>NC_054059.1:3673166-3989333 GCF_017639655.2 Falco naumanni | reverse complement strand
TTACATACAATAGGATGGAGGACAGAAGAAACCTGACTTTGAAATTTGCTTATTTTCTGCTTAAGAAAAGAGACGGCATGTTCATACATATATATCTTCCTCTCTTTATGTTTTGCACTTTTTGTCTCAATAGCAGTAGAATTTCCACTTCTGGGCTTGATGGCCCTTAAGCAGTTTTCATCAGGTGACAGATTCATGTTCTCCAGTTGTATGAAAGTGTCTGACATAAATGCTTGTTGATTCCATAGTCATATTCTTTTAAAAAAATGTCTGTCACAAGAGAACTTTGGGCATCAGAACTGACTTTTTCCCTTCTTCTTTGCTGCTATTTTGTACCACTGCACTGATGCCTCATTATACCTGTACAAGAAAGGCTATTATACTTCACACGTTTAGCTGCAGATCTAAATGAAAGTACATTATCTAAATAGTTGAATCAAGAAGCATACAACCAAAGCTCATTTCAGTCTGATCTGTATTTCTTGGTGCTTTAGCAGGTTAACAGCTTCCTGTGAAATTACTTTATTCAAGGGTTTTCACCATAATTTGGTCATAATGTGGTCTAGACCAAATGGTAATAAGAACTTGCAGAAAATCTGCAGTTCATTTTCATTTTATGTCTCAGGAGGAAAATGGGTCTTTTCTAAATAATTCAGAAATTTCTTTCAGAAACAATATGCACATTATCAAGGCTAGGTCTAATAGGGAATTTATCTAACAGCACAGAGTATTTGAAATATTTATCATAGCACATGAATATTGCGATATTGAATATCATCCTATTAATATTAAATGGTCAGTTAGTTACGTCCTTGCATATTTACAGCAGTAATACTGGAAATAATACAAATTAAGAGTTTTTTTGAGTGCCGTGTGTTTATTTCATGCTCTCAGAAGATCTCTGTGGCACTGTAATACTATTCTGTCTATGCCAGCATATGTTCTTATCATTATGGAAGTTTATACTGGAAATCATTTTGTCATTAATCTAGGCTTCTGGAAAACTTCAGAACAGGAAGAGCATGTCATGGTAGAAATCAAACAAATACATCATCTAAACCCGACAAAAGTGGAATTCAAGTACGCGTGCTGTATTTCCATTCTACATGCCGTTTGCTGGTTGTGATACTACCATTTGTACGTGATGTAGGCTGAAAATATTTAATTGGCTTTTGAAGGAAATTAATCATATTTTACACAGTTTTGGGGTATTTTTTTCTCTTGTGGTTAAAAACTGCATATAAAGAAATAACCTGTAACAGCTTCAATGTTGCAAGTAGATTAAAACCAAGAATGTCAGTTGCAATGGTTTTTTCATGTATACAAAGTACATCCTTCTTTTTACTATAAAGATTCAAGAAATTTATGCAAATCTGATACACTCTTAAAAATAGGCCAGATGTTTTACCTCTTCAGAAATCAATAAAACGGTTTATTTTTCTGTTGTAGCTTTCTGGTTACCCACTTCATTTCCAGCCTTCCTACCTGTTTAACTCTGTTATATGAAGCAAAGATGGATTACTGCTAATAGCCTTCCCAAAAAGCAGACACCTCCTGCTTCAGTATGGTAAAGAAAAGGTTTGGAACACAGATCCTTACCCTCACATAGGCCTGAGCCACTAGGCCACAAAGAAATGTGAACGGTAAGGGGAAAAAGAGAAAAGCATATGAGCAACTCAACCAGCAGATCCGAAGTGGCCATAACTTCTGGTAGGGCTGTATTTCATGGGTTCCTGAGCAACAGATTGCCTCGTTGGTGACACTGCAGCCAGAAGTGTCCAGCATGTGCCCAAGCCTAGACGAAGGCTCATGACTTTGTAGCTGGGCGGTTACAAAATCTGCTGGGGGCATGATGCAGTATGCATGTGGTGGCCCCAGGGAAGACCTATTCTGCTAGATGGAGGCTTCAGAATGAAAATTGTTCAGCTGACACTTATGTACATTCCTGAGTGGAAGGCAGCCTTACTTGCACCAGCTTCAATACCAAGTTTTGTAATAATTATGGATGGCAACTTGTGGTCTTCCTCTAATTGTGTGAGTACCTTCCAAATGAGTGCATAGATAGTAAGAAGACAATAACCGTGCTGGATGTTACTGTATCCTTATAGAAACAGGTGAGGGATCTAAACTGGGAATTTTTCTACTCTCTGAAGTATTTCTGCTGTTAGAGATACCTGAATTTGCTCGGAACAAACTGGTGTGACTCTCCAACATAGCTCAGGCATTAGCTCAGGTCTGGGAAGCAGTGAGGCCGTGTTATCTCAGCATGCCACCCTGGGGAGAGCATGTCTGGCTTTGTTACTTCCAGTTTTGGAACAGACTTGATTGCTGCAAGCTTGGGAATCTCTGTGCCACAGATGTTCGCATGCCCTGAAAAGCAAATCCATCCTATTATACTGCATACATCAAATCTGACACGCAGTTGCTGCCCCTATTGCCATCCTAGTCAAAACTATAAAAAATTGAAATTTAATTACTTATTTTGTATCTTCAGTCTTTCTTACTTGCCAGTCTTGCTGGTCTCCTCTTTGACCTGTAGCATAACTCTCATGTCTGTGCTGCAGAACTGCATTCAACATCTTGAACTCTCTCTCCACTTGGGATATCTGCTGTTCACTTTTAGGCTGGGTGCTTGTTCGTGCTGCTGCGCAGGCAAGAACTTTCAAGTCATAAGCTTTAGTTTTGTGCTTTTCCAACCATCATTTTCAACCTTACAGACTGAAAGTGTTCACTCATCTGGTGCAGCAAAAGTTCTTTCCTTTCTCATTTCTTTTCTTTTGTCTCCTTACCTCTCTGTCCAGACTTGTCTCTTTCTCACTTTTCTTTTCCTCCCGCTTTCATCTATCTTCTCTTCACTGGTCTGTTCCTAATTTTATTTTATTTTCTACAGATCTTCAGTTCAAAAAAGTCACCTCTGACTCATTCCCCTCAAAATTTATTCAAAGAAATATCTTCATTCCTCATATTTTTCCAAGACCCCTACAAGCGGGTTTTGTTTCTGAGGTTTCGGATAGATATTTCACTTCCATGACAGATATTTCAGGGTTCATATCACTGCATCAGAAATATAGCCAGTCCAGACTCATAAATCAGTATTACTAAGGTGTATCTGAAGAACTGAAACCCTTTTATTGCAAACATCAGTGATAATATGGGCCTCAGAATTGCCCTGGAATATGGATGAGTACAAACCATTTAGGAACAAATATTCTGGCTGATAACTGACAGCCAGCCAAAAGCAGCCCCTGATAAAGATAAATAACCTGTACTCAGGGAAATTTTTTGCATCATTAAACATGGTGAGCATATTAGCTAGCAGGGGGTGGAGCTGAGTCCCTAAAGAGATAAATCTAAATTATATGCGCTGCAGTGATCATAACAGTAATGCACCATCTTGGCTAACTAGCTGACATCAACGGGGAAAGGAATTTCAGATTTAAATGAACCAAACTAAAGAGCATTGCAGTATGCATACAGATTAATTGGAGCACATTCATGAACTTTTTAGCCTTTTTCTGTGGTCTGTTTTCCTTGGTGCCAAAGCACAAGGAGTATAGCCTTTTCTTGTCAGTCTCTGCATCATTTTTTATTTTCACTTTCTTATATGGTTTGATTAATTACTCCTTTATTTGCCTTCCATTAATCACCTTATGTCACAGTTGTATCAACTCTTGCCTGAAACTTATAAATGGATAGTAGAAGTTTAGTGGCATTTTTCCATAAACAGGAAAGAACACTTGGTGATCATACACTTAATATTTCAGAAAGGGAAACTTTTGAATTCAAAGAAAAGAAAACTTTTAGTTACACACACACATCTGAACAATCAAATTAAGCTCTGTTAGGAGAACATAAATTGGATGAAATATTTTCCTTACAATGAATGAAAGATATTTTTAAAAGCATATCAAGTGTATTTTCTTAGGATGAGGAATGTCTTAATAAAAGATAACCGTCTGCTTTTAAATATTTGTCCCTTTTGTTTTCCAAGAAAAGTTTGGGTTCAGACTGCTAGAAGGTACATGGAGTAAAAAGGTGAATATCAGTTGGTTGAAACTGACTTGGTATAACTTGCAGTTCTGTATTATTAATTGAGTCTATTTGTTTCCTCTTGACATAGCAAGTAAGAAAATAAAGTGGACGTAACAAACACATTTTTCAGTCAAAATCAAATAGGCATTTTCATGAATAATCGGTTCTCAGGTATGTTATTGTCCTGCTAGTATGTAAATCTGTTCAAGAGGCTCATAGATAAATCAGTGGTTTTTCTTCTTGTCTATAAAGATTCACTTGCATATGTCTAAATGTATTTGATAACCTGATCTGAAAGAACCATCACAGAACAGAAATGTGACCTGCAAAGGGCAGTGATTTTGCTTTATTCCTCACCTGATCTTTGCTCCAGGGCTGTAATTGCAGTTAAACAACTCCTATGCATGCATCTGGGCATCAGACCTGCAGCACCTAAGCATCCATCAGATTGCCTGGGCTGTTTGTCCCCACGGGGTGTAGTGGTGTAACCTGGCAGGTAGCTGAACACCACGTGGCCACTCGGTCGCTGCCTTCCTCTCAGTGAAATGGGGGAAAGAATTGTGAGAAAAAAGTAAAATTTGTGGGTTGAGATACAGACAGTTTAATGGGACAGAAATGGAAGGGATAACAATAACTAGAACAATAAAAATAACAACAATAATAAACATCATAATAATAAACAAAATAAATGATGCAGAATGCAATTGGTCACCACCCTGCCTACTGATGCCCAGCCAGTTCCCGAGTGGTCCCTGCCCAGCTTCCTCCCCATCTTACATATTGAGCATGACATCATATGACAAATACCCCTTTGGCCAGTTGAGGTCAACTATCCCGGCTCTGCTCCCTCCTGGCTTCTTGTGCACCCCCAGCCTACTCACTGGTGGGGCGGCGGGAGAAGCTGAAAAGCCCTTGACTCAGTGTAAACGCTGCTTAGCAACATAAACATCAGTGTGTTAACGTTATTCTCCTCCTAAATCTAGAACACAGCACTGTACCAGCTGTTAGGAAGAAAATTAACTCTATCCCAGCCAAAACCAGGACATGGAGAAACGAAGATGAAAGGCGGCAATTGATTACTTTGATGATAGCAAGTAATTTTTCACCCCGCTCCCTGTGTGGCTCGTGTTCCAGCTGGGAGGGCTGCCTCTGACTGCAGTAACACTGTGTCCTGGATACACAGTTTAAGTGGGCTGCTGTAAAACAAGGAACTTCAAAAGCTTTACCGTTGGCCAAGAGGGGCTTGTCCCTTAGAGGAGTAGATGAAAAATGGCAGCTACCGCTTTACAATGTTGTTGCACCCTGCGGAGATACAACTTCTCAGAATGGCTGCATTGTAGTTCATGGTATTTAGCAAAGTAAGAGATATATCAAAAAAGGTGATAGAGTCCACTTGCTAGACAAGTCCCCGTAAGGTAACAAACAGGAAAATTACAACCTGACTGTGTGCTGAAGTTGCTTAGCTGAGTTCCAGTACTGGGCATTCAACAAAGTGGATGGAGAGCAGGAAATTTCTTGGCTGCGTGAAAACCTCCAGTTTCAAGTCCTGATTCTGCAGAGCACCCCAGCCTGTGCCTTAGCAGTCCTGGTACTGCCTGAAGCTAACTTACATCTTTTGCTATCCAGGGGCTATACTGAGGAGGAAGGCAGCAGCAACTTTCTGAGGAGCTTAGTGGAGCGTTTGTGTGCAGAAGAGTAGCAATGAAATTATAAAGAATAAGTCCTACTTTGACTATACTCAGCTTTAACTGAAATGTAAGCCTGGGGATGATGATACGGCTCCAGGTCTTCCTGTCACTGCTGCTGGGCACCACACCGAGCCTCTGGGTACAAAATGTGTTTTTTTCTGGAGCAGCTGCAAAACAGGGATTTTATGTCCATTTTTTTCTGTCGGGAAGCATTTTGACTGGGTTTAGTTAATCAACTGTTTTTTATGCTGAATGGCAAAGCCTTAGGTGGAAGGCCTTGTTTAGGAAGTCTTGACAGAAAATGAAAAACCTTTAGCAAAAATGCCATTTTCTTAGTTATCAGTTCTGTCACAATTTAGCTGAAAATTCGTGACCACTTCTGTACTACTTACATGATTATGGATGATCCAGTATCATCTCTAGAAATAGTGACTATTGCCACCACTCTTGAGAAAGTTCTGGATTTATAACAATAAATGTTTGCCGCATTCTCCAAGTACTGCTTTGCTACAAGCAGGCATTAATCTATTTAAAAAACCTGCAACTTTTTAATTTGATATTTTTGTCTCCCAAAGAGGTCCTGCAATTGAACTTCATTGAGGCTTGTGAGCTGTCAAGATGTTTTCCCAGATTGGTCCTTCCCATTATACTTTGCTCTCAGAGGAAATGATGCAGCAAGGTGCATCACCTGGGCTGTAACTAGTTTAAATGTTTGAATGCACCTTTGATTTCTGCTCCTCTACTCACGTGTTTAAAGCTACACACTTGCTTATATAGTATATTAAACTGAAGACTTGCCGTCTTCTTCCTACATTCATTTGCTCTTTCCAGTCTTTATCTTTGCTTCTTTTCCGTGTTTTTTGTCTCTTTCCATTCTTGTTTTGCTCCTGCTTTCTGTTCTGACTTGTCTCTTCTCTTCCTCATTCTCTTTCATTTCAATTTCATTTACAGATTCCTAAAGGAGTAAAATAACTGAGTAAGATAGAATAATAAAGTAAAATCAACTTTAAATTTGAAGACTGAGCAATTTGTCTCAGGTCTTGATTGAAAATTAAGTTTCATGAGACTCAGAAAATATTTCACTGTACAGAGAAAACCAAAATCCCTTGAAGCAAATAGGATTTTTTCTACTGGCTTCAGTGGGCTTCTGCATAGGGAGTACTCTGATACTTCTTCTCAGTTTTCTGAAGTCTAGCAACTTTAACAATGCTATCTAACTGTCTAGGGAAAAAAAAAAACAAACAAAACAAAACAAAAAAAAAACCTAGAGTGGTGCAAAATACTGTATTCCTTTTGTTTTCTATGCCAAGAATGTTGCTATAGCCATGATCATGTAAGATCCAGGGAGGTAAGATTAGTTCTGCCATCCATTTACTGAAGGCAAAAAATGCTTTGATATGCTTCTCTCAAGCTGTGAGTTATAAAGCTTTGTGAAAATAGAGTAGAAAAAACACCACCACCCTTGTAATAAAATTCTGAGTAAGCACTTCCATCCGGACTGTCATTTTCTTTCCTAATTGCAAATGCCTTCTAACACCTTTCCATCACTTTATTCAGCAATTTTAATAACCAACAGTAAATGTGAGTAAATCACATTGACCTTTAAGGTCCATATATAGATCAAAATAAACACACACAGATTAAACACGTTGTTGCTTTTACTGCAATGATATGCAAATAATTACATACCAGGTCAGCCTAGGGCACCATTGATATTGCTTGCCAACCAATTTATTTGTGAAACCTCTGACCCCCTTTAATGTGCTTCTTCAAAGAGGGAGACCTACGAGGCTCCTAGGTATGACTAATGGAAAATTGGCATCTCTTTTTTTTTTTTTTTTTTTTTTAACTACTGAAATATTTTGAACACTTTTTATGATTTATTTCTAACTTAATTGAAAGGTAAACTGATAGCAATTTAAAATCTGCTTGGCGATGATTTTCTGAGATATTTAAAAACATACAGTTATGGATTCAGAGGAAATATTAAAATAACATACTACAAAGTGTAATAAACTTTCATAATTTTTATTCACTTTTCCATTGGCCATAGAAAAATATGCCTCTCTGTTCTTCCAGGATAAGCTTTAGGATATTGTCTTTTGTGAAAATATTGTCTCTTTAGCTAAAAGAGTGTTCAGGCATAAGATAAAGTTTTTTTAAAAAAACACATTAACGTGGTGATTTGTTTATATTACTATCATTATTATAATGGTTAGAATCATGCATTTGAATCATCAATACATGATTCAGAGAGAGGAAAACAACTTTAGAGCTGAATACAAAACAGACAGCGTAAATCATGACAAAACATTAGTCTACCAGGGTTTAAAGCCAATTATATTTTTATTGCACTCTATCCTCAGTAGATCCTCAAGAGAAGTACACACAATACTGAATAAAAAAATTTACTCATTAGAATTCAAAAAATGAATTTAAATCTTTTAATGTCAAGTATTTATAATAATTTTTAAATTTAATTAGTGAGCAGTGTGCTCAATATCAACATCTTTTTGAATATAATGGCTTTCTCAAAGAAGGATAAAAAATAAGGCCAGCTAAGGTGCACACATTGTTCAAGTTCTTGGAAAAGGTGAAAGTACAAAGATACACATATTTACTATTTGATTCTTCAAAAAATAATCATAAGCTCGTACCTTTCCTTTGTATGCAATTGTTTTCATTTCTAGCCCTTGACCTTTGACCTTTGTGCATTGTCCCTATAAAAACAGAAACACAAACAAAGCCATGTTTACATTTGTCTTCTCCCCCCTAACAGCTCATTATGTAATTAACTGATATTTTACATCATCTTGAGCAAGATGCTTTTTCTGAGACATGCGTGTATTGTCCTGTTGTTCGTTTTTGGTTGGTTTGTTTGTTTTGGGGGGGAGTGTGTGTTGATACACATTTTCCCTTAGGAGCCAATTTATCATCATAGATCATGATGTAATAGTGGTAGGAGGGTGATGATCCCTTTTAATTGTTGTTAATAAAAGCCAAACCTCTGAATGGTCCACAGCAACAGGCAGGAGTGTGTGAGATGATAAAGGGGGAGAAAAAGTGCTTGCGGTCAGGAAAAGGAAACCCTGATCCTACATTGCCAGTCTCAGATTAGTAGCTGGCAACTACTTGTAAATTCAGCCGGCTCTGAAGGCTTCACAGGAGCTTGATGACACAACATAAAAAAGACTGCATTTGTTCTGGCTAGGACAGGAGTTCATCTGTCTAAGTGGCATTTTGTAGCCTGTCCGGATGGCACTAGCACCCTAGTTTTGCATATATCAAACAGGAATGGCTGTTTTTCATGAAGGTGCTGCTTTCCTGTAGGCATTCAAAACATTAAAAGTTGTACAGACTAAGAAAAGAGGAAAAGCAGCAGGTTTTCCTCAAGGAAATTTTGACTGTGGAGCTCAGAGAAGTTCCTCCTGCCTGCACCAGTTTGCGGTTCGTGCTGGTGTCAGCTGGAGCTGCCCAGCTGGCAGCCACGAGCTGGGGCCAGCCCGAGGGGCTTGCACAGATTTCCCTGCACACGCACGACCGCAAGCAGGCATTGGTGTGTGTGGATGTGTGCGTGGGTGTGCACGCACGCTTATTTAGCCCTCTGGTGTGCTCCAGATGCATCACAGTGCACCCAAGGTAAGACAGTAACGTGACTGGCCTGAGAAGGGTGTGGAGTAGTTTGGCAGCTGTGTGATGGACTTTCTAAGATCTCTTCAGAGAAAACGGTATTCCAATAAGATGACAGATGTCACATAGTGTTTGATTTAGGTTGTCTAGCATTTTCTAATTATTGCCTTAGACATGGAAAGTTGATGGTGAGTTAGTAGATGGAGCCATCTTCTGCAGCAGAGGTGGGTTTCATCTTATTGTACTGATCTTAGAAGCTCAGCATCTAGTCAAAACTTAGTTCACCAACTGTCCTTGGTAGTTCAGGCTGAGGAACAGGCAACCACAGAAAGTAGTTAACCCCAATTGTTTTAAACTGTACTCTGATGTAAGATGACCATAAGACGATGTAAGACCATTGTTTGGTCTCCTCCCTCTTTTCATTGACTAGAGAGGCAGTGAAAAAGACTGCCTTAAAACCAGTATCTGCCTTTCAGATGGCTAAAAGTATGTGAGATGAAGCTTACCTTGAGGACTAAGTGGGTTCTTACACCTCTTCTTGATATTAGGAGATTTTTTTCCTTTGAAGAAGATACTACTAGTAGCATCCAGCATTTACATTGCTTTTGTCACAGATCTACCACATGGGTCATGGATGTATTTCCCAGATACGTTTCATAGTTCATACAATAAATATTCCTCGCAGCTCTAGGCTTCTGCCTACATGTCAGATTAAATTGGGGTGAAAAGGCAATTAGTGCCATGAGCTCTGAGTTCAGACTTTTATGCCATAGTGAGCTCAACTGTGGATTCAATTGTGGAAAACAGGCTGTGTTTCGAGTGGTATTATTACCTAATTATACTTAGCTAATTACATTTTAATTAGGATGAGTAGCCAAGGGTTCAGTATTCCAAATATAAAGAGGCTTCTGTCCGAAGAAGTTGACAGCTCTTTGAAAGGTATTGCACAGGAAAATTATTGATTTCAGTCTGCCTTGGTTTTATAGCTCTTGCCTGTCATTTTGTGTATAGATAGACTAAAGTTTTGCTCAGTTTTAAGCGTATTGCAAGTTCTGCAAGTATGGATCGCATTTTTGCTTCATTACTTTTTTCACAAAATGATTTTGCTATGGGAATGTGTTCGTAGACTGACATTTCACAGAATTTTTACAATGATTAGCACAAAAATGAAACATGGACTGCACTACTTCCACGTATATTCTGGGTAAGATTGTAGCAAAATCTATGACTTTGACCTATTCAACGTTTTCAATTTGGTGTGTTAGCCATTTCCAATCCCCTCCATTTCTAATTTGGGTACTTTGTGAGGAGGATGTAAAATATTCAGTCCATCAATACACGTAATAGTGAGAAGGTCAAAAACGCTGATGTTAGTGAATGAGAAAATAGCCTCGTTGGAACCCTGGTGACCTCCAAGTGTGCTTGTACTCCAAAAAGTGGTATTGTAAATGTTTATACTTATTGTCTTTCTATTTCTTTCTAATCAAATTATTTCTGTTTATTTTTTAAAGAAGTGGCATTTTTTTTCTAATTGCAGTATAAATGTTTCTCATGTCAGACTGTTATTTTGAATGCTGACGTTATTAGGAATAAAAGTTCTGCATTCAGAAGCTATGATTCTGGCTACTGCAACTGAGACCAGCAACTTCTTTTATGACATTTGAATGCTTTCCTACTCACTGCTTAATATATACTTATGGAAGGGACTGCTTACATGTTCAGGATGTAGTAAGTGTATATACTGAACATTTCAAAATTGTCCCTCAGTTAACAGTTTTTTTAATCATATGCAAGTCAGTATAAACATATTTCTAACTTTTTATATATACCTCAGATTGCACACTTTCATGGGAATAAAACATAATAAATCATATTCTTCAGATAAGCAAATATGATGACTCAAGAGACACAAAGTTTACACATCTGTTGGATAAAGCACTTCCATGTTTATACAGTAACTTTCCAAAGAGGAAATGTGCTTTAATCACTCATGTTTTTTATTTCTCTGCCTGATGTTCCCAGCACCAAGTTCTTCTGGGCATCACATTAAAGCACTGAGAGATCCTAGTCAGTGATGCTGCAGCACCATTCCCAGCCATACTTTGCCTTCTTTTGCTCAGTGAACAAATCAAACTGTGATGTCTAAATTCTCACGAGAAAGAGGGTAGTGAGAGCCAAATGTGATTCCAATAAGAGGCCAAATACAAGCTACAACTATAAACATAATCTGGTTACCGCCCTACAACTGTGATTTTGCAGGCTTCCCTGGATACTCTTTTTTGGATTGTTGTCTCAACATGCAGATGTACTTAATTCAGGATCCTGCTATTAAAATAAAACAAACAAAAAGTTCCATGGGGTTCTGTCGAAGAGGTATTGGTAAAGCGTAATGACAGAACATAGTGCAAAGTGTGGTTCAGTCAATTATATATACTGAATTGGTTGTGTAAATCTAAATGCTAAAAGCTTCAGAAAGAATTTAAAAAATTGCATTTGTTACAGAGGGACAGAAAAAATAAAAATATTGTTTTCCAGAAAACTGTGTTGAAGGATCTTTAACACACTTAATATCAAGGGTTTACTATGATAAAAGCCCTTTGCACATTTGCTCACTCTAATTTGTTTCATCTTGTTCAGTTTCTCTCACATTGTTACACATTAAACATATATTTTGAAAGGATTTGTGCCAGAACATGTTTGTGATGATATAAAGGCTGTAACCTTTTCCGTACCTCTTTTTAAGATGTTTACCTTTAATTATTTCCATCTTCAGTTTCTGAACCTTCCGTTTTAAGGGGAGTGATTTCTGTAAATGCATTCTAATATCTTCCCCTGTATCCTTGTCCTATTGTTGTAACATATGGTGACATCTTAGCAGAATTTAGAAAATTTGGCTTTTGACAATCTTAATTTATAGCAGAACCTCCATGTACTACCTAGGACAAGGAATCTTAAGGTGAATACAGGAAAGATAAAGTTGACACTTTACTATTGACTACCACTCATTTACATTTTGAAGGATCTTGTGCAAGTTCTTAATGGAAAAATTTGAATACCAGATAAACACAATATTTTCTTATACAATTGCTTGGTCTTCACACTCTTTTTATTCCATTTGTGCAAAAAAAAAATAAATTCTTTTTGATTTGATGACTATTGTTTATGCATCTTTATATTGGATCCTCAGAGGTTGGGCTTTTCACTCTGTTCAGCACATCCATTCACTTCTGTGATTCTGTTAAAGTGTATATAAGAAACCTTCTTACTGTACATACAGATTTTCCTTCTTTAGACTTCAAGGCTGTATTGCCTCATTTCCTAAGAGTCCTCCTAGCCAGATATTACTGACATTTTCATATTACTCAATATATCTCCTCTCACAGATGTGTTGGATTTAATTGTATCACAATGGCTATAACTTTTTTGGCTGAACTGCTGTTCCTTCCAGATGCAAATCCAACCAGATGTGCTACTTAGAGTCCAATCCCCAACTACAGCAGCTGTCCATTCTGCTGAAAACTAGTATCAGACAAGAGCCAAGTGCAGAAATTTGGGGTCTTGGTTAGACACAGTGCCCTCTGCACACCGGTCTCTGGTGTGGGTCAGGAAGCAGGAGCTGCAGAAAGGCAGTTGTTCCAGAATGAAGTAAAGAAACCTGCTCATTGATCCGTCCTATACTTCCTTAAAAAAAAACCAAATAAACAACAACCCCCCCAAAAAAACCCTCACACCAGACTCTGGCTTTTTGCTTATTAGAAGCAGCTTTCTTCTCCTTGTCACAAAAAAAGGGACAGAGGAGAAAGAAAAACAATTCATAGAAAAACCAGCCTACAAGCATTTCTCAGAAATTACCAGCTCTGAATCCTTGATGTCAAAATGCTACTCTAGTGTGGTAGCTGTAGTGGCTTGGGACATCACTTATGAGAGGGAGTTGCATAAATCATTTTGAATATCTTACAGATTTTGATATGGCATTACATTATTCCAGACCTTGTTATCTTATGTTTTCCATGGAATGAATGCTGGTTAATTACCAGCTAGGACTCATGGCCGTAAAAATAAACTGGCTTTAAAATAGAAAAACTGTTTTAGAGAACAGGTATAAAAATTCCAGTACTCTGCATGCTGACCACATTCCTGATGCTTTTCACAAATTCCCTCTCCAGCCTTTGTTCCACATGGGAATTCTTACGGGGTTTTTCACAAGGGATACTTTTAGATCTTCATAGAGAGAGTGGACTTGTTAAATGGGGGTGTGGAAAAGAACAGGCTGTGGGGAAACTGAGCTATGGAAATTGCAGGATTCATCACAATCTAAGATATTTCTAGGGAAAAATCCATGGATTCTAATCTTGACCTTTTTTTATTATGATAACATTTCAACATGGCTAAAATAATTTTTCTTAAATTGAAAAAAGATTTGATGATAGCTAGTGACGCAGTGCTCTGAGATTTATCCTGTCAATTAAAAATGACATAAGAATTAGGATGCAACTGTTTAGAAACTCGTTGAGTTCAGCTTGCAGCATATTTGAAAACCTTGGGGGCAGTAGGAGAAGGGTGACCTATGCACAATTACTCGTTTAAAAGACCATTGGTCTGGCAGGCAAGGTCAAATTAAGCTATCAGACAGCTTTTGTAGTTCGCACATGAACTGATGACCTTAGGTTCGTTTGAATATAAAAGGAGTGCAATGTTCACCCACTGTTTCCGCACTGGGAAGCAGACTCAGTGGCTTTCTTCACTTTTGGATTTGGATCACTAATTTTTACTAAGGCAGAGTGGATTTTAGACAATGATGATCAAATTACAAATAACAGCACACTTACTAACACCTAAGGCCTTACCAGGGGGTTCTCTTGATAGCTTGTACTTTTATGAGAGTTTCCTGGGCTCAGGAATTAACACTGGTGCTTTAACATTTTTCAAAGCAACGCTGGCTCAGCACAGTTTGTCCTTTTTTACTGTTTCCATGTCCAAGGTACTCATTCCCATCCGTAACACCTTCTGTGACAAGACTGGGCATTTTAGGCTACACACTGGTCCCTACATGCCCAGCTGGTACTCTAAAGGTGTATTCAGACATTTTCCAGAGATTAAGGTGAAAAGGAGTCATGGTTTCCTGGGAAACATTTTGCATTAACAGTTCTGAATTTTGACCCCAGTATTTCTCAAGCCTTGCTTGAACCATTGAAAGAGTAAAAAGAGATGAAGTTAGTACCTAATCATGGCAACAACTATGAAATGGGGGTTCTTGAAAACCACGAAAACAGACATATCATCTCTAGTACATCAAGGCACATGGTTAACTAGAGCACAGGGGGTGCCTCAGTGTCTTAGGAGTGCCTTCAGTACCCTGGGATGAGTCTGGCAGAGAGGTGTTACAAAGCCGTCTATTTTCTTCTGTCTAGGAGGAGTAATCCTAAGAGAATGGCTCTATTCAATTGATTTTGTACTGATTCACGCCCTTGCCTACCTCAGACCACACAGGAAAAACTAGAGAGCTGGTACCATCCTGTGAAACAGGGGATCCTTGTGTTTTCTGCCTGGGCTTGTGCTATTCCTGGTTGCAAGGTTGTCTTCTTTCCAGCTGTCTTCTGCTCTGGGACATTTCCAAGGGATGTCAACAGTCATATTAAACTGTGGAGTACTACTGTTACATTTACTACTGGGAAATCATGAAGGCAGTATTGAAGTAATCTCCATTTCTGACCTAAGCCAAGTTTTACATGTATGCAATTCTAACAAAGAGTAACCTACACAGAACCCAATGGGAAGATGTGTGCCTAGGCAATAGGCTTGCAAAAGATTAATCTAGGATTTTAAGAAAAGAATGGCTGACTGAGACCACTGTTATCTTAGAAAGTCTCAAGAAGCAGGAGCTGTGTAATTCAATTTTTAGATGGAGTTTTTTTAAGATAGCAAGAGAAAAGAACTGAAGTAAATGAGAACTAGGGAATATAATGGAAAAGAGAAATGCAAGACACTGACAAAAGCTTTGAGAAATATATTGATGAATGACAAATATGAAAAGGCTGAGATCCTGTCTGTTAAACGTCTTGTAGAAAGAACAATATTATAGGGAAAAAAAGGTTGTTTGAAATCTTTACTTTAACTTCAGGTGATATAGCAGTACATTTCATATCCTTTAAGACCATGTAAATTAGATACTAAATAACTGTACAGCAGAGCAACTTGTTAAAGATCGGTGGGAAAACCTTTGCATCATTTACTATTCAAATGGAAAATGGAGCTCAAACCTGAGTGCTCCGATCACGAACTTTTTCTTAAGAGCTCACAAATAAAGATCTGGTCTTCATTAAATAATAAATATCTTTGTTAAATAATAAATATTACAAATAAAGACATCACACAGAGATGTGCCAGTGTACTAATGGTAAAGGGCTTTTAGCCTGTGCAGATATGACTGCTTTTAAAACAACAAGCATTGTCAATGAGAAGCTTGTCATTCATTGTCTGGATTGTTCCAGATAAGGTATATATTCTTTGTCCAGTGAAGTCTTATAAAATTTAGGTACCAGAGGAGACAGGCAAATCTGAACTGTTTATATATTTTACCTGTGCAACTGTTGTGCTGTTAAGTTCACATAATGCCATAAGACACAGGGAACTTGTGAAATGTATAGCTCTCCCCAGAAACTGCAACACAGGGGGAATTTTTATTGTTGATTTGTTTGGATGCACGCATCCAAAGGGACTTTTGACCTATTTCAGAAATATATATAGAAACCTCTGCTAAAAGCCAACATATAATACTGCATCAGTAAATGAGTTCATCAGATGTTGCTGGAAAAAAATAACATCAAAAGCAAACCTCTCTCTTTTAAGGTAAAACTATATGTTTGAGTATTTTTCTTCCAGCAGACATGTCTTTGTTATAAAGGTCCAAGACCTATAACATTGGAAGAGTTAAATACATAAAAATCAGGAGCATTAATCACAGTAATAGAAAAGAGGCAGGCTTCATTTTCAATACAAGAATAATGTATTGCTCTCGTGACAGTATATTCTTTCATAATGATTGTGATTATTATGAGACTTACTTTGCTCATAACTGGCAGTAACTCCAATGCTTGCAATTCATGCTGAAATAAATATTGCATTCATCCTCTCTGAACTGAACCTAAACCAAAGTCAACACAGTTATACTTCTGTATTTACAGACTTGAGGGTCAGTTGATATTTCCATTATGCCCTTTATTTTTAAAGGTCTTAACTTGGATTTTGCTTTTTGTTTTGTTTATTTTGGGCTTTCTATACTTAAAATATTAACTGCATGAAAACCACATGTGTATGCAAAATAAAATATGCATGCCAAAGAAAAATTGTGATCCAACTTTAAAATATATGGGTTTTCACTTCCTGGAAAGAAAAAAAAAAAAAACCAAAAAAACAACCCACAAAAAACCTGCATGAGGAATAGCCCCAAACAGACCTGGTCCAAAGATAACAGTCTGTGGTCCCAGAAGTGATTCCTGGGAACCAGGCAATTTTGACAGAACTTCAGGAAAGTAATAGTGATTAGAGGTTTAAAAGTAAAACATGCATATGTTCTTGTATGTGTGCCCCCACACACATGCACAAACTCAGATACACAGATGATATCAGTCCGAGTTATAAGTATGCCAAAGCCAGCACATCCAAAGTCAGGGGTTTTTATGCACAGCACTGAAAGCACTGGAGTTATCTGAGTAATAATCTCCACTCATATACTGTAATCTCCACTCATTCCCCACATACCAGCTCATGCCTTAACTCATGCCCAGGTGTATCAGCACAAAGATGGATATTGCAGTTGAAGCTGGTGCATAACTAGCAATCCAAATATTATAAGGCAATATCTTACTGCTAAGATTTGAAGTATAGTGCAGTGGGTGTCATTTAAATGTAAGAATTGCCTTGCTGCTCTTGCTGCAGAGCCAATACAGAAAAGCTGAATATAAGCAATGCCTGAGGAGACTTAAAAAATCAAAACCCTCCTCTTCCATCCCTGTAAAGTATGTCTAAATTAATATTGGGTACACTTCTATACCATGACCATTAACTTGAACCAATTTTTTCTAACATAATAATATAAATTTTATTCTGAATTCGGTTAATCCAACTGATAAGGTTAGAGAGACTGTCATATCCGTGCCTATATTGTCTTAGAACAAGTTTTCCAAGTCATTTTAGGAAGATGGCAATGTGCTTTTCATGGGATAATCTGGCCCTTAACATCTTTTAAAATTTTCCTTTTTTTTTTTTCCTGACAAAAATCAACTTTAATTCATCAATGTTAATGTAGTATACTCATATTATTAAAACAGGATTTGCCACATTTCCTTTTGTGCAAGCATTGCATCACTTTAATAACAGTCAGCAACGCTATCCTCACCAGCAGTGTTTACATCAAGAATTTTTAAACAGGGAGATGTTCAGTCCTACCTATTTGGTAAAAGCCTCAACTCAATAGAAGCTGTGACAGAGTCCTTTCTCCCTTTACCCTTTACCTGGTCCTACCCAGAAGAGGAACCCAGAAGCAAAACCTGCCCTATCTGCATGGAGGAAGAGGGAAGCAAGGCAACCACCCATGGAACAGGCGACAGGCTCAGAGAGCTGGCTTGGAGGGGTATGTAGGGCTATGTGCAGTGAGCTGCCTTTCATGTGAATTCCCCAAAAGTCTGTGAGGTGCCTAGAGTACCAGTGTGGCTGACCCTTGCTGTGCAAGTCTGACCCGTCACCGAGACCTTGCTGCTTGCTGAAATGAGCAGAAGCGGTGGGGGCTTTGCCTAGCCTGGGAACCAGGAAGGTCCAGCCTGTGCTCGCTGCAGTGGAGCTGCGGAGGCTGAGCAAGGAGATCCAGGAGCAGTGTCCACAGGGCTCACTGCTCCCCTGACTTCAGAGGAGTGGTGACGGTTCTTGCTGGCTGAAGCGCCGCTCAGGAGACCTTGGAGAAACCGGCAAATGTCGGGGTGGAGGGCTGTCCGCTGTAATGCCAGCTGCTCAGGTCCTCAGTCCGAGTGAGCAGGGGCGAGCTGACCTCTGCATTTGCTGCAGCAGAGTGAGTTTCCCAGCAGCACTGGCTGGGGACGTGTAACGATGATTAAGAGCACCCACTGAATCACTGTCATTTTGATCGTCATGCTGGTGGTGGTTGCGTATGCAGGGATACACCAAGGTTATTTTTAAGTCTAAAGCCTGAATTCTTATCTCGGTTAGAACAAAACGAATATTTTCTAATCTCTTAATTTGGTGCCGGAAGAAACCCCGGGTTTGTGTTGCCCCCTGTGGCTCTTCTTTTCTCTGTATTAGATGAAGGAAATGAAGCAAAGCCAATTCCAGTGAAGCTCCGAGCTTTTGAATGAAAAGCAGCGGAGGTCCAGCAAGCTAAACAGGAATGTATCAGCTGAAAAAAAAACAACCCATAAAATAAAAGAATAATGTTTAGAAGGGTAGAGACAGGAAATTACTTGTGAGAAATGTATAACACTGAGTGATTTTTTTTTTAAACGTATGACGCCAATTTAGTGTTTAAAGCTGCTCAATGGCTGGAATACAAACTTGTAGTGAAATATATTAGGTGTTTAGAGTCACTTAGTGGTTAGTAAAAAACCCTCCTAATGAAACAATGTATTAATTGCTCAGGGCCACTCAAAGCAAACACACATAAAATATTTAGATGTCTGGAGATGCTCAGCAGTTTGATAACCAACTTTTAATAAAGTCTATTCGGTGTTTAGAGTTGATCAGCAGCTAGGAAAACAACCCATGCTCAGCAGTAGAAAAGCAGGGCTAATAAAATACAGAGCTGCTCAGTGGCTGCAGCAAGGTTTTTAAAGTTACACTAAACTTAGGGAGACTAAATTAAGCAATCACGGTAAAGGCACTGGTAGTTTCATAGGATTAATGGCTGGCTGGGATGAGTTGATGGCCTGTGGCTACATTTCAGGTCATTTACTCCCACTGGTCATTAGTCCCCAGGAAATGCCCAGCACTGAGGTTATTACTATTGTAAGCAGTTAAAAAAAAAAACCACACCAAAAAACAAAACCAAAAAACCCACAAACCATCCAAACAAAACAAATAATCCCTCAGCAGCCTTATGTGTTATCGTATATGGATGTATGTAGTGTCTGCAAATATTTTAAGGAGAGACATCCATATTCATATTAACATAGATTTTCTCTAGAACAACTGCAGTGCCTTAGAGTCAGTAAGATTATTAGGAAATCTACTTCCATTTCCACTCAGTACATGAATTGAAATAAAAGTTTTGGAGCTCTGCACCTCCTGGTTGATGCTGTCTGCTATCCTTAAAGGCAAGAAGGAGCACTTCAGTTGGGGTACTCCATGCGGCCTCATTTGAGTTAAGTGGAAGCTGCATTTGGGAACATTCCCGATGTCATGTGTCCTTCACATACTGACCTACTTTCATGTTTTATGAATAGCAGAGTGGCAGCATTACGTACTGTTATACTTTACATTTTTATAGAAACGTATACCCAGAAGGATACTAAAGAACTTCACAGACAGTCTACAAAGATTGCTGGGCTTGCTGCTGAAATGCAGTTTCCCTTGGGATAATGGCAACCCTTTCTGGAAGAGCAGTATTACACAGCAGTCTTTTAACAGGAGGAAGTGAAGATAAAATTTAATTGAAACAACAGGGGAAACACAGGCAAGTAGGACATAAATACCTGCTGGATTTTGGCCAGCATTAACTTCCCCAAGTCATTCTATAAATTCTGACTGTCCGGCCATTAACACATCTACCCTGGCATGGGTTTAGCATTCATCTTGACTTTCTCAGTTTAATCATTTAGGAAGTAGTAGATGGCTGCCATGCTACAAATTCTAGAACTAAAAGCCATACTTGCAACCTGCTACTGATACACAGAGAAAAATTTTTCATTTCAGACTAGAATAAAGTTTTGCAAATCACCAGGAGACACCAGGATTGTTTAAATACTATAAATTATGCTCTGGATTCTGCTTTGGTTTACCCTTTTCTACTAACCTAAGTTAGGCACCTAAAGCAGAAAAGAAATAGCTTACAACTACAGTAAGTCAGATTACAAAAGGAAACGGCAAATATCCCTTTCACGGGAGATGAAAATCTGTTGTGGTTGGTTTTTATAGAAGCACAGAATCATTTAGGTTGGAAAAGGCCTCTGAGATCATCAAGTCCAACCATTAACCTGGCACTGCCAAGTCCACCACTAAACCATGTCCCTAAGCACCACTTCTACATGTTTTTCAAATACCTCCATGGATGGTGACTCCACCACCTCCCTGGGCAGCCTGTCCCAATGCTTGACCACCCTTCCAGTAAAGAAATTTTTCCTAATATCCAATATAATCCTTCCCTGGTGCAACTTGATGTCATTTCTTCTTGTCCTGTTGCTTGTTACCTGGGAGAAGAGATTGACCCCCACCTGCCCCCAGCCTCCTTTCAGGTGTTTGTAGAGAGAAATAAGATCCCCCCCACCCCCAAGTCTCCTCCAGGCTAAACAACCCCAGTTCCCTCAGCTGCTCCTCATAAGACTTGTGCTCCAGACCCTTCACCAGCTTTGTTGTCCTCTGGACACACTCCAGCACCTCAATGTCTGTCTTCTAGTGAGGGGCCCAAACCTGAACCCAGGATTCAAGGTGCAGCCTCACCAGTGCCGAGTGCAGGGGAAAAATCACTTCCCTTGTCCTGCTGGCCACACTATTTTGGATAGAAGCCAGGATGCTGTTGGCTTCCTTGGCCACCTGGGCACACTGCTGGCTTTGTTCTGGATTGCCCAAGATGGCCTGCAGACCAAGAAATGGAAGGGCTTCTTCCAGCTCTCACAATTGGATATCCAAAAGGCATCCAACCATGTCTATGAAAAATTCCTTCTTATATCTTCAGCTGGCCAACAGATCAAGCATTTTTTTTTTCTTTCTCAGGGTGACTGAAGTGTATTCACACCTCCCAGCGTGGTTGCTTACATTGTTGTAATGACCCTTAACTCTTCAGGTTAATATATCTAAGTAAGAAGTTCAAGAACCTGAATACAAATTTATGTGATGATCTTCTAGGCTTCTAAGTTTGATTGTTGAGTTCTCTTGCTGTTAGTACATAAAGGTCTTTGCAGATGAATTTATTTGTCATTTGTACACAACAGAGGCCTGAGAACGCCAGCACAGTTCACCAGCTGACCACGTCATTGTGCGGATACGAAAAAGGACTCTCATGTAATGGACATCAAGAAAATCCTCACTCCATGAGCTTACAAAATCTGGCTCACATCCCAGCAGAACTGTTACTTTTTTCGGAATGCCTGGCTTCCACAAATAGCGGTGCCACCTTGGACTCAGCTTTCTGCACAGCACTGGGCATCTGCAGATATGTTCCCTCCAAGGTGCTAGCTTCTTGAATATTTATTGCTTTCTAGGGTAGATGGTCAGCACAAGCTGCGAATAGCTTGCTTGATCACATAGTTGCAGGGCAATTTCTTTGACTTTCTCTATGTTTAAGACTAAATTAGTGGTCATTACCTTGGTTGTTATCACTTTCTAGCCTCTGACCCAAATATGTTACAAGGATAAGGATGTAGATCTAAGAGTCCATCTGTGGTAATTACCTGTGCTACTTATTTTTCCACTGCTTACCAGAATCATCTGAGTAGATCTGTGCAGATACAGTCCAGACATTTTAACGGGTGCTTTCTGGCAGTCCGTATCCTGTGACAACACAGGCTTCTCCCTTTCCCAATGCTGTTACCACTCCTCTTCTGTCCCCCTGGTGTGTATATATCAGGGTACAAACCACTAGTATCTTGAATCTTTTCCTGGGACATCCATGATGTTGATATTAATGGCTTCTTCTTCTTCTTTACTTATTTATTTGGATTAACTAGGGGCTATTTTTATGTGTTTTCTAACATGCTGTTATATCTTGCTTTTCCTTGGTTTACAGGAGGACACTGCATCTGAATTTATGGTGCCTTCTATGTATGTAAAATTCTTATTCTTTGATAAAATTCATCTTGTCCAGCTCCGTATCTGCATATCTTTAATTGTCTGGAGTGAGCTATTTATACACTTAGGATCTCCAGTGGTAGACAGTTTCCCACCTCTTACCATCCCATGCCTACGCCTCTACCATGCATCCTGTGTCCCCACTTCTCAAGATATCTGCTGTTGTACCAGGCTTGTTCTCCTCTACGGTACATTGCTATATTAGAGTCATACATATCTACTTCACCACAGCGTAACTTCTTGATCGTACTTGTCAATAGACAAACCACTCTTACAACTAACACATGCTTTGTTAAAACAGAGCTGCTGGTAGTTGAGGAAACGTTCAGACAAACCACTCCTGACAAGCCTTGGCCTTGAGGTCTTGCAAACTCAGTGAAAAACCTGTGGCTTGTTACCAGCAAAGGCAATGTCATCGCGGTATTACGGGCTTACAGGGCCACTGCAGGAGGACTCACCTCCCACAGAGAGGAGGCCTTGCTTCCTTCTCTGCTTCTATCTCTCTTTCTGCTGGTCTGTGGAAGATGAGTAGGAAAGCAAGGTGAATCCATCTTTCCCTCCCTTTTCATCTACAGGAAACTATGTCTAAGTAGTGCTTTATGCCAAAATCTTTGCAAACCCTTGAGTTGGTGACTTTCTGAATCTTGCGCTGCAAAGCTGAATAATTTTCTCCTAAACTGCACACAAGATTGCAATGACATAAAACATTAACGTTAACTGCTGATGAACCTGTGTCATTACTTTTAATAACATTATATCTGTGTTTGTCTGCTCAATGCAGTGATAACTTAGTGAAGGAGAATTAATTTCACATATTATCCACATAAGCAATAATGAGGGAAATCAGTTTCCTCTAGAGTTGCAGAGAGAAGTTTAATTAAATTTGGGTATGGGTCAATTGGTTTCAGGTTGGTCACTTGCTTTCTAGCTGACAGTGGGACCTTAGGTCTCGAAGACAGGTGCAAAATCACGTAAATCTATGAGTAAAAATACTCCTGGCTGCAGCAAGTCTCCAGCACTTTAGAACAGGGATGAAAAAGCAGTATTTTGAAATTAACTGCACAGAAGAGTTTTTTGTAAGGTTGTTTTTGTTTTTCTTACACTCTGCAAGGGCTTCTAATAGCTATGAACAAACATCACAAACCATAGGACAGTAATATCAGTCAACCGAGAAAAAAATTGTATAATACAGTCTGTCATTGCTAGGATATTGTGGTGTTATGCATGACGAGAAAAGCCATTCACGGGCAGGCATGTGGTAAAGATAACCTCAGACTCTTGAGTAAAGAAAAATGCTTCATGTTGTATGTACTCACTTGAGTAAAACGATTAACAGTTTTGAGTACTTACTGCAAATGAAGTCTCTTTCACCACATCCCCTACATTCGGGGGAACAGATTCAGCAGGCACTGACTGGTTAGCTGGACTGAGTATGGCATACTGTAACCATATGAATCAACATGTATAATTGGCTTCATTAACAAATGTTACTTAAAAATGACTTTTGAATCTGAGTTCTGAAAAATCAGATGAAGTGTCCAATCTATTAATTAAATATTGAATTGACAGGAAGGTGTAACTGGAGGGAAAAAAAAAAAAAAGGCTGTAGTATTTCCACTTTAAAATGCCTGCAAATCAAACTCCAGGTGATACAGTAATACTGATCTGTAATAAACCAAATTACTGAAGGATCCAGGACTCATCTCAAAATTCTCAATGTTTTACCAAATTAGAGGAGTTTTGGACAAAGGTCTTGGGGATGTTTCTATGTGTAGAAACAGGAAAGACACAGAGCACTGTACTTGCAGCTGCATAATAAAGCTGTGGGCTCAGTCCTGCTCCAACCTAAAGGAACAAGGGTTAGGCAGCTGACTGAGCTGGGTACAGGATCAAGCTGCAAATCACCCGTGTGACCTTCACTTTATCGTCACTTGTTTCCCAGTAAACAAGTAAACTGTTTCTGGGTAAACCCAGAATCTGCCTAAGAGTATTTTTGTTCCTCAAAGACAAAGGACAATTTGAAGCCTAAATGCAGAATATTGCCAAGAGGCTGCTGTAGGCTCCAGGAGCCTGGCAAAGGCAGGAGTGGAGGAGTGAACTTGTGGAGGAATGAGCAGATTTGTTAAAGCTGTACTAAGCTGTTACTGTTTATTAAATTCAATTTGTCAAAGGTGTAGTATAAATAGCTCTATCAGTCGCTTGTAAATGGCATCATTCTGTATGGGAAAGGGTAAAGAAAGGGTAAGGCAATGTATTTAAGTTCCAATAAGCATCTAGAATATGTCATCCCGGAGACCTGGGACTGACACATTCACCAATACAGAAATGCAAGTGCCGTGCCTTCTATGACCTTCCCCCCTTCTTCCTCTTCCCCATATTTCTGGGGCAAATATGAAGCCTGGCCAGACATGCCTATGAATCCTTGGCAACATATATTGGCAAGAAAGAGCTGAAATTGCTGTACCAAGTCATCACATCAAACTGCTGGGAGTAACATTGTCAATAGCAAATTGCTATGTCACAAGACAGCAACGTTAGCAGAGGAAACTCCTAGCAGGGAGGGATGGATCGGATACAGTAGCTTACACCTCACCAGAGAGGATTACAAATGAAGCTCCAAAGAAACATGAACAATTCAATGAAATTAAGACAGAGCTTTTAGTAGTGTGGAAAGAGGCTTTTTCAGTGAAATCCTCCCCTCCAACGCTAAACATGCCAGGTGAGAGTCTATATTGTGCCTCTAGGAGATGCAGCACAGACCTCAAAGACAAGAGTCAGGAGGGAGAATAATGACTTTATATTACCTCTGCACCCTCATAATTCTGGGCTGCTCCTGCAGAGCTGGCCTGAATTTCTGCAGCTGTGTGCTGCAGCCATATACCCAGCACATCCATCCTATTCCAGCCTGGCTCTCTCCCTTCCTTGCCCCAGACTGAGCAAGAGGTTGGAAGATAGGTTAAACTAATGTACTATCTACAACCAAATTCATCCCAACACAGATATATCTTAGTCTGCATTTTTAGAGCTGAGCAAAGCAATAAACAAAAGCAGAGTTTGACTCTAAAAGTAAGAGTCACAAAAGCCTGAATGATATTTTAGGGTTTGGTGTTTGGAGTTTTTTTTTTACAAAACTCCGTTCTGAAGTCCTGATTTAACTATCCCTATACATAAAAAAATTTACAAAGATAAACTTTCACAGTGCTGAGGTAGCTGATATACCCATTTGCTTGGTGAGTTATCCCCATGTCAAACAGCAAAACTCTGGATGTGTGAATTTTTTTTTAGGAAGGCTTCAAACCTGTATTGTGTTTCATCTTGTGACCATCTCAGATAAATGTAATGCTATTATCTTTGCAAATTGGTAATAGACTGATACTTCTCTATGTATAGGTAATTTTTTAAAATAAAAAACATATTAAGGAAGGTGTTCTGCCCTACAACATTATGCAAAAATTAACATTTCAAGTGTAACCATCATCTTTCACGTTTTCCAAGTGGCTCAGCTCCCACCCCTCTAACATTTTTACGCTATCCTGTTTAATCAATAGAGTTACAAAGCCAGCTGTCTCTCACTCTACAGTTATCTTTCATTGTACAGTACACAATGCCACTAGTCCTGCTGATAAAAAAGAGCACACAGAGGGAATGTGGCACTGCATGTTTGTTATCTTCCACTCAACTAAACATACCTCTCTTTCTTTCTTGGCTCTTATCAATGCTAAAATGCTGAAAACAAGTTATTTCTAGTGTTAACACTGCACGTGCCAGTTGGGACCAGGATTTTTTGCCTATCTTAAGGCTGCGGTTTGCTGGTACTACAAAAGCCTGCCAATTTGACAAATCACATCATCAGCCTTTAAGAAGGCAGTGCAAGGCGGTGCTGTCCGCAGCCAGCCTTGCACAGATGGTGGGGATACTCTGGGTACACTGAGGGCGTAAGGCAGGGAGACTGACCCAAAAGCTGCTTGTGGTTGACCTCAGACCCTCAAAAAAATAAAGTAATCCAGTTCTATTCTTTTTCATTTCCTACAAAACATGAAAGCTGATAAGCTTTGTTCTCTCTCACGGCAATAAGAAAACAGTTAAATTGAACCTTTGCTTCAGTTAAAGAACAATCTAGCAGTTTCCCTTCTCGAAGGTCTGCCACTCACAAAGGGTGAAAGTGCCCTGCTCAGAAAAAAGAAGAAAAAAAAAAAAACCATCTTTTATGTCTTCCCTGACACAAAGCACCCTGATGGATGGTCACTCTGATCTTGAGAATTTTAACCAGGATATATTTTGCTGGTGCCTCCAACAGACATGAGACAATCTGATGTTCCGTGGCTAAACAGAATGATTACCGTGTATTCAGGCAAAATTTGGGGGAGAATCAAAATCTTCCCTTTGTTCTCCATTGTTATATGCTGGTTGATCCTTAAAAAAGCTTATCTGTTGATTATCTTTTCCCACAGTATTTTCCTGTTTGCTTTATTTCAAAAGAAAACACTAGAACGGTCCATAAAAAAGTAGAATATGAAAAAATTTGTTTTCTTATTTTCTGAGGGTATGAGCGCATTGGTTTATGAGTGTGCAGTATATGTATGTGACAAAATCCTTGTTAATTAAGAACAGTTTGAAGAAAAACACCCTGTGCATATGTATATGTACGTAGCATATACACGGAAGATCATACGTTTTGCAAAATGACTTACCAGAAGTATGAAAACTTTGCAAATATATAAGAAACAGAAATGTATTTTGCTCCAGTATTGCATGGTCACACTCGAAGAATCTCCAAAGCACAGTTATGCTTATGTTGGAATCGCTTCAAAATTTATAATTTCTAACACTGTTCTGAACGTTTAGATAAGAGATGATCCTACAGTTGTGGTTTGTGTCTTGCTTGATAGCATGACCTTTGATAATGTGCCTCAGCAATGGAATTCAAAGCTTTGCATAGTATTTATGATGTGTTCGTAACCCTATTACTTCTAGTTCTAGGCAAACACTACCTATCTTCATTCAGATTTTTAAATAAATTTACTTCAAGTGTGTTGATATAATGCTTGAATTTGCTTTCTGCAAATATTCACCAAATGAGTAGGACTAGTGTGAAAAACTTGAGATTAGCAAATTTACTGTCTAATAATCAAATATCTTTTTGAAGCTGGTGTTGGATTTCGTGCTTGATTCTACATTTTGGAGTTCCTTTATGTACTCTGGTGATTAGCTACAAAAAATTAAAAAATCATACTATCCAAAACCAACACAGTATTACTTGATACACTTAACCAGCCAACACAAATATCTGAACACTCCTAGTGAACTGAGCATTCTGTGAAGTAAAATACTTCTTGGGAATAGTTTTGCTGTACAATTACTCTTGTTAAAACTATCCATTGGGTAGTTTTAATTTGATTTTTAATTAATTTAACATTAATTCATTTTCATTGTAATTTAAACCCTACTCTACAGAACTAGATAATTTAACTCTCAAAAAAGTATATGCTGTAATACAGGCAGCTCAAGTGTCAGTGACTTATGATTGAAATTTTTTCCAATTGGAAAACTCTGTGCGTAGTTGCTTGTAACAGTGCCTCAATTAAGCCGTTAAATTCAAAATTTTCTATACTGGATGTCTGTATTTGGGTGATATGCAGAAGTGTGTGTGTCTGTCCATGTCTGTGAATAAGTAAGCAAATACATGTACATTTTTAAATTTGTAATTTGGGAAAAACTGTAATTTTTTTTCCAAAAAAAGTTTACATGTAATTGTAAATTTGTAAATTGTGCAATTAAAGATTCATTATAAAATTCATTTAATAAAGTACACAAACTCTGTTAAACTGGAATTTTACTAAGAGATATAAAGACAAAACCAGTTGGCAGTCCATTAATCAAAGTCCCTTTTGGAAGTATGCACTTAGATAGACAGTGCAAAGTCTGAATGCTTTCATGGACACGTGCTCCATTCATCTCTCTCTCAATCATATACACATAAAAATACTTTTATAAAATAAGGAAAAAAAAGAGTAAAGTTAAAAAATTAGATATAGAAATATTTTGGAGATTCTTAGCTCGTGAAAATTGTTACGGTTCCTTAATGTCTAAATGAAAGCAAGGTATTTTAGCCAAGTGGTGAAAGTTCTGGACTTGAGTATGGTATATATTAGTTGTGGTGAATCCCAGAGTTTATTACAGAGATCATCCCAAATGAGTACCAATAAAACCTTTATAGCACATATGCAGTTAAGCTATGTTACAAATTTAACATAAAACGTATTTCAGAAATGGTTCAGGAGGTTTTATGATTTTTTTAATTGATACTGTTATTGCACTTCCTTCTATATTAAAGCCAAATTAACTTGCTATTATGAGACAACTACATAGGCCTCAGAATGATTACTGATACAGTTCTGAACCTCTAAATGATCTTAAGCAACTTGTCTATAAATCACTGTGTTCCACTCTTGAGGTCTAGTATATGCCAGCATATCCAAGCTATAAACATTTGCTAGTTTGGATGGAAAAAAGCTTCTTACCAGCTCTTTTCGCCTGATAGAAACATGCATTGTTGAGAACAAGGAGAACTTAAAACATCTCCTTGCTTCAGAACTGTGCATTGCCCATCGTCCTCCTTATCACAATGTAAGTTGGAGAGGAATTTGCACATTTTTTAGTGAACAAAAAAAACTTTTTAGGATGTCTTTTTGGTTGGTTTTTTTTTGTGGGTTTTTTTTTTTGTTTTTTTTTTTTTCTTTTGTGGAAGAATGTTAAAAAATAGCAGATGCTTGAGAACTGCTCAGAGGTTAAAAGTGCTAGAATGAATCCTGACAGAGATAGATTAGTAGGCAGAATGCAGGTGAGGCAGTCAAAGGTGCTTGATAAATGTAATTTATCACATGGATCTGCAATTTACTACATGAATATCACCTCCACCTTTGTGCGAGTTGCTCATCTAATGTGGTAAACCTGTCCCCTGTATTTTCCTAACAAACGTGCCTGGTTAATACCACGTCTCATGACCAAGTAATTATAGTATTTCCCCCTTAATTAGTAACCTGAAGAAAACAAAGTAAATATAAGGAGTCTTAACTTAGGGAGAGATTAATTTAAGTGGCTTGATCTAGTGTCTTTCCTTTCCATGTAGGTGCTGCAAACATAAAGAGTGGACCCTCAAATGGACATAAATGTATTGTGTGGCACTGCAATATAAGTTGTGAGGCCACTTAAGGGAATGAATCCAGATAATGCTGATAAAACTTATGGGTGTGTGCATCTCAGTGCATGTGTGTACACACGGAAGTCAGAAAAGGCTTTCTGCTGTGCCCTTTGGTGACAACCTAGGATGCCAAATTGCACATTCTGTTTCTATGGTTGACATGGTAAACTTTAGGTGCCTGAAAAATGCCAAACTCTCTGTGATACTTCTTTGGGAACTTAGCACTAATCTTGGCATCAGCACCTTAAGCTGTTTTTAAAAACAAAAATATGCTGAAAGAAATATAGTAAAAATATATATACCCTTAGATATGTATTACCTAAAGGTAAAATAAAATATGTGTAAGATACCAGTGTTAACCGTGTGCTAAACATTAGATGTAAAAAGGTATCTGGCTGCAATCTGAGTTAAATATCTAAAGACAACTCTTCATTTATAATCTCAGAAATTCCTGCTGGCCTTGACACATTGTGGCACATGGAACTCAACCAGTACATGGGCTAGTTGAATCTTGCTCGAAGTGTCGCACTTCAAATGATGAAATTATTGGGCTGGAAGGGACCTTTAAAGGTAATCTACTTCAACCCCCTAACTTGCCCAACGCACTCCCTAAATAACAGCCTACTTGCTGTTTGACGAACCAGGCACTTGAAAATTAGGCTCTGAAAATCTGTCCTGGACTGTCTGAATAGCCCTGAGAAGAAATGAAGGAGAAAGCATCACCAGGCAATCCTCAGCTGTAGGTCTGAAGTATCTCTGGCATCTTCACCTCCAAATCATCTCTGGTTTCTACAGTGTGGCAGTACAATGGTGGTGGTAGCTTATAAACAGTGTTTTTAAGTTTCATTTACTCTCTGAAAGATACCAAAGAGCCAAGTCCTCCATGTCTGAAAGTGATGCCACAGAAGAACAAGAAGATGAAACTGAAGAAAATGCAAGGAGGCAAGGGACTCTGACAAAGAGAAACGGAGGGAAAATGTGATGACAAAGCATAAATGGAAAAAGAGTGCCCAGATAGGGAATTATTTAAAAAAACTCCAGCCCAACCAAACAAAACAGAACAGAAAGGCACATTAGAATCACAATACCAACAGTTTGGCTTTTGGCTTAACATTTGTAAAATTCACTCTTTGGGGAAAACGTGTTTTCAAAGGTAACAGATAATTATTTCACCGCCTCGAGAACCATTTGCATTTTCCCTACTGGCAATAAGTACCTGTGGTTCATGACAATACAGCTAGTACTTTTGTTTATATTTATATGCAAATAGTGTTATTTATAATAGTACTTAATACTGATATTGCCATCTCAGTTCAAGCTTATTGTATAATTTTCCTCCAGCTCCACTTTTTACATTAAAAGTATGTTAATACACTTCATCCTGAACTGTGGCATATTAATAATATGTCGTGCTCCCATAGCAGTACCTATCTATGGATTTCAAAAGACCTTGCAAACTGTGAAACAGATGCATTTCTCAATCTCTTATAAATCATAAGCCACAGAATAATAAAAAAATAATAATCCCTTTCAGGGATTTGCCTGTATCAAGAAACAAATTAGTAAAAGAATAAGCTAGGCTTGTACTCAGAGTTATCTCTTCTTGGCTGCTGTTGTTATTGTTCAATGCAAATCTTGTGGTGGAAATGTTTTCTTTGTTGAAGCTGTGCTTGCAGAACGGAAGAAACAATCCAAACGCTTAGGCACACCCCAATCACAGTTTTCCCAGCATGCTTTTGCTATTTCAGAGCTAGGCAGAGGAACAAAGGTGTATGAAATGAATGGAAAAGACCCACACAGGGAGGACTGACTTTACCTGTGAATGGTCAGCAGTCACAAACAGACTTTAGCCTACATAGACTACCACTGCTACCAAAGGACAGCCTTGAAATCATGAAATAACTAGTGCCAGAGGTGGCAGCAAACTGAGCTTCAATAGACATTGAAGTGCTTTATAGAAAGCTGAACACTTCAAAGGAGGGAAATTCTTTTCCAAAATAGCTTTTTTGCCAGGTACCTGGGTCACTGCAGTGGGAATGTTATACATAAATTCAAATCCTCCCAGTCTGAGAACGCACAAAGGACTGAAATCTGCCACCTCTCCTCAAGGGCATCCTGCTAGGCTTTTGGGTGAAAAGAAATCACCACCTCTGACTGAGATTTGCATGAAATTAGTTGTTTGGTGACCGTTTCTGAGAGAGGGTCCATGGGGGACAGTCCCAAGAAAAGGGGTACAGCTGCTTTCTGACAAAGTTATTTCTGATATTTTTAGGAAAAGGCTCTAGCTGGCAGGCACTGCCATCCGAGAAACATGCTTGGTGCAGCAACTAGGGCAAAGGTCCTGTCCAAATAAGCATTTTCTTCAAGTAGCTTGAACTGTAGGAAGCTATGGTTTCCAGTGGTGCTGTGAGACCACTTCTCGCCTCGCTATTTAAAAGAGCTCTCACAGGAAGATGTCTTTTTTCTGCATTTTATAGGGTCTTAGTCATAGGTCCCCAGATAACCACCTGTATCAAAAGCAGGCACGCTTGGCAATACACAACATGCAACGCCAGAACTACTTCAGGGACCTGGAGTACATTAAGGTAAAAAATGGAGTTAGTAATAGATTTTAGGTATATCCAGATTTAGGTGACAGCTGAGTGAGGGTTTTAAGGATGACAGTTTGCAGTATAAAGGTCTAAATTCCTTCTTTTTCCTATAAATCTTACTCCTGACTGGTTGTCTCCCCTGTCCTGAACTGTATAGTATTGCCCAGCCAAGGCTTCTTATGGCAAAGTACTAGTGGCTGTTGCAATGCACCAACTCTTTTGTTCACCTAGGCCTGGATGCCTAACATTGAGCAGCAATTTTTAACAAATTTGGCTCAAGATCTGAAGGATACGCTGGCCCTTTCTGACACACAGGTGCTCTAACTCTAAATTCCCAGAATACTACCATCAAAGCTTCATTTTATATTGTTTCTCCTCACTGTTCAACCACTTATCCTGCGCCACTCCACGTTTAATTTTATTGGTGATGATGACTGATGAGGAAGACAAAGATGAAAAGGGAGATTTTCTTTGGGCTGTCTAGTAAGATGTTTATCAGTTAGTGAGGCTAACTATTAAAAAAGCTTGAAATAAAATTCTGCTTGAAGGGTCTTAGGATCAGACTTGGAGAGACTTTTATGTGTTTCCAATTTGTATATGTGAATCTATACAACTAGGTTTGTGCGTGCCTTATTTTCACATGTTATTGCTTTCCTAGTATTTTTCATTAAGCTTGATGCCAAAAGCTCCTGAGTTGCAGATTACTGGAGGCTGGGAGCGTAAACTAGGCAAGCATCTCTATGTGCTTGCCCTCGTCTTACACTTTTTATGAAGCACTTAGGGAATTAGGTACTCTTGGAGACAGAATGCTAAATTAGCCTGACCTTGTCTCTGACCAGGTACAGCTATTCTCACATTCCTTAAAAATGCTGACATTTAGCATTTGAAAGTCATTTTTATAAGGCAGTATTACATTATTTCCTTGTATAAAATGTTAGATCAATATTAAAGTCATTCCATGCATGATGTAATGGAAATGTCTATTATGTTGCAGAATGTTACATAGAAAAGCCTGCAGCCTGTGGTATGGGAAAATCAGGGGGAACTACCTATATTTTCACATGGACAGTTCATAAGCCTATACCCTTTAACAGATTGGTGCCTTGGAAGTAAGTCTTCAGATAATTTGGTGTGGGATACTAGAAAACCAGACGCAGAGTCAGTGTGAGGAGAAGGACAGCAGGCTTAGGGGACTGGAAGCAGGGAGCCAGAGTGAGAGCAGTCCTCTTGCACTTCCCACATGCTACTGGCTTGGGTTTTATCTACGTGAAGACCACTGGCTGTGATAAAAATATGGCAAAACATTAGCATTTTAAAGTTGCTACTGATTTATAAAGATTTTTTTTTTAAAAGTAGAACTTTTTATTTAAGTGGCAGTGGTCTTAAAAGTCAGAAGTACCCACTAACAATTTTTGTGAACTGTGTCTTTATGAAATAGCTTTGCTTCTTTCAAGGTGGAGTGCCATGTATTAAGAGAATGTATACTTTAGGAATTGATGGAAATATCTATTTTTGACTTCACCTATTCAAACAAAATTTCAGTATGTAATGCACCATGAAAAAGGTCACCTAATTATAGCAGCTTTTCATTAACTTACCTGATTCCTGCCTGTACATGCACAAACCATTCATCAGGTGGTATAGCCTATTAATATACCTCAGCTTTAACATCTGTATGCACAGGTTCAATAATAATATTCTGTGTCTACCTTTATATTTATTGCAAATGTATTTTATTAGGAGATTCAAACCAACACATAGAGTAAAACCACCCACAGACTGTTCCTCAGGTCTTCCAGACATTTATGCAGGTGTTGAGCTTTATATATTTGAAATAGCTGTTGACATTTTCCCCACCTATTCTTTTAATGAGAAATGACCTTTAAAAAAATCAACAAAATGAGCACAGAAAGTCTGCAATATTTTCAAAACACAAATAAATACAATATCTGAAAAAGGATATTATTATATTTACCTGTATTGGGTTTGCATGGCAAGGTTTTGGTGTGAGGGGGCTACAGGGGCAGCTTCTGTGAGAAGCTGCCAGAAGCTTCCCCTATGTCCAATGGAGCCAACGCCAGCCGGCTCCAAGAGACACCCACCGCTGGCCAAGGCTGAGCCCGTCAGCAGCTGTGTAGCACCTCTGGGATAGTGTATGTGAAAAGGGGAAAAGCTATCGTGCAACAGCAATTGTAGTCAGAGAGAGGATGGGAATATATGAGTGGATCAACTCTGCAGACAAGTTCAGTGAAGAAGGAGGAGGAGGAGATGTATCAGGCACTCAGGCAGAGATTCCCCTGCAGCCCGTGGTGAAGCCCACGGCGAGGCAGGCTGTGCCCTGCAGCCCATGGAGGTTAACGGTGGAGCAGATACCCACCTGCAGCCCGTGAGGGACCCCACGCCAGAGCAGGGGGATGCCCAAAGGAGGCTGTGACCCCATGGGAAGCCCACCCTGGAGCAGGCTGCTGGCAGGAATTGTGACCCTGCAGGGGACCCACGCTGGAGCCAGTCTGTGCCTGAAGGACTGCAACCCTTGGAAGGGACCCACACTGGCGCAGTTTGTAAAGAGCTGTAGCCCATGTGAAGGACTCACACTGCAGAAGATCATGGAGGACTGCCTCTCGTGGGAGGGACCCCACACTGGAGCAGGGGAAGAGTGTGAGGAGTGCTCCCCCTGAGGAGCAAGGTGCAGCAGAATCAATGTGTGATGAACCCACTCCCCATCCCCCTATACTCCCCATCCAGTACTGCTGAGTGGGGATGAAGTAGAGAATTTGGGAATAAAGTTGAGCCTACAAAGAAGGGAGAGGTGAGGGGGAAGTTGTTTTAAGATTTGGTTTTATTCCTCATTACTCCGATTTGAGTGGTAATAAAATAAATTAATTTTCCCCAAGTTGAGTCTGTTGTGCCCGTGACAGCAACTGGTGAGTGATATCTCTCCCTGTCCTTATGATATGAGCCTTTCATTATATTTTCTCTCCCCTGTCCAGCTTAGAAAAGGGAGTGATAGACTGGCTTTGGTAGGCACCTGGCATCCAGCCAGGGTCAACCCACCACCTTTTTCTTCCTGCTTTCCTCTCACCTCTCATTTTACTATTCCAAACTGGGACACAGCTGTAGTTCAGTCTGGTTTACTCTCCATCAACCAGGAATTTTAGAGGTGAGATGCAGAAATCCCATGGTGGGACAATGACAGCTTTCAGCTTAGTGAAATGGACCTGGGGTGCAGTTTCAGGGTGAGAAGGAACATCAAGCTCTGCACCAGTGGCTGTTGCCCCCTGTGCAGTAACAGCACTACTCTCAGAGCCTCCATCCTCATTCCCAAGGTGAGACAATCTCCTTCTCAGTGTCACTGTGACAGCAGGGTGGAAGGCTTTCCAAGGCATCACTAATTTCCCTGATGTTCTCAAAAGGTTTTTGTGAGATGAGCTCCCTAGAAAAATGAGAAATCCGAATAAGATCCATTTCTGCATGTAACACCCATTTCAAAAGCCCTAGGACTGTATGAGCAGTGAGATCTGTCTGTGCAGGCTGGCAAGGACTGAAAATGCTGGTGAGCTGGAGTTGGGGACCAAAAACAACAGTGGCTTATGAGGCTCCTGGCTGATGCCTGGGGTCATTGAGACACTTTTCATCAGGTGCTAAAGCCCCATATGCAGTGACTGAAGGCACATTTGACTACAGATGGCAAATTCTCAGAAACAAGCAGGGCATGCACAGCACTGTGGCCTGCTCTGCCTTCCTTAGATTTTGTGAAGCTTAAAAAAAAGCTTTTTTGTAACTGTTGAAATGACAGGACTTGTATCTCCAAGTCATCTCTGTTTGTCAGAACTGGAGGTTCTTGCTTCTGGGATTGAAAAATTCTTTGGGAGGCCAGATGAACACACACTTCCCATGCTAATGCCTCTGCCTCCTGGCTGTAAATACTTTTGCCTTCCCTGAAGGCAGCAAGCATGCTTCTTTGCCATGAAACAAGCTCATAGTGTCCCTTCAGGACAGATAAATCCCACCTCTTGCGGTTGCTCCTTCTTTCTCACAGCCTTCTTCAAAATCTGTGAGCTAGCATGGAAGGAGAGGTTGATTTTCCAAGTCCTGGGCAAGCTGTGCCTTGGAAGACCTACTAGCTCCCCAAGCAAAGCTTCCCGTTGATGGACACAGTGCTACCATAGTACTGGTTGCTTTCTCTCCCCTGCAAAATTTGCCTTTCTACTCCCCTTCGCCCTGCAGAGATGCAACTTATGTTGGAAATGTTATTTTCCCATTGCTTACAATGGACCCTGGCCATGCTCCTTTTGGCAGGAACTAACTGTGATAGGGCACAATAGCAGAGTGGAGAGAAACTGAAGTTCTAAAAGCCTCAAAAATCCTTAGACTGGCAGCCCAAATTTTTTTATTTAAGCATGGAAGAGATGAAAAAAACAGGCTACCTAAGGCGGCAGCAGCAAAAATGTTTCACAGAAGCAAGTAGCTCCCAATTACTTAGCAAAACCAGGCACAGCATGCAAATTGTCGAGCAGCAGCAAACACAGTACCATGAACATAAGGGAATGCCACTAACAAAGCATAAGGGTAACTCAGATCTTGCAAAGATAAGATAAGAATGTCTCAAACCTCTTGGAGTGCTTCTGTGAGACTGTTACCAGTAAGTAGCATCACATACAGTGTCGTTGCTGGTGGTTCATCCATCCCTGCGTGCCGACAGTAGGGATGCCTGGATCCCATGTCCCTCCTGCAGGGTCAGAGCATCTCTCAGATGCTAGGTCCATGCATCCAAAAAGCTGTTCCTGCCCAAGAACGCAACCAGCAGCCATAGCACAACCTTGTGTCCAGGCCCAAACTTCTCCCAGAGCTGCCTGCCTTTTCAGATCCCTTTTGCTGGATTGGTGCATAAACCTGGATTCAGCTGGAGCCTGAGGGCATTTATTCTTGGTTGCAAGAGAGCCAGGGTGGAGCCCAAACGCACAGACAAGCCGTGCAGGCAGTGCAGGCAAGCAGCAAAAGCGCTATCGACGAGCTCAGCTGAACTGTTAAACCTCTGCGACATCAGACTTGTCCTTTAATTTTGGCAGGATGTGAGTGTGAAGCCTGCTTTATTTTAATTTCATTGAATAACTGAAATTCGTAAAATGCAGTCTAACTTATCAGTCTATGGAAAACAGATCTGCAATGTTCAGATTTGGATTTCCTAGTCCTGTTCACTGTTAGCTGGAAATACACAAAGTGTGTGATGGCACTCCTTGCAGTGATGTTTGCAGTTGTTTGTTTGCAGAGATGCAACTGAAGTTAAAGATTATCTATATTCATTTCACGGCAAAAAAAAAGACTTGCTTTGGGGCCTGCGGGACATCCTTCTGATGTCAGGTGTGTGTGCCTGAAAGCTTGGCTTTTTTTTCTATCTATTTCAGTCTAATAAAAAGATGTTAGATCTCCTCAAATCTTTGACTTTTTTCTACCCTTAGATCATAATTACAAAAAATTACTTTCTACAGAGGCAAAAATGAAGGACTTTAAAATGCCTTTATAAAGAAAAATGAATTCAGGAAGGGCTATTTTTAACGTTAGACACAGATTTTTTCCACTAGAGATAATGAATCTGTAACTTTTCCCACAAAATAAATGTCCAGAATTAACCCCCCTCCCACCAAAAATAGGAAGCTTGTAGCAGATGGAAAAAGTCACGAGACTAAATGATTGGTACTACACATTAAATGTCTTTTTCATAAAACAGCAAGCAGCGAAGCTACTTCATGGCAGTCGCTACTACATCAAAATACTCAAAGCAGAATACAATTATACTGAAAAAAAAGAAACACAGTTTTTTTCCTCATGAAAAGAAAGTTGTCAAAAGGAGGGGAAAAAAATTAAAAAAAAAAAAAAAATCTCCCGTGAAGACAGATCCTGATGAGATGTATGATCTTTTTTTGTTCTGGAGAGGGGAGGGGAGAAAGAGAACAGAAGAGAGGAAACAGAAAAAGCAGCCCCAGGATAACAAGCTTTGTGTGAAGCAGAAAATCATACCCTTTGAGGGTCATTTTCTTTGAGTTGCTGCCTCAGGGAGATAGGAAGCATTGGAGGGAAAATCCACATTTGCTTGTGAGGCATCACTCTACCCTGAAATGCTCTGGAAGCAGAGAGTCAGCTCGGCCTTCCTGGGGGTGTGCAGAGCCCAGCAAACAGTTTCCGTCGGGTTGTGCCCTTTTCCTCCCCCCCGCCGGCCCGACCCCGCAGGGACGCGGCGTGGCAGCAGCGCGGGGTGCGGCGCGATTCAGGCCGAGCTGGAGCCGCGGGGCGTGCGGGCTGGCCACCGCGCTTGCCCGTGAGGAACTCGGCTGAAATAAAGGGCTCTGTGCTGCCGGCTGGTTTCCCGGGCGGGGCGCTGCGAGCCGCGGGTGGGAGCGCAGCCGCCCCGGGGAGCGCTGTGCGGGCCGGGCCGCCCTTGCCCGCTAGGTGGAGCCGGAGCCCTTCGGTCCCGGTCCGGCCGGGCCCCCGTGCGGCCGGAGCGGCGGCTCCGCTGCGCCAGCCCCAGCAGCAGGCAGCGAGGCAGGAATCTGAAGGCGCTTGAAGTACGTGGCGTAAGAAGGTCATGAAATGTTTACTTTGATGATTTTTTTTTTCCTAATTTTACAAGATCCCCGTTTATCATGCATTAAGCTAGACGATGCGACCGTCACATCCATCAGTATGCTCCCTAATGCAGCTGATACCAGTATATTGTTTTTTTAAACCAGGTTACTCTTAAATTCCTGCTACTTTCTAAAAAAAAACCCAAACCAAAACATGAAAAAAAAAAACAAAAAAAGCGGGGCAATGGCATTAGTTGAACTGTTGAACTGCTGGGCACGAGGAACGCTGTTTCAAAGAGTGCATACAGGAACTGCCCCCCCCCCCCCCCCCCAACTGTGGGTTGAACTGCCCCTGTGTTGTGCAAGACGAATTGTATATCCCTGAGGTGGAACTGGGGGAAAAAAATAATAAGAAAAATGTAGATGGAAGGCAACGGCATGGGCCTGCAAATGCAGGTTTAAATAATCAGGTTGTAGCTCACGCTTACGCCAAAGTTGGTAGCTCAGACCTTGCAAGCCCTTTTGCTGACTCTGAAGGGATTAGCTGGCAGCTGCTGCAAACCCTGCCCAACAGTTTCATTTCCATGGCCTTTCTGGAAGAGGCACTTTCTTTGCTTAGCGCAAGAGTTCTTCTCCCCAGTGTGTTCTGAGTCAGGAGTGGTGGGACGGGCTGGACAATGATGATTGTGTAGCATAGTAGCCTTTTAGGTTTCAACATTTTCTTCTTCATAGGGTCAAAGATAAACCTCTTAGATGCTTTGAAAAGTCTGACCCCTGTCTCTGGAAATAACCGAAGTGTCCAGCCTGGATCAAAGAAACCTTTCCTTCAAAAACATTGTCAAAACTGAGATATTTTTTAAAAAAAGCTTTAGGCTCTGATGAAAGCCAGATGATGAAATCGGTGTGTATTTGATGGGAAGTGTTCCAGCCAGCTCTAATAAGGAGCACTACTCAGTATTTTAATGACAATCTTCAATAGCAAAACTCTATTTTGGTTCCTTTATGTCCCTACCACTGTACTACCTGGGCAATCTCCTAGTCTTTAATGTATTTTTTCCTCACAGTATACCTGGAAAATGCTATTGTCCAGACTTTACAGATGAGAAATGGAAGCACAGGAAGGTGAGACAACTTACTGAAGATCATACAGTCAAGTTTGCAAGAGAAAAAACCCCCAAACATTCCCCTTGTCCAAAATCATAAGGTAGTGTCACAAGTTGGGGTACCTAGTGTTATCTTTCTCTTATATGACCCTGATCTGCTCTGTCCAAAACTTTATGTGTAACCTGACAGATCATTTGTTGCATATGTAAGGAATGGAAGAGAGAGATCATTTGTAGGTGAGGTCTATGGGATGCTCTGTTGGTTGTTGGGCTGCCCTGAAAGCATTGCTATTTATTTACAGAAAACAGTTAGAAAAAAAACACCTTCTATCCTCATGTTTCTTTCTTCCTTCTCCACACTTCCACCCTGCATTTTTGGGGCTCACATGCTGCAGATGCTATCTGTAAACTCCCACTTCAATTTTCTGTGAAGCTTTTGTCAGGTGGGAAAAAATCTCCAAATAGGGTGAAAATGAGAAGGACAGCCAGACAATAATTGCTTCACTAGAGAAAAATACCGGAGGAAGCAAAGGAAGAAGCAGAAACTGTACCTAACTAAAGAAGGTCTTATTTGCTTATCTTGTTTGAAATCCATGAATGCTGAGTTTGGTACCTTTGCCTGCCATGGCAGACCAGCAGCCTTTCATAAGTGAGGTTGCTGGTATTTTTCACTAGTCCCCAGTTTAAAAGCAGTGACAAGATTTCAAGGGAAGAAAGATTTTCACACAATTTTCTGGTGAGAAAGAGTCCATCATTCAGGAGACACTGAGGATGCAGGAAAAGAGCTGAAACAGGCCAAGTGTGAATCATCGGGTATGATTTTATTCCTGAAATAAAATGTAAAAATGATGGTGTGGCATTATGTTTGTCCCCATGTTCTTTGTTTATATGAACCCCTCTGTAATTTTTAAAGTTAAATTAATGAAAATTTCCAATTTCTTATTTATTCTTCTGTCTGCAGGTGACACAGAATGAGCAGTGTACAGTTTTGTGGTTTGCTTTTGCTTTCTCTGTCCTGTCTTATGCTTGAGCATTTGTGACTGGATATGATTATTTGCATAAAGAATTTACTGAGGGGTAGTCTCTTTTTTTTGTCTCAGAAGAGAATAAATTTTATAATCTAGGGGCAGAACTATTGACACCTAGCTGTGCTATTCCCTCTCATTTGTAAGTAGTCTCAGAGCTGCCGTACAAAACTGCCTTTATACAAAACCATAGACACAGAGGAGTGGGAAGGTCCTCAGGTAGCTGTTATCTGTCCTCCACATTAAACAAAGAGAATGAGCACGGTGATACAGTTGAGGTGGGGTTTGAAGGAGGTAGAGTACTGTCTTTAGCACTCGCTGAAATCCTCAGATGTATCTGATTGGGACTGACCTGCTCTGGTGGCCACAAAGGCATGGATCAGATGTGACACTGATAGGATGGGGTACTAGGGGTAGTGGTACAGAAGGGTCTAAGAATAAGCCCAGCTGTGAGCTGGTCTATGGTCTATGGAAATCCGTGTACCCAGCTTTGAGCTGCACTAGAGGCCTTGTGAGGTCCCTTCCAGCCTGAGTTTTCCCATGACCCTGTGATGATCCAGTGACCCTGGGGCGTAAAGGAAGAAAATTCTTTGAGGACTTCCATCCTCTTGCTGCTTCTCCAGGGCCCAAACAGCAGCTGGTTTTGTGCAGGCATGGGGAGTGCTGGGAGGTGGTGTTTGTTACTGATATAAAGAAGATACACATTGGAGTTGTCCATTCGCTGCTGGATACCTAGTTGGCCTCTTACCATCTCTTTCTGTAGGTTCAGATAAAGTTTGAATAGTTTGGAGGAAAGGATTGTGCTGAAGGTTTTTGGAAATGGAGCTGCCACGTCTGCGAAGCAAGCCCTGAGGCAGAACAGCACTTCCCTTCAGCTGTGGGGACAAACTATCTTTCACATGTTAGTCCTGTGCTGGTCTGAGGCTGTGGGCTTACACAAGCACATGCTGGTTTAGGCATAGAAAATCATGATAGGCAAATGTTAAGTGCAGATGTAATTCCCATATCTACTTTCATTAGACAAAATCTTTGCCTCTTCCTTTTTCTTAAACCTTGGGAGCATTTTATTTTAATTTAGGTATCTGATAGTAGTGAAGAAACTGAAACTAATTCATGGGCTAAGAACATCCTTCATCACTTCTTGCTTCTTGTCAGAAAAACAATTTGCTGCCATTGGAAGCTTGCACCAGGAATTTCCCTGCAGGCCTAAGTTTCCACCGCCTTGGAGCATCAAAATGCTGAACTTGCAGTCTGTAGAGAAAAGTTTCTTCCCAGAGAATACGAAAGTCATACTGAAGTGGTTTTGGTACTTTCTAAAAAATCTGTATGTATAATATAATATGCACCTTTCTCCTCGCTTCTCCCTTCTGCTGCAATTGCCTCTAAAAAGGTTTTGATGCATTTCCTTGTTGTGTGCACAGCAGCTGCGATGTGTGTATAGCTCAGCTGGTGGTAACTGTAGCCAAATAATGTTTGTAAATATTCCTGTCAATAAAGCTTACTGCCCTTCAGCATCTTATTTGTGTGTCTGCACAACTTTGGGGCATCAGATTCTATTCATGAGTGTATTTGAAAGCAGGAATATCAGGAAAACCAAGTAACATGTTATGGAAACGTTTGTACAAAAATGTTCTCTCAGGATAATCTTTTAAAAGCTCTTTCTATTTTGTTGCTGTAATGTTCACTGAATATAGGATGGGTTTCTGCAAATCATTTCGGAGTAGGAAAATGGGATTCTGCTTGCTTACAGAGGGCAGGTCACCTACTTCTGGAACAGAAAGTGTCCTGCGTGATTCACAGGAGCAGTCATAAATAATGAGTGCTTATTCACCAGCTTGTGAATAAACCCCAGGCTAAAATGTAGACATACATTCATTAAACACTACAAAAATATCACAGCATATCTGCAGATGATTTACTGTTAAACTCTTCAGATAATTAATTTGTAAAAATTAACTTGATTGGCTTTGATCTGTGTTCTAAGTACCCCTAACTAAAACCTCAGTGCTTTATTTTGTTGTGGATTATTTTCGTATATTGCTATTAATATTAACATCTGTAATCTGTTATTTAGCCAGATCAATAATGTTTTATCACGGATCCATTGCCTAACCAGATGAATTCCATTCTCTGAACCACAGATTAATTACCTGTGAGTTTCTCTCGAAAAAAATAGATGGATAAATGTCAAAGTTGAGCTATAATACTTGAATTTAAGTTGTGATAGATTTTCAGTCTGCAGAATGACTTTTTACTGAATTCTCCTATTAGAAATGCTTGTGGCTGTATGTAAATAGAAGGATGGAAACTCTTTTCAAATGGCAGTCGAAATTCCAGAGAGGAATTTAAGCCTAGAAACAGTCAGATCAAATTTTTTCTTTGAAATTGTTTTTTTAATTGAATGCTAAAGCTTTTCTAGTGAAAAATGTCTGCTTCTGATGAAAGTAAAATACATTCATGAAATACAAGATGACCCAAATTGCAGTGTTAAATCTATAAGTTAATTTTTTTTTTTAAAAAAATGATTTCCAGATACCTTAAAAAAAGTAATGTGAAAACTAGAAAAAGAAAAAAAAAAAAGAAAAAAAAAGAAGACCATTTTCTCAGGGAAAGAAAAAGATATTTTTTTTCTATTAAGCTTCTTTAAGGACTATAGATTTATTTCAAGCCCTCATCTTGCAGAAACTCTTGCTGCTTTTAGAGATGCCCCCTCTACAATTGGCAAGTGCTGTGCTCATCTAGAAAGCTTTTGAAAATTTCTCAGAAATTATTTCCTGGTATTTTTGCTGTTTGGCACAGAGCACTTCAGAACTGCAGTTGTGAAACAACCAAACAAAAACATTGTGCAGCCGGATGAGGAAACTCTGGTTTCTACTTTAGAAATGAAATAAATACACAGTTCCCTACCTAAACATTTTGTTAGGGTGATGCAGTGCCCCTATGTTATATTTCACTGTTTACCTAGAGTCTCAGGAAGCATGTAAATGTGTGCCAGTGTAAGATTATCTTCCTGCTTTCCAAAACCCACCATCCTTTCATAGCTCTATAATTCAAGTTTAAATTGCAATAATGCCAGAACGCAGTGTGACAGCTACAAATGACTCCCTGACTGTGGCGCTTGCTGCTGTACGGGGGAGGTCGGGAAAGACTCTTAACTTAAAAAAGACATTTCTCATCATATTTTCTGGCAGTCATCAAGGGCACGTCTTCCGTGGGGAGTGACTGAGTAATTCCCAGGGTCCAAGTGTTGCTGCACTTGTGGTGCTCATGAGCAGGTTTGCAGGGGGGGTGAAGAAAGAGGGGGGGTTCCACCATGAGAATGCAGGCAAGGAGAAGGCCCTGCCCTCTCTCACGTAACTGTTGTGGCCTTGGTCTAACACTGACATTTCGCCTTCCCACAGAAGGGCCAGGCAGCCCTGTTAGTCGGAGGGACCTTGGGAACCAGCACTTCCCACGTTTTCAAGTCCCCTGGGTCTTTCTTTATCTGCTGCTGAAGTTCCACTCTTCCCTCCCACCCAGCCAAAACGCAAGAAGACAGTGTCCCTGAGCCTCTCAGGAGGGAGGGAAAGGGGCAGGAGGAGAATCGATAGCTCCCTGCCAAGTCGGAGAGATGGCTGGGGTCCTGCGCTCTGTTCCCAGGCTGGAGGGGGCTGAACCGCCATCTCACACGCATCACTTGTGCCGAGGGGCGGGTGAAGGATTGCTGAGAGGCTTGTCCCTTCCTACAAGCCAAGAGGGTCATGAACCCAACATGTATCTCACAGAAAAAGTATTATTAAAAACAAGCTGGGGAAAAGGCTTCCTAGCATTTGGCCTGCGGAACAGAAAACAGCATTATTGCTGGAGCAGGAGCAAGTATGAAATCCTGGAAAACACTCATAAACATGACATATTTTTATTAAAAGTTTTAGTTTCCAGTAAAGCGTCCATAACCCAGGTCTCCATTACCATACGACAGTGTAAATGCTGCTGAAGCTAGGAGTGTCAGTTGAATAGAATTTATCAAGTACGTAAATACCCACTGATATTGGCTAACGAATGTTCAACTGCGTTTGATGTCATGAGCAATATATCCTTTAGACTTGCTGCACATCTCACTTGAAACCAGAGGTCCCTACGCTGCGTAGCATGCCTTCTGGCACAAATTTTCTACAAAGTTCCAGTGTCATTTCCCAGCTGTGACTGTGAATTTCATAAAATGTAAAGCACTCGAGAAAGCAGAGCAGCATCATGGTACCCATTCCGCCAATGAGGAAACTGAGACACAAGCTGGTGAAGGAACTTCTAGATAATTTGGAAAGTCAGAGACAGCAAACTGAATTGTACTGCAGGCCCCTTAGTTTTATTCTTGTGTTAAAACAGCCTTGCATAAAAACTACTTGATTAGAAAAGTGATATAGCTTAGCACTCGGCTACTAAGATTAAGATGTTTTTCTGCTGCATGATTTTCTTAAAATAAAAATAAGATGTTTGATTGAAACTACGAGGGATTATATATTAACACAGCTGGGATATTCATTACATGAGAATGGAGATTTTACACAGGCATCTCTATTTAGTATGTTAATTTGCATGCCACCTATCCTGTGGGCACCCTGATTCTCCTCTCCTACTTGGTGAACTCCAACAGAAAGGTAGAATCACGAAAATAATGGAGGCAGTGCTTAAAGTGGTGTATTAGGCTGTGCTAGACCTAAACGGAATATATTTTCATTCAACAAAAGAATGCCATTGTTTGGGAGTTATCCCTTCTAAAGTAAAGCAAAGGGAGCCAGCAGTGAGGTAGGAAAGTTGCTCAGCTCAGTCAAGTGTCTTGTGATCTAGATTCAGTAGGTGAGGTAAAATATTAGTGATTTCAGTGTCCCCACACCCACAGTAACAAATGGTTGGCAATTCCTACAGGGGGAAAGCAAACCGAAACAAACTCCTGCAATGATGCTTTAGATTATGGGGGAGTTTGCACCATAGCCTATTGTGCAAGGTGAGTCCTGTGGAATGACCAACTGCCTGGTCCGGCTGTCGAGTGTCTGTCTTTCAGTTAGGCTCTTTGTTATCATGTCAAAATGTCTCTTGTGTAAATAGGCTGAGAGGGAGCGATTACTGGCGTGGGCACAGTGCTGCACTAGGTGATGCCTGTTCTCGTCCCCAGCTAGGATCTCTGCAGGGGAAGGGGCTAGGCTGTGCCGGCTGAATGCCATAAGCACAGCACCGGGGGTTCTGCACTGTGCTGTTGCATGGTGGATATGAGGTCAGCAAGCACTGGTGAAATTTCTTAAATTAAGTTGATTTCTGGAAAGACAATGACAAAACCCCTATTGACTTCAAGAGAAACAAATTCAGACCATAGGTCAGGGTCACAAAAATGCCTGTTTCAGATCTGGAACAGAAGGTCGCAGATTTCTTCTAGTATCTTAGTAAAAAAATCCATCTTTTTCCCTTTATGAACTGAAGCCCTTCCTCTTCCAACACTTTTCCTTTTTCCTGAAGTATTTGGGACAGTTTATTTATGATCCCAATTTACCTGAGTAGTTTGAATACTTGCCTGTTTCCCAGGAAAATTTTCTGCCTTCAAGTGATCCACATTATAAACTGCAGTTATAACAAAAACCTTCTAGGGAACGGGATAAGGTAGGAGGGGATGAGGTTGTTCATTTCTGCAGAACAACTGGGTTAAATCATAGTTCATTTCATTTTCAGCCCTTACCTTTCCATGGCCTCTGTCTCCTTACTTCTATAAACTGGACCATTATTGCCCTAAACCCTTAAACTGTCCTTTTAACTGGAGCTGCTTTACTATCCAGCCTGCATAGCATTCTCATTGAATCCAGTTTGTAAACATTCCTGGGGCACTCAGAGGACAAATGACTATATGTTTGGAAATACATTGTAAAATATTTTATTTCCAATAGCTTAATGGAAACTTAGGATGGTGTCCTAAAAAAAAAATATTTGACAGTCTGAGAAGTCTTTTCAACACAGAGGGAAATGTCTCAAGCATCAGCCTAGAGTGTACTTTGCATTGCAGGAGGCTTTATTCGCTAGGCACCACAGAATATGCCAGCAGGTTGGGGTGTTCATGAAATAAATGCATTCTTCATATGAGCTCATTGGATGTGTCCACTGGTGTGAAACTGTGGTTTGATGTGATCGTGCTTTTACAGGGGAGTTCTGATAGTGTGCTGACTAATGACCAGCTAAAGCAGGCATCGGTGTCAGCCAGGGCTGTAGCTGTTTAGCTCGGAAGGCGCGAGGCTCCCATTTCAGAAAAGTGATTCTGGAATGTGCAGAAAATGTTCTGACCCTTGAGAGGTTGCAGGGGAAGAATTAAGTCATGAGGCTGCAAAGACAATATCCTCTTGTTTTCTCCAGTGATCCACCATTCTTTGCATGCACTGCAGGTTTATTTTTTTAAAGATGGCAATAAACTTAAATACCGGCACACTTCTTAAACCATCCAGACTGCATAATGATTGTCCAGGCATTATACTTGGACTATGTCAGGAATTTTCTTATTAAATGACTTATCACTAGAAAAATGCTGATTCCTTGATCCATAGTGTTTTGTGAAAGAATATCAATGCTGTGAGCCACTGCCAAGACACAGAAAACATTTAATAGAAATTCACCTGCTGGGCAGATTCTTTGTTGCTTCAGCTGCTGCACTGCTAAGAGAAGATGCATGAAGAAAACTATTATCTTGAATGCTCATTCTTACTGCTTTGAGATACTCTTGCTAGAAGACAGGTTTAGCCCAAATGACACATATACAGAAACAAGTATATTTTTAACCTAACATTTTAATATTTGACAATGGTTACCAGTTGAATATGCATTAACATAAACAGTTCTCAGTGACATATAAAACACACTAGTGAAAAATGGCATCTGTAAAGTATTAACTGAAAGTATTGCTAATATAAACTCTAATTACATGCATCTAATGGTATGGCATCAGTGAAGACGTTTGTCCAACTCACTGGCTCTGAGTGATTCCTGAATACTTTATTGCTGTGTTTGTCCAAGCTTACTACTCTTCTACCTTTCTCCATATGAAGATTTCCTTGTTCAATCACAATCTTGGCATAAGAGTGTGACAGTTCTCCCCAGTAAGGACATCTGGTTTTCACATGCTTCTGGGTGAGGACCTCAGGTACTTCATTTAGTTTTCAAAGACCCTAAATATCCTGAACCTGAACCTTTTTAACCTGTTGTTCATGGCCAAAACTACTGTATTGTCACATATACATGGCTTGACTTCTGAGGCTGTGCCATGATTTGCACCTATCAGACTGTATTAAGCAACTGCTTTTAAACTTGGAATTACAGAGTAATTAATTTGCCATTTCTTAAAAATCCCTTTTGTTCCAGTGTTTTCTAGACTACGTGTGTCTTTTTTTTGTCTTTCTACCTGAAACACATGCTTGTCCTTTGTTAAGAATATGTGTCTGAATTGTCACATAAAGTCAAACTTACAGGCCGCTGGCTGCTCTGGAAAAAACAGCAGTAATTCTGCTAGGGGCTGAGCATCTCCTGAAACATGAGAGCTCAGATGTCTCCTGTTATCACATTACCAAGCTCAGAGAAATCTATTGTCCTCACTAATTTATCCAGGTTTGAATTGCAGTAGGTGTATTTTCAGTGACAAATTTAAACCCTTCTGAAGGTTTTCCTGCTCATTTCTAATATTCTTTTAAAGAAAGAAGCATTAGAAATTATATTTTCCATTCTTTTCTTTAATCAAAAGTTTACAAGGGACACTCATCAGTGGTCATAACAGATTATGATGATACAGTTCCTTTTATTGTGGAAATATATACATGGTGCTGGAGCTTTAATGTACTTGAAAAAAAGGTACATGGTGATAGCGAACTACAGGAAAGTGGTACAGTCTCAAAAAGAGCTTGTCTAGAGCAATCCAAACAAACGCCAGGAGGGCCTCTTGTGGCTCTCTCCGTGCTTCGCTGCTTCTTCCTTCAGCCTGTTCCTGTTCCCCCTCCCACGCACCGTTGCTGACAAGCGCCTGACACCACAGCGATTTGGTTCAGAGAACTAAATGGACAGAAGACTGTTTGCAGCCTTGGCAGGTAGGCTGTCATGGCCTCAGACCCACGGGATGGCTGAGGGAGAGCCGGGCCAGGCAGAAGGGGCAGGGCAGGAACGTGTGGCAGAAGGAGGGAAAAGGCAGGAGAGGTTTATCATGGTTTACCTACAGATGTTTGGGACAATTTGCCTGGCTCGTGGCCTGCTCTTATTGACCTCTCCGCTGTGGTTCACTTGACACTGCACTACCAGCCAGATCTGTGACAGCCAGATCTCCAGCTACCAGGTTTCCAGAAGGCTCCACGATCCCTTTGTCCCCCACTGAGGCCTGACGTCTATACACTGTTTGGCCAACAAAGTCAGGTAGTTCTTCAGGAAAGGTGATAGTGGTGATCAGCACCAGTTCAACTAATTCATATCAACCCCCACAGACTGCTGACCCTTGAGCAGCATGTGGGGAAGATGGCTATCAAGAATGGCCTATAGGACCCCTTCTTTCAGCACCGAGTTTTCTTTCAGCCCCCCTGCAACTAACTGTGTCTGTACTAGCTAAGGAAACAGGACCATGGTGCAGACCCAAACGGTACCACAGTTTTCCAAACTTTTTTTTTTTTTACATTCTTGGCATAGTTTTATCCTTGGCCAGCTGGTATTCTCCTAGAAGATGCTTGGTCACAGTTCAAGGTCAGCATGGGCTACACACCAGCTACATCCCAGCATTCCCAGCGTGTGATGAGGATGAGCCTGATGTGTTTTTGAGGGTGAGAATGTGAGCTGCACCATGCCAGCCGTGACTACAGAAGGGGACGTGGCCAGTTATAATCACAGTTGCAGTCCCTCCTTCCTGGAGAGAAGAAAGCAATGTGTCCATGAAGATGTCCTGGCTGGCACACATTAAATAAACTCAGTGCCGCTGGGAAGTGCCGGAGCTATGGCATGTGTGCAGGTCAGTATCTCCGTTAGTGTCCATTGCTGCTGGCTCAGCGGCAGGAAAGGTGTTACAGTGCACGGACTCCTCTGCCGCTGCGATGACTGACATGCCTTGCTAATAGCATTTTCTCCTTCCATCATTTTAAATGGCTTTTCTTTTTTTTTTCCTTTTTTGTATATTTAATATAAAGTCAACAGATTTTTCATGGTGATGATTGACACATGACTAAGCAGTTTAGATATGTGTCCTAGAAATCCCCAGTCTTCTTCAGTTGCTTAACACTACCACAAGATTGCATGAACCCTTTTCTGTCTATAAGCTTATTTATGCCATTAGAATGAATACAACTGGTCTTGGGAGGCTGCTTAAATTTAAGTACTGAGAAGCATGACTATTTTATAGGTAAATTTTATTTTTTGAAGAAACACTGTACAGTAGCTTTGCATGTCCCTCCAATTTTTGTATATTTGCAGGGTCGAGTTCATTGAACAAAGGAACCACTGGTTTTGGATATTTTTTCAAAGAAATTTCCTTTGGGTGTTTCTAGAAGAAAACAAACGAATTTGAATATTTTCCCAGCTCTAATGTATACTTGCTGTTACAATTCTGACTTGCAATTCAATATACATTACTCTAAGTTATTCCTCATTTCTTTGCTACAAAATTCCTTTAGAGGAAAAAGCATTATTTGTAATTGGTTAATGTATTCCTTCTTCTTAGATGGTACTGATTAATGAACTTCATTAAAAAAAAAATATCAAGTAATAGAAACCCTGCTTCCTGCCTCTTTCTCCCTTTTGTTGCTTTTAAGTCAGCACTAGTGAAAGAAAATTTAACAAAACACCTTGTGGACTCACACCTCAATATTACTAACTTTCCTTACATTTGATTACACAGTACCAAGTGAGAATGATTACATGGCATGTGTACAAACAGAACTGTGAAAGGTCCATAATGTATGCAGCAGAAAAAGGACAAAGAAGCTGTTCTTATTGTGTAGGAATGCAGCCCAGACTCTGTCACCCATTCTGTGGCTGAATATGCAAATACATTTTGCTATCTGAGAATTCTTTTTTTCTTTTTATTGGTATTACTTATGAAGTGAAGTAAGGCAGAGTGGCTAAAATCACCAGGATGATCTAAAGGTTCCCAAGGCCAAGTCCCACTGCAATGTGCAGTCAATTATTCATGGCTTCCTATAAAAATTATATCCAGTCATCAGATCCTCTGACTAAGGTAATAGGGATGGGCCTTAAAATTCTCTTGTTATGTTGACAAGGACAATAGTAATCTATTTTCTGGCAGATTTAGTTGAAAATTGCCCACATCAGAATTCTAGGGCTCTTGATGCCCTACAAGACCTGGATAAGGTAACATACATACATGATTCATGAGCACACATTGATTGGGATGCCTGCTTGTTACCGAGCAAGCTGGATATTTACCTTTTAAAATTCTAATTTATGGGATACAGCCAGGTCTCTGCTCAGGTGAGTGAAGCAGAGCCTGTGTCACATAAGCGAGGCATTTCTTGTGCAATAACACTGTAGATGTCACAACAGCAGCACAGCATATTTGCTTGGGTTAATACACATTTTATCTAATCTCATATAATCCAGGTACCTTCACTAGTCCTGTGAACTTCTGCAGTCTAGAGCATAGAGGTTTTAGCATTCTGCCTCACCTCTCACATGGGTATCATATCCTGGAAAAACATTCACTGTGACCTTAAAAGATTTTGGGGAACAAACATAGTAGACAAGGACAAGATCTGAAAAAAACTTAGATGGAATATACACGTATGTCTATGTATTAACTATCCATCTCAGCTTTTTCTAACCTTAAGATAGGGTTAGCCATATGCCTCTGAAGATAGCCAGAAGCATCCTTGTCTTGACAGAGTTAAGTCAGTGTCCACCTCACATCCAGGGAGACCGCCTACAAGACATTCTTCAGCATCTTGAGATGATGCTTACAGTAGAGGATGTTCCAAAAAAAAAAAAAACCAAACCCAAAACAAAACACAAAAACCCCAGCTAATGTTCCTTCTTTATTTTAAAAACTTAGAAGAGTTATTGTGTCTCTTTTTGTAATGCAAACATAGCTAAGCTACTGCTGTTAGAAATGCAAGATCAGGTTCAATTCCGTCCCATTTCTTAAACATACAAACTCACACCTCAATGTATCTGTCAGTAGAATAAGCCTCAAGAAAGTGTGTTGACACTCACTGTCTCTGAAATGAGACAGAAAATAGCTGAAGGCTAAGTTTATAGGAAGCACATGGGTTAAGGCACTCACCTAAAGCAAGCAAGACCTGGAATCTGGTCCCTGTATTAAGCAGTGCCTGTAGCAGTGTTTGGATAAATCATACCCGGTGCTATGTGTGGCAGCTGGACCCCTCCAAAACGGAGTAAAGAACTGATGACCCAGTTCCTGGGCAGGTACAGGGACCATCTGGCTGTTACACAAAGCAGGGCTAGCCCTGGCCACCACCTCTTCTGACTACTCTTTCAGAAAGGATCATAGTTAAAAGAATAGATGTAGGCACCAGCCTGTAGAAAAAGGTTCAGATCCTGAATCTCAGAAATTTCCTCCTGGAAGTTTGAGGGCTGGAATGGAAGACCATATAGTTTTCCCTGTCCTTCATTAGATGCTGATCATGTGTGAATGGGCCCTAGCACACCGGCTCTTTGGATCCTTTTCTGATTCTCCCATGTCTAACAGGGTTTTTTTTTCTCCATACAAGTGGCCCAGAAAGCTGGGTTAAACTTTGACACACACTCTCGTGTGTCCATGGACTATGTAGGCATTTTTCTTTTTTCCTGCTTTCTGGGCTGTCATAAATTTAAGCGTGTAGTCACTGCAGTAAGCTTCAAATGAAAGGCTGACATGAGAGATTTCTGGAAAGGACACAGATGCGTAAGCAGTTGTTTGTGCTTCTGGCTGTGAAGGGCACTAAGGGCAGTGGCGGCTGCTTTGCGGTGGGCGATGGGGAAGGGAACTGTGTTGAGGATTCAGCCAGGTGGCTGGTTGGTTCAGGATGCCATTTTACCTTGATCATACAGGATGAGGCAGAAACACTTGGGTTGCCTTTTTTTTTTTTTTTTTTTTTTTTTTTAACTGGCAGACTGATAAAGCCACCTATCCTCTGTTTTAGGGAAAGGTGCTGTAACTGTATACTAGAGGCTGACTAGAAGAAAAAGGGGACATGCTTTGGTACATGCTAGGGTGTTTCTGGCAGTTAAATCCTCTCACATTATAGCAAGTTTTCCTTGTGCCCTTGGAGGCAAATACATGAAGAATGACCTCAAGGGATCCTCTTCTATTCTCTGCAGCAAAACAATGAACCTGATTTCTTCAAGGAGGTTTTATACTATTAACTTGATTGCTTTAAACACTTCTGAAAAAAGCTTCTAGTTCCGTTGTACTTCCTTTTTACATATAACAGAGGATGGACTGTATGATATACAGGCAGTTTGGTCTTCCCTCTGCCCCCCTTTGGGGACCCACTAAACAAGAATCTGTTCTTTGATTCTTTCACTTTCCACTTTCACAGGCATTCAGTGGAACATGGAGATATATTCTAGCAGGCATCAGCAAATATTATTTTCTCTGTCAGGTATAGGTCAGTCCTTTTACTTTTTTTTTGTTGACCTGTATTATTTCTAGTAGTGGGAGCTTTATTTTTCTTGGAAAAATGCCTTAAGTAAATGTGGATATTATGTCATATTTGATATTTGCCAACCCTTCCAACACAATATCAGCTGTGAATTGTATTCAGTTGTTGCCATCTTAATGGCCGTCAGCAGAGCTGTTAAGTAAGATTATACTTTATATGAAGTTATGAAAACTTCAGATTCAGAAAAAATATGACCCTTTTTCTTACAGGTTTACTTTTTAGTTAGAGATGGCTCAATAAAGAATAGTATCAGGAAATAATACTTCACATAAAAACAGGCAGGATGATATTGAGTAACTACATTTCTATTGTTACTGTTATTTAAAGAACAGAATATAGTTTTCCTTTTACATCTCCATGGTAGCAGAAACAACACAGAAGCAGATTAGCAGCTACGTATAATAGGATCGCTTTTTTATTAGAGAGTTTTGGGACACTGAGTTTGCAATGTCACAGAAGCTTGTAAAGACCACGTGGTTATAAATGGCTGAGTGTTTGGTTTTGATTTTGCTTTTTGCAATATACAGACATAAATATGAAGAGTCTCTCTCCGCTAATACAGATTTCTTGCAGAGGCAATGCTGTAAATTTTTTTAAGAATACTTCCATGTAATGGATAAGAAGTTGATAAAGACTAGCATCTCTCCTTTGTGAAAGGTAAAGATGATCTGTTTCCAGTAAAACTTACATTTTTGCACTTTTTAAAAGGGAAAACAGGACTTTCAAAAGGACTTGGCATTGCACTAATCTCCCTGAAACCAGTAAGATTTTTACTGATGATGTCAGTCAAATCCAAAGTTAGGTGAATGCTGAGTGCTTTAGATATTCTTATTTCATACCTTTTCTGTGTGTAGCAGATGTATAAGTTAAACGCATGGATAATTCCTTGACATCTCCTGCATCCTTTTGAAAAGATTGAGAGGATCAGAAAAGAAAATTTAACCTATAAAATAATCTTTATGTAACCAATTAAATTAAGGCCACAGCTGAAAAGAAAGGGAAATGGGATGATAGTGGCAAAGTTCTCAAAAAATCAGCAGGACAATTTCTCCCAGTCATTTTACATGTGGTTGTTGTGATGTGAGATCATTCTTCCTTCCGTGAATGGTCACTGACTATGTCGTGAGAGATCGGGAGCATTTGCCCATAGGTAGGAGTTATCTCTGCCGTGAACCTGCTCACAAAAGCTGAATGTGAAGCATCTGGTTAGATCACTTAATTTATGTACCTCTAGGTGCAGGGCTTTTCTTTTTGCCCAGGTCTGTCCTGTAGCATCTTAGAACAGGAGGAGACCCCTGTGTACATGACTCCTTGTTTTTTATGAGAGAAACACAGCTGAAAGGCTAAAGGAAAACAGTGGTGATTGCCAGTGTATTCCCCTCCCTAGGTCATGGAGATGGCAGAAATAGAGTGCATGTAAATATATAAAGCTTTTTTAGGACATTTATGAATTATTTTTAGTTAAACAAGCTGATATTCTGCCTATTTTCAATAAGAATAGAAGCCATCCTGCTGGTAACCAGATTATGCATTTGATTTCCTTTATTGTTTCATCTGCTAGCCTTAATTTGTGTGTGATTGCATATGTCAGCACTGTGGCTGAGAAGAAAAGAATGAGATCATATAACCAGCAGAATGAAGACTCGGAGGCAGTCTCCCTTTATAAAAAATATTTGGACTTGTAGAAATTCCGCAGTTTCTTCCATTTACAATGTGAAACCTGTAGCAATTTCTCATCAGGAGGATAATCCTTGAGAAACTTCATCTAAGTGAAATGTGTTTTATTAAAAAAGTATATATTTCCAGAGGGGATTGCTCTCTAAAAAAGCTCCTCAGGAACTCCAGAGTAGTGTCATTTAACAGGACACATCCATATCTTCCTTGTGACTCTTAAAGCTTTCACTGATCTCAGGTAAGTCAGTTTTCTCCCTGCCTCTTGGTAACCTTAGACACTTTGAAAATGTCAGTATTTTTGTACTGAGTATTCCCTGCTATTCCCCTCTCTTCTGTAGTCCCCAACAGTGCCTTCGTTTGAAAAGGTGTTGATGTGACAATGCATAGACATCTAAAACAAAAAATTAACTATTTTTTTGACTACTCTCCCAGCAGTCCAGGTACACATATCTTGTAACATTTATTTACAGTGGAATTTCTTTTTTGTTTTAATTGAGTTAATTCTTTGTGATTGATTAGCACTTTTTAGCAGTAGAATAAGGTGACCATATGCCCAGTTTTCTTCTTAATCATCATTGTTGTCTTCCCTTCCTTTTTTCTAGGGCAGTTTTAATTCAGCTGAATTTGCTTTTTCCTTATTTGTTACTGATAGACTGTTTTCAGTGTGCTGACTGTAAAAATTCCTTTGGAAAGCTGCCTGGTGTCTCTCTAGAGCCTGATGTAAAGTCTTCAAAGTAAGATTAAGAGTTGTTTGTTAATTTATTTATTTATAAACAGTTTATAAACATTTATAAACAGGAAGGGGATACGGGTCCCTTATTACACAGATCCTGAATTTCTAGTTGAAGTCTTCTAAAGATACAGGCTCATGGCATCTTTTATTGAATAGAAACACATTTTTTCTGTTAGTTCTAGAGGGATCATCTGCTAGAGAGTGCAAGAATGAGCAAAGCTGCAGTCAATTAATGGTTGTCATTGCTGGTCTTAATTGATTATTGATTTTGTATTTCATAAACAAATGCAGAATAATCTGGAAAAGTGAGGATGCTCTGTGGATTATTTGTCATCACAAGAGCTGGAAGTGCTGTGGAAAAGTACTCTGGAACAAGTATAAGAAAAACTTCCTGATTAAAGTATTGGTGTCTACCATTCATCTGCAGTCAAACTCAGCAAATATATCTCATGAAAGTCTTCAGATATTTGATCTCAATCTTATTATAGTTAATAAAATCTTTTCGTGATAGCTACTGAGGTTTGATGCTGTGTTAGTCTGGGAATGAAGTCTTATTTTTGATTCAGCTATCCAAAATATATCTGATGAGGGTTTGCAAGGCCATCCATAGTTATCAGGTGTTTAACTTTTCCATTTAGAAGTCTTAGAATTGTCTGTCAAAGTGAGTAAGTGATGTCCTGATGTCTCTCTGAGGCAGGGAAAAATATTCCTCAGGGGTGCCACTCATATTTTGTGACGTGACTGGGCAGGATTCAGTCTGAGCCGCTGATATTTCAGCAGCTGCATTGAGGCATCTCAACATGATCAGCAGAACCAGAAATAAAATGTCGATCTCCTCACTACTAGTTATATCTCAGTTAAAACACCAAGGCTTGTGTAATGTTTACCTTGTTCCTTTTTTTGAAGATTCCAAAGTACATGATATTACAAACACAGTATGGTTTAAAAGATTAAACCAAATAATTTTAGCTTTAAGTTACTGATATTTTCTTCACCTTCATCTCCAGTATAATGAAAGGGCTGTATGTCTGGTAAAGGAATAGATTGCTGAAATGGAGAGGTTTATGTGTTTTAAAAGCAGCCCTCCAAATCTTTTAGAGTTGCCAGAGAAAATGAAATACACAGCTAATATATGGGCCTAATCCAGTGGCTTCAGAAATCAGTGGGCATGCTGGCAATGCCCTTTTAACCAGGGAGCAACTTCTGCCTAAGGAAACTGTAAAACCAAACAAAAAGTTTGGGAATGCTTCAAAGAATTGCAAGGAAGAAACATCAAATGTAGCATAATAAAAGTAGGAGCTATAAGCAGTGTGAGTTCATTCTTTTTATTTATAAATTAAGGTGGAAAATAAATAACTACTGAAGATGGATAGTGCAATTCTGAGCTCCAAATTAGGCCTGTCAGTGAAATGTTTTCTGCATTTTTTTGAAAGATGATGATGATCTGTTGAAAGTGTATTCTTAAAGAAAAAAGCTGTCAAATCGAAACATTGTATCAGTGGAAAAGCATTTAAAAGATCAAAAAGTCACATTTCCTTCAGGCAGTTTTGCAAGGTGTCTGGCTTCCCGATTTTTTTGTCATTCATAATACAAACAAATTGGAGCAAATGTAAGCAACCAATCTCAAATGGAATAATTTTGAAGTAGCTGAAAGGAAAATTCTTTTTGGGTCCCAACCCCCTTTTTTGACTCATAAACATGCATGAAGTTTTGAGTTTTCAGGCTAAGTTTGACTAAAAAAATTGCAATGCCTTGAAGGTTCTCAGAAGTTAAAAAAAAATAATTCAATCCTGCTTAAAATAACACTATGTGGACTATTTGTGTGCCAAATATATGTTACTTTAATCCTAGCTGACAAAATGAAACTGTTTCATTTGTTTTATTTAGACTGTGATATTTATCAAAAAAGGTGGTAAAGACAAGGTTATAAAACTTGAATAGAAGTAAATGTTTTACACTAAGTGTTATTGAGACTCAAAGAAGTAAAGATATCTTTATTTATTGTAATGTCTGGGAGAGAACAAAGGATTTTACAATTATTTTGACCATCACAGTTAATTGAAATAAGAATGTGTAAATTTTCTGTATGAGTAAAACAGATGGAGGTACTATAATATAGCTGCAGTTTTGCCTGTGATAATTCCTCTTTATAAGCCTGAATCTCCACCTCATTACCTAACATTAATGAATTCATGCCACACAAGGTTCAGCTAAGGGAAACAATAAAGAAATAAACACACAAACTAAAGCAGCAATGAAATTATCATCTGAAGAAAAAAATTACATGATTCACCACGTCAGTAAAGGTACAAGAATAATTGGTTATATGGATCACTGCTCCTGCTGTGATGTATCAGAAATCACTGGATCAGTCTCATACACACACATCCCTGGAGTGAGTGTGACTAGGAGAGCAATTGCTTTCCTGGAAAAAAAAAAAAAAAAGAAAAAAAAAAGAAAAAAAGAAAAAAAGAAAAAAAGAAAAAGCCCTGAGAACATTTGTCTCCATCCACTGGCAGTTTCATAAATAATACCATGTCTTCAAAACATGTGGATTAAAATGTTTCATTTTAGACTACATTCAGCTATTCTGTTACCAAATCAAATCCCTAAAGTTCTGTAACTTCAGCTGTGCAGGCCATAGTTATGGCGGATATTAAAAGGTGAAAACGTTGTAGATGCAGAAAGAGGGTGAGAAATATTATACGTGAGTGGGACTGACCTTGGAGACGACTGACTTCTTTTCATTGATGCCAGTAGTCTTTTCATTTAGGCACCAGGCTACATACTGAAGTTAAACAGATAAAACCAGACCTGGCCTTCTTAACTTAGATGCTAAACGCGAAGGCTGCAATCACAAACTGATGCCCCAAGCCCACCGGAACGTGTCTGGGTTTGCGTGTGGGAATATGCTGCTTTAGCTCCTAAGGAAAACTGGAACTGAGAATGAATCTTCAAGCGTTGTTCACCGTCAGTGCACAATATAGAAAAATATTCCTTCCTTCACCAGAACCATCGCCTTCTAATTTACAAGGCAGGCTCAAAACCACTGGGATGAGAGAGGCCTCTTTGGTCTTCTAAAATTACAAGATTTGCATTGGGAGAGCCTAACTGTGATTTGCTCTTACAAATCTCAAGTCTGTTAGAAAGTGGAGTTGAAAAGATGGTTCCACGTGCCTGCAAATAGAAAAAGAAATTGCTCAGAACAAGCAGAAGGGGTCAGTTTTCACTGAAAGTCAGGGCAAGGTGCTCACTACATTTCACAAGTCTCCCATGAACTGGAAGAAACAGTTTTTGTTTATAAGTAATGTGAGAAAGGAGGCTGAGTGCTTTTTTACAATAGCCATTTAGTCAAAGCAGCAGAATGTAGTCAAATCGTTAATACTCATGAATTTTTTTGAAAGACCAGTGACTGACTCATTAATAAGTTATGTGGCACTTGTGTGAGTTTGTGTTAGACTTAACAGAGGTGTAGAACAGCATTACAAATATTAGCTGAGACTGATTTACACTTCGGTTACGCTCCTCTCTGCCTTATGTCCCAATGGGAACCCTATTCTAGTAAGCGTGTAATGTAAAACTATCACTCAGCTAAACAGAGTTTAATTTTAACACCGTTCCTTCCAGGCTCCATAAATATCTATAGATTCAAAAGGTCATAGAAAGGTTGTTTAAGATGTAAATTACACATCTACTGGCTATTTTAGCATAATTTTAAAAATAGCTGCAATAAGCCTGTGCTAGAGGTACAGAGAAACCAAAAGGGTTTTCTGAGTCTTAGTAATTCGTTTTATACTGTGTAAAAGACTGTAATGCAAGTATGGCGTACCATCTAAGTGGTAGTAAAGAATGGCAGTAAAAGCCATTGCAGTATTTAAAAACTGACAATTAGTTCAACAAGTGATTTTTGTTTTCTTTTTAACAAGCACATCATAAACAAGGGAGCAATGAAAGAGGTTCATGAGACAGAAGGTAAGAGCTAAAATGAATGATCAGTCAAGCCTGTCAAACTTTATGTAGTATGTTTCTCTTTTGCTGCTGCTATTTATGTTCCAATTCAGAAATAAAAGAGATCTTTCTCTCTCTCTCTCTTTCAATCTTCCCCCCACCCCCAAGCTAGAGCAGAACATACAGATTGTTATATTGCCCTGCGTTTAACAGCTGCACAGGAAACCCAAGAGTTGATTTTTATGGTATATCATTAATTTTAATGTAGAAAGAATCTCTATCTCTCTAGCAGTAAAGCCACCCTTTTTTTCCCCCCATTCATTCAGCACTCTGTCAGTTATTTCATACGAAGGTCAGGATGCATTTTAAATTCATTACTATCATGCACAGATACAGTAGTCCCGCGATCTTATAAGATGGGCACACTAACATGTCATACACCAACGTGGTTTTAGGGAGGAGTGGCTGCCTTTTAGTTCCACAGTCGTATCTTTTTCTGATTTACATTCAGCTCTTGTACACACTTTCTGCAGAAGCACTACATAATTTAGCGTAGGGAAGAAAACACCAGGCTAGCTCTACATACGGTAAAAATCTGGTTGGTGTGTGGTATTTTTTCTCTGTTTAGAAGAGGATAGAGAGGCAGAGGGAATGAGATAGGAACATGATTATGTCTTGCCATTCATTTGATTTTTGCTCATCACGAATATGTTCTTTCCTTATGACCCCTGCAAAATGGCATTACTATTAGATGGTAAGTGAACAGACCTCTCTAAAAATATAACACTTTAACAAATTGTTTAGCAATGACTGCGTGCAGCCATCAGGCAAAAACAGTGATGGGGATGACAGAATTTCAATACAGAATGTGAAAGTATTAAAATAATCTGAGGATTGACTGGAAAAGAAAAGCCTGATTAAATTTTCTTGATAGCTTCTGAGGCAGAAAAGAAACCAGACGTCTCTGTGCCTATATTTATTACTGGAACCTCTGTTCATTCTTCCTGGCTACTGTAATAGAGGGGGGATATTGTCTCCTCTCAGGAACTGAGGGGCTCAGCCTGGAAGATATCGCCACTGCTCTGCTGTAGAGTCTGAATTTCAGTTTTTGAGAGAGAATGGGAAAAGTGTTCTCAACCTTTGCCCAAAACTAAAAATAAACCTGCTAACTATTTCCCCCATCTTTGCAGGGATTAGAAGCACTGAAATACCATAAAAAAGGCAGTTTTTAACATTCTGAAGTTCAGGCCAAACAGTGTTAAGGGAGATCAAGGAGTGTCTAAACCTGATTCCTAGAAGAAAAAGAAGTGGAAATGTTTGGATAAATGTCCACCTTATCTTTTTTATTTTGATTAGAACAAGCTCTTTATGGTTCACTCATCTCTAATTCCTCTCAAACATAGTTTAGGAGCCATCTCAAACTTTGTCTATTAATATCTGATATTTTTTAATTTTATTTTTATGGTTTCACCAAACCTTTGACACTAGCCAAAACTGGATAAATAAAGGTTGAATGAGACACAAAATCTTGCATTTCAGCTTTTAAAAGTTTTTATTGAAGTTGATGGCAAAGGAAATGGGAAAAACAGTAAGCCATCTAGATAACTGCTAGAGTATCTGTTAAATGGAGACAAAACTTTTTATAAAATATTTTCTTGTTTTCTGTGGAATAACACTTCAATTGACATCTAAGCCACATGGGACAGGACTCCATTATCTTACCTTCAGGCATGTCCACCGTGGATGACTAATTTGAGCCTGACATTCTCCATCTAGTGCATATTAGATCTCTACTTTATTTGTCATTTTTACCAGTCTTAGAATATAAGGCTTCACTAGTGTAAGACTAGTAACAGACTTCACGTGCAAACGTGCCCATTACATGATGAGCTAGAAAAGTGACTAGCTGAGACATGGGAGAGACACCACTGTAAACATCTGCATTTGATGGGATCGATCTTTCTTCTGATACCTATTTTCCATGGACATGTTGCACATAAACTTCAAATCTCTCAGGACTCTGTCAGCAACTGAAAAAGGTGCCATTTTATTATCACTATAGTGGAGACTAAAACCACATCTATGTTAGGATTTTTGTGAGTATGGCTATGCCAGTTAGGAAATATGACATTTAGTGACATTTTTATACTGACAAAACCAGCAATATAAGCAACTATATTCACAACTTCAACTTCTATGCATGTAGTCAGCACAAAATACAATGGCAAAATCACTTTTGCTGGTAAGAGATGTGTGTCTGCTTGGAGGAGTTTCCAATCAAGAGCTAAGAGATGATAATACTTTCTCTAAAATATAGTTTAGCATTAATGTTTTGTCCTGGAGTTGACCACCTTAAAATATTCTGCCTAATGTTGTTTGATTCCTCTTTGCTGAAGAAAAACACAAAAAACCCAAGAGGTATCGGCAGGTCTGGGAAGCAGTGTGAATGAAATACACAAGCAATAATACCCTTTTGGAAAAGTTTTGCACAAGAATATTAAAATTATTAACTGCTTTTAAAAGAAAGCATGTAAGGCTAAGACAAAAAGTAAAATAGCCCTATACTTCTGTGGCAAAAAAATCAGAAAGCTTTCAGATTTTCTTTCCTAATACTGAGCTAGTCTCATGTTTTTAAATGTTGTAATTTAATTGTGGTAGGATTGAATTTATGGGGTGGCAGGATTTCAGATTTCTAAATGTAGAAATCCACCAAATCCTGAATAAATAGAGCCAACTCTGATCTTTTCAATTGGTATTTGCCATTACCATAAGAAGATGCTAAATGTGCTGGGGCTGTTGTCTAGCACTGAGGTCAGCTGCGCAGAGCAGTTGCATGTCCACAGCTTTAAATTCTCTTACTCTACAAAACAAATGGCTGCAAAAAACCTGCCTGTTGGATGTGGTCTCCAGCGCCAGATTTATGCCTTTAGCCACGTATACAGCACTTGCTGACTTGAACCAACACCATGTCAGGGAACATGTTTAAACAGCATAGCCAGTTGTGTACCAGTGTCCATTGTGGAACTTGTTACTTTTTACCTAGTATTTTTCAAGTATATATTAGTGTCACAAGAAGGATTTCACATGAAATGATGTTTCTGGACATGGAAATCTTGCAACCAACAATAACGTCAATTCTTTCATACTTGCACAGACAGTAACGCTTTAACAGCTATGGAAAGCTATGTCCTGAATGTTGTCTTTTTCATAGTCTCAAGTGCTCACAATTTCAGTTCTTTTTCTCCAAAACATTTGATGTGAAAGAAGCTAGGGATAGTTGGATGTAAATCCCGACTGCACAACAGTGTGGCACAGGAAGAGTTAGTTAAACAGAAGTGTAAAAGCAGTTGCAGGTGAATGGAATATGATCTGCCTTCCAGCACTTTGACAGCACACTAAAGCGATGTCATGCCTTTTGGGCACAAATTGTAGCAATCAAAATGATCAGAATTTTCAGGTTTATGTCTCACAAACAAAACCAAGTAACTTTCATACATATGAAACAGTAGTTATATTTTTCTATTGACATAGAAAGGCGGACTTTATTGTCTTCTTGTCCTTTCTTCTACAACATCCCAGTGTTTTCTTTGAAAGCCTGAATGATTCTTTCTTTGTATAGTTTTTGGATTCTGGTTGATGTTGCAATGGGATTTCTTTGTTTTGGTAATATTTTCTAGTGAATAGAGTCCAGTATTTCTGAAATAGTTTGTGTATAAGCTCCTTCTACTTCAAGGACAATATTGGTTGCTGGTCACATGGGGGTGTTTAGGTGGAAACACTTTATGACAGTGGATTAAATACAGCTTGTGAAAACCAGAGATAGATCTGCATATCTCTGTGCTTGTCTGACATTTGAGCACTGGGAAAAATATCTAGGGGCAGAACAACCAGATATAGAAACTGGCATATAAACTGTAGAGACTCATTAAGACACAGGGAAAATGGAAGAGGAGATGAACAAACACGTGTAATACTAGAAAATGAGTAAGGAGAGAAGGTGAACTGCTTAGCATGACCATCCAAGGTCAAAATGGAAGACCTGAGATAGAAGGAAGTTGTTGTTTGAATGGCAAACCATCATTTAGAGGAGAAGGATCAGCAACAACCTTGGAGAATGTGCAAGATTGCTGGGAAAGGAGAAGGGTGAGAAATCAAAGTCAGGGATACTACAGATATGCACATTTCTTTTGCTACTAAATAGAGAAGGACAGAGCTTCAGACTTCACTGTGTGCATAACACCTGTCAAATGTGCATGTAAATGTTAAACTACGGACAGGACAATTAATTCCCTCACTGGAGTTCAAAAGAGTATGTATGAGCTTCTTAGGGATATGGGAATGGAACAAACAGCACTATATTCAACACCTACACACCCCAAAGCCCAAGCCAGTTCTTAAAATCTTCCCCTCCCCAAGAAACTAAGGGCAGGTGTGAGTCTGAATTTGGCTCCCCTCACAGCAGTATCTATCAGGGAGAGGTCAATGACATGTGTAACTACCTGCTGGCCACGTATTCCTCCAGCCAGCCATGCTCTGCTTTTCCTATAAATTCACAGCTCGGAGGGGTACAGTTGATTGGCTTTCCTTCTGTTCAGTTCCTCTTCTTTGATTTACAGCACTCTCCCACACCCTTTTCAGGGGTCCTTTTCTGACTTCACTGATAAGGGATTTCTCTGTGTCCAATTAGTAAGGCTAGTGTATCAGGCTGGAACCAGATAATTAAAAGAATGAAAAGAGGCAGAGTGACCTTGGTTCACAAACCTCCATGGGCAATTTATAAAACTTTAAAGATTTCAAGAAAATGTATTAAGATTATTATTTTATCTCTTGTTCATCAGAAACAGGGCAATTGTTGTTATATAACTTCAAGGCCTCTCTAAAAACAAGAAAAAAGTGATTTTTTTTTAACTGTCCTTTTGATAATTATACATATCTAAGATAAAAAAAAAAATCAGGTTCCCACATGAAGGGTTGCCTTTATCTTATTTAAAAGCATATTATTTGTTTTGAAGGGACAGCAAGCATGATGTCTTTCCTGTGAGCCAAAACACTATGAGTGGCACCATTCCTAATGTCTAATCCAGAGCAATGGAAACCACAAAAAGCAGGAAATTCCATGCTTTGTTTTATCTTGCTGCTCACACAGACTGTTTAGAAGGAGCAAGAGAGATGTGCTACTTGGGGTAAAAGAAATGTTACAGTACAGCACACATTTGGCTCTTCCATTTATGCAATTTAAATAATGGAGTATTTGTGCCTTTAGCAAACAAGCAGCATCTGATTATACAAGGTGTCAAAAAGTAACGGTGGAGGTGTAACTTTTAGGCTGGAAATTCCTCTTAGCTAGCTGTAACCCGCTAAAAGAGGTGCAGTTCAGTTATTTAGGCTGCAGTGGTAGCTGGAAGAGGGGGGCAGAGCTATCCCCAGCTATCTTACGTGAGGGCTTTTTGCAAAAAGAGATGCTGGGGAAAGGCTCTCTAGATGTGCCCTTCTCTTTGCCTGGCTGCTTCTCTCTCTTTTGATTATAAAGGTAGCCCAGACAGCTAGCTTAGACTTAGACTAGATGGTTAATTTTTTATTTTATTTTTTAGTTGTCTAAAGTAAAGGAAAAGAAAATCCACCAGAAGTCTAGGCTGCTATACTGATGTGTTTGCATACAAGTTTAAAGAGATATTTTGATTAATGGAATATTGGTAAATTGTCTTACAACCATGAGTTCGAGCTTTTGTAACCAATTTTTTAAAAATAAGCACATAACTAATGAAAGTAACCACTTGTTATCAGATGTGTAGGTCAACAAATTTCAAAGAAGGAAGGAAAATACTTGTTACTGAAGATACATCCTTGGCTTTTAGATGCCTTGAATTTCCAGTAGTATTGGCTTATTTCGTCTCTGCTTGTGTGTCCATTTGATTCCAGGTATCATGTTGTGCTCTATTTGTTGGGCTAATTTGTTTTTCTTTTCTCTGTGTCTCTCCTCTGTGTGTGTGATTTTTCATGTGTTCATGGGCTGAAGTCTGCTCAAAAAACTAAATCTACCTATATGTGCCGAAAAGAGACAAGTGGAAACTTAAATATTTCTCTTCTCAAAAACCACCAAAAGACCAGTCTCTGGGTCTTTACTCAGAAGCTGTTCATTATATGAAAGTGTTCCCATTTCAACTGCAGAGGAATGGAATTTATCCACTTCCAGATAAAACACTCAACTCCCAAAATTAAATACTGTTACCCTCTTAATTCCATATAAAGATCCCTGAAAGCAGGAAGGGGTGATTGCAAAAATCAGCATTAAAATATTCCTGGCTCTATTTAGATGTCCCCATGTGTATATATAGAGAGGTTAAGTCCAAAAGATTTTTCAATAAGCCTTTCTTGAAATATTTCAGCAAATAACCCTGTCATCATTAAAATGGTAAGTTCCACTGCCCAGAAATAAGAAGCATTTTCAGTCACGTGTCTCACCTCTGGGGTTTTGTTTTCTCCATGTCTGATGTGCTTTTTCACATTTGCTTACTTCCAAGACATACTGCAAAGCTTGGACAGCAGGGTTTTGTTACGGTGTGCAGGCATAGTGTGCATTCCAGATTTTTAGTACCAAGGCTTACTCTACTACTAGACAAAAGTAACAGCTGATTTCTTACAAACAATGAAGTATCAACATTTTACTGGTAGGCACTGTTTAAGACTCCACTTAAAACATAATGGCAGACATAAAAGTGTGCCCTTAAAACCACTGCTGCTTCTAAATCTTCCCTACAGCTTTCAGATTTCCTTCCCTGTAGGTTAGCACTTTTTCTTTTACTGTTACATTTTCTCTGTGTAGTTTTTGCTGGTTTTGAAACAAACCTTCCAATTTACAATCTGTCTGTTATTGGCACTCAATTATTAAACCCCTTCACAATTAGGTCATTCCAGTGTCTTGAGAATTTATTAGCTAGGAATTAACTCTTAGTTCACACATTTCCTATCTATGTTACTGTCCCCAGAGATTTTCTTCATAGATCTTGTTATTCCATAATGCTAGTTGGTGCCAGTGAAGGATGCTTAAATGCCAAGCTATTTTCAGTTGATCTACAGCTATTTCACTAATGAACTTGCACCATAAGCAGAATAAAGCTAGAGCTCAGGCAGAAATGTATGTATTTGGATTTCTCACAAATGCTTCTGTTGAATTGGCAAAAGGGTACACTTACTCATAAAATGCATGAACAAATTTCAGCTGGCCAATCAACATCTGTTACAGAGATAAATGTGAGCCAAAATTCCTCTTTCTAATACTCAGTATTTGGCCCTGAAAGGATGATTATTTAAACTTTTCATGGCTGGGTCCCAAATACAGTCTCAGAGCCAGCTAACCCAGCTACCAGCAAGGTAGGCCATATTCCATATCCTGCTGGAAGGATACTTGTTAAAGCTTGGTTTCCTTTTAGTTCTACCTTTCAGTTCTTCAGCAATTTTAAAAACCTGAATTCTCGTTTGCAGTATAGTAGCACTTGGAAGAGTTAACAAATGGAATTACAGCTATTAAAATGTCTATTTAACTGAATATGCAAGCAGTCAGATTCTTTGCTGACATTTGGGTATAGCTTTTTGTGGAAAATATGCATATGAAAAGTTTGATAATAAAAAATTCTGACAAAAAGTAGGGTTTGAATGAATAAATTTTTTTCAGGGAAGATATTGATTTCAACATTCGTGTTCAAACTATTAACATTTCAGAGAAAAAGCTCAAAGCTGATAAAATGCCTTTTTCAGTACTTCTGTGAGAATTTTAAAACTTTCCAATTTCATGACAAAGGCCTATATCAAAACACCAGCGTTTTCTGAGGGTACAGATTCAATGTTCTGAGCTGGTCCCCTATAACCGTTCTCCTTCCCTGAGCCTCTCGCATTGGCACATTAGGTTAGGTGCCGAGCTGCTTTTTCCTGGACAAACCAAGAAAGAAAAACATTCCCTTCGGGAGACCTGCGCTGCTGCAGTACACTGTCCTGCAGACTGCATCAAGTTGTCTTTGAAGGTCATCAGTAACATTCTGGGGAATATCAAGAGGTGTCACTGTTGAGCAGTAAAAGACTTCCCCTTCACCGGGTGAGCTGCCCTTGTGAGGTTTTAATTTTAGCTTTTTCTTGCAGCTGTAGAAAATGGTGTCCAACTCAACTGTCTATTAAGGCTGAAACAACCTCACTTACTGCTGAAAGCACCCACGGAACACAATAAACAAATTATCCTTGTTACAGTGCTCAGGGGGTAAAAAACATCTGAGGTCTTGCTTTATTCTAACTTTGTCGTTACCTCCGTCTTAAAACAGGTCAACGTGTAGCTCGAGCATAGAGGTATGGGTGGAGATGCCCTTACTGAGCCATGCGCACGCATAGATCTGACATTCTAAGAACTCTGAAATTGGCTGTTCTAGGAAAGGGAGAGTTTGAAGGAGAACACAAAGGAGCTGGGGATTGCAATCCAACCTCAGGGGTACTAGAAGCCCTGGCCAGGCTGTAGTTAGATCCCAAACGTCATGACATTTTGGTGTAAATGCCACCATTAGCCTTTACAGACAGATTTCTTTTCTATCCCTGGAATCTTAGCTAATTTTTCTCAGGCATCATTGACGTGCAGAATTAGATGCTATAACTCGAAAGTTATAAAGTAGGTATGTTTATTGCGCGCAGATGCACGGGGGATCGCTCCTCCACAAGCGTGCATGCCCGAAGTGATGAACCATCCCACATTTATACAATAAAACAAATGAATATTCAATTAATGCCTATACATATTCGTTACCTAAACCCGCTTACTCTTGCTTCATGTTAATTAGCTTATCAGTCCGTTTCCTGGAATGTGGTGGTCTTGCAGGTTTGTAGGTGATTCATGTCCTTGTGACCATCTGATCTTCTCCAGCAAGACTTAGCACTCCCTCCCTCTAGATAACATTGGGATGTCTCTCATCCTTTTCTCATCCTTTTTATAAATAGCCCCTTTGTCAGAGGAAGAAGGGTAGGTGTCTCCTCAGAGCTGTGTGCCTATGTGACCAGACACCGCACCCATGACCAGTCACCGTACCCACATTCCTGAGCAGACATATACAATCACAATCCATGTCCATTGTCCCCATTTCACACTATTTCTCCATATCATCATATATTGAGATGTCACTTCTCAATTTTAAGGATAAGGAAATGTCCCCCACATTGATCATTGTGCCAACACTTAGGTTCCACAAGGTCTGTTTTTTTTCACGTTATCATTTTTAAATTTTCTACACAGAAACAGATGATGGGAGAAAGTAGAAATTGTCTCATCAATTGTATTCTTCCCTTATTCTCTGACCTGAGAGAAGAGAAATCTCTGCCCTTAGGTTTCCCATAGAAGAAATTCACCAGGACAGGAACCCTGGGATCTGATCTCAGGGCTAAAACTCTTTTCAAATGCAGATGAAAACAGTTAGTGTTTCAGTCCTCACCCAGTCTGAATGGATGTTTCTTTGATTACTGCCATCTCGGTGCAAATTCCAGCGTAGTTGCTGAACACTTGCTTGTACTTCTCCTTGTTTACTTTAGTCTTAATGTTTTTTAAAGCTTTTATGTTACAGATAGCATCTCCAGCATCTGCCATGTTGTAAATATAAAGTTTCTCACTGTTAAATTCAAATCCATGTTCCTTCTGGAAGGGTTTCATTGAATACTCTCTTAGCTTGAGGTTATTCTATACCAAGTAGCACATGTAGAAGCTTAAACAGGATAGGATCATTATTATTGATTTATTAAAATCAGCTTCTGAGTTTTCCATCCTTACTCCCTTTAGATTGACGTGGAAACAAAATGAAGTATGTTTATGTGAAAGTATATTGAACCATTGATGTAAGAATATTTTATCTTGATAGAATATCTTCAAAGGGAAGGAAATCTTCCTTATGAGAAAAAAAAGTAAAAGCTTTTTGCCTTTTAATACAGTTACGAGGAAGGACAGAGGTCAAAAGTTTTTCCTTATGTGTATACAGTTATGGAGCCACAAGTCTGTTACTAAAATTGAAGGTTAGAGCAGAAAGCCTGTGATGAAAGTACAGAGTTTGCTTTCAAATGTTTCTCATCTTTTTGACATGGTTCTTTGTGTCCAACTGAAGAGCTAAATAAACCCAGAAATACTCAAAAAACGTTCAGCTACAGACAAAGACATACATATCTCCCATGTGGAAAAGCTTAGTCCTATTGATCTAGCAAAGTGGTCAAAGTATAAGATGAATACTCAGAGCGAAAGGGTAACTGTGTGAGGGAGCATTTTGACCCCTTTGTGGCCCCTGGTATGGCAGGGGATTTCGCGGTGCACTGACCCTGGAACCTGGAAAAACACTGGCAGAGGGAGCAGGGGGGCAAACGGCATTGCTGCCTAGTTTTATGAAGGGGTGTAAAGTCAGACTATTTCCCTAAAAATGTTTCAGTTCTGCTTTAGTTCTAACAAAGTTCATCCTCTGGACTTTTTGTACATGTAAGAGCAAATGGCAGGGGCTTTTCAGGATGTTTTGTCCCTTCCACCTCAATTACTGAGTCTCTGCCTTTTATTAATGGTGAGAGATGCCTTATGAACTCAACCCTCGGAGTGTGAGGGGCCTCCTCTTACACCACTACCACCAGTTTTGTGCTAGAACTTTACAGCGAGTGACTTGGATGACACAGTACTTGCACAAGCTTCCCTGTCTGTGCAGATTTGATTCCTTGGTCCTCCTTTGGGAGACAGGGCATTCAGCTACAACTTCCACAGCAGTTTCTCTTTTGAGCTTGTAGGCTGATTTGGCTGACTTGCTCCTCAACACAGGCAGCCCAGCCCCACCTCTCTGTCCTGCAACCCACGGGAGGCTGATGGCTTTAAGCAACCCCTCTGAGCTGCTTTTTTGGGGGGGCTGGGGTGAAGTGGGTTTTTCTTGTGACAAAGGACGAGAACTTGCTCAGAGTTTGTCTAGGTTTCCTTGAGAAACTGAGACCTTCTCACACTGCAAAACCTGTAAAGTTCAGTACAGACAGACAAAGCTTTGACATAATAAAGGAAGTTTATTAAAAATACTAATCAGATCCCAGGACCATTTCCTATCTTAATATGTATGTCTCTGCTTAGTCCTGAGTTTTCATGTGAACCACCACCCTGGGAAGCTCAAAGGGCCACATCACTGAAGGGAGGCTCTCAGCCTTTGGTCGGTTTTTATCAATAGAACAGGGTTAATGCACTGATCCTACTTCTCCAGCTGGACTCTGCACTAATAATAAATCAAGCATCATTAACATATGTTCAAGAATGTTTGGCAGTATTTAAGTTTTATTTTACCTGAAGTGATAAGTCCTCTGAAATCACTACTGTCAAGGAGACTGTTGCACCATGCAGGAGTCAATCAAAGGGGAAACTGAAAAAAAGGCATTCATGTAAGTCAAGATGTTCCCAGGTACATAATAAATATAGAATTGCTGAACACAGAGATCATGCTGAGATGGTCTCAGCTAAAACCAGACTGAACTAGTGGGTATGGATTTAAATACCTAATGTGAGAAACCCTTTGATGACAATTTTTTTCTTGGGGTCATCTTAATATTATGACAAAAAGGGCCTTACAAGATGTTGCATGTGAAAACAGGTTAAGCAATTAATGGAATTAAAACAATTGGCTCCCTTGCATTGTATAGATTAATGTATATATTTCACAGTGTTCTGGTCTCCATATCTTCCACGTGAAGTTGGAAACTGAAGAGTGTGGAGGAAAAAAAACCATAAAAGTGGTCATTGGAAAGAAATGGTCTGCAGGGGAAGGCTTGAAGACTTTAATCAGTTTAAATCATTGAAAAGGTGTTGTAGAGGCAACCTGCTTACAGTGTTTACTGATGACTTAGAGACAGAGACATATAAAAAAAAACCCAAACAACAAACAACTCACAAAAACCCAAGAAAAAGACCAAAATCTGAGATCAAAAGGGCGTACTATAGCAGAGGACATAATCAATGTATGAAAGCTGAAGCCAAATACACAAAGAAAACAAAACCCTACAATTTTCACAACATTGATATTAAGCACTACAGGATACTGCTGAAGGAAATACTAGATTCTCCATGGCCTCAACCCAAGGATGGGTGTCTTTCCAGAAAGCATGTTTCAGTTAAGCATAAACCCGAAACGGCAAAAGCAAGGGTAGCTGGGTGAAATGTAGTGACCTATGACCACCAAGATACCCAGTTGTTTTTTAGCTTTTGTATATACACAAATCTATAATAAATGGTGAAGCATGCATTTGAGAGATATTCCATTGATTTCAATAGGCTTTCAGGAATGCAGGTTATCAAATAAGATTTACACTCTAAAAACAGGACCTTGCTTTATGATTATCTATGGTGCTGTGGAAAAATGGCAAGGATTTCAGAAGTCCTTCGGAAAGAGGATCCTACAGTTAATTAAACGTTTATGAGTGGTAGGGCCTGAATTTACAAAGGTGTTAAGGAAGGCTTCTTCTACTCTCAAAAGTGCAAACTTTTGAAAAGTTTGTGAATGTAGAGCAGGGGTATGGGGGCACCTAAATGTTCTGGAAACTTTTAGCTGTAACATTACACAGTTATTCTGTCTTATAGACTATTTTAAAGGTATATATCTCAGAAGTTTTGTGGTGTAGCCCCTTTTCCTCATTCCATGAGCCATTAGCCAAGAACATACCACTGAAAGCAACATATGTATGCTGCGTAACTCAGAAAGCCAAGGAATTCAGCATCTCCACTGTATCTTACAAGCAGGAGATCCAGTAGTTCCTGAGGGACTCTTACTGCTCCATTGCAGGAGAGGCAGGATGGCTCTGGATGTAGAGTCACAACCAAAGTGACCTAGAGACATTGACGTTGCATTGCACTGACACCCCTTCTTCCACTGCCTGGCACAGGACTGCTATGCTCTCTGCTTAGAAATATCATGAAGGTCAGGAACCAGCATTTGGCTACCTCTGTTATAATTGTTTGCAAATTCTTTCCTTTAAGCGAAGGAACAAAGCACAAGGAATTATTTCTGAAAGTATAAACATACTTTCAACAGTGAAAATTAATCTGGGATGCATTATGGAGATACATACCACAGTAGCGTCAAGGTACTAGAAGCTTGGCTATAGTACAGGTTGTAATACGGTGGAGATACCTTATGTATCCTCAGAAATTATTCTCTTTCATTAAACTAACATACAAACATCAGCCAAGCACAGAATTAAGGAAGTTTTTTATCTCAGACTGAAAAAGAATTGATTGCTTGAACATGTAACTTATGTCTTAGCATTGATGCTGGCACAGACACAGAAAAAAAGTTGTTCTCCCTTGAGCAAAGAAAAATAGGACTTATCTCTAAGAATATCTACTACAAATATGTCCTCATTGTGATTCCTTTTTAAAAGTTCAGTAGAAAGTTTGAGTGTGCTTTCTGCTTTTTATTCTTTTATTTTTTCCAGTCCAGTAATTTTTTTTGTTTTTCTTCTAATTAGGAGACACATTCTTCTCCTCCCTTCCCTTATGTCTTTGTAAGAGCTAAGAAAAGGCCTGTTTATTTCTGTTGTGCTAATCCCTTTTTCATATGGTTGTGCACAATGCCTAAAATGATGAGACCATCTGCATGTGGTCTCTGAATATATTTATTTTGACAAGCTCTCAAGAGACCAAACATAGAAATTACCATATTTTACTTTCTTATCTGTGATCACTTTTCCAATTCCAACCCTCTTCTGCACCCAACGTCGACTCTTCATTTCCAATGGTAAAACCTCAATCAGTTACATTTATATATTTTGTAATGAATAAAAAGTTCTGTTCTTGCTTCCCTGCGACTCATCTTTGTGGGAAGGGTACAATCACATAACTATAGTCTGGGAGGGGTCCCAAGGGCATTGTGTATGAAGAGCCGAGAACCAATTCCTGCCTGGCTGTGTTACTTTAGACACGGGACTATGAATTAATTACAGTTTTAGCTGAAAGTGAGTTGCCCTGCATTTCATTTAGTGGGAAGAAAAGAAAAGAAAAAAGTGGTTTTTTCAAAGGATGTTCTTAGGGGGGGAAACAAATCCAAACATGAAGGCAAGAGGGCCCTAGTGGGTTGTATGTTTTTGTACCTTGGACAGAGGCTAAATGCCTTGCAAATGACTGTGCCTTACATGGAGGTTTAAGGTAAGCCAAAGTACCTTGCATTTGCAGCAGGCTGAGTGTGTGAACTTACTGGTATTGAGTTGTTTTGACAGAATTTATGAAGCTGTAACATGTACATTTCTCATTCACCACAGTCCTCAAACACCATGAGGATCTACTTGTTCAGGTGCTCCCAAATGCCTTCAAGAACTAGTGCAGAAAACCAGCTAGAGTAACCTTCAAGATTATTCTCCCCTTAAAGTCCAGCTAAAAGTTTTGAACTGCATGTAATTAAAAATCTTGTGGGAAAACTCCAATTTCAAGGAGAAAACCCAGCATTGAATAGGTTGAATAGCATTTATGTTTTAATACTTTCCTGTAGTACTACTGGTCAAAGACAGAACTCTGATTCAAATGTGGAATGAACAGCAACACAACTGTATCACAGGAGGCACATAGTAAGACAAACTCTGGGGTAGTGAGCACTGGAGTGAAGCTAAACTATGGATCTGCACTGTAACATAAAGTACTTGTACTTGACAGATAGAAGTAAAGAACTTTGTTTTACAGGAAAAGATGGATCTGAGAGTTATCTGTTTTGTGCTAACCTACTTGCCAGTTAGTGTGGTCTCCATCTACATTCAGAGCAATTCTCTTAAAAAGTTTCTCAACATGATTAACGTAATGACTGACAAGTTTTCCATTAATCCACTTTACTCCTGCCTTACAGGTCAATGCCATTCATCCAGCATGAGTGGGCAAATATGGGACCATGATGTTATCTTTGTCTGCTCTTCCTTTCTTAGGACATTGTGTATCTGAGCTTTTGTATGGATGACATAAGGTTTTTGGTTTCCTATGAAAGGTTTAATATTGTCATCCCGTAATGGACTTTCTATCTATGAACTCTTACCTTCTGGCAGATGCTCCATCCATGTCATAGAAACTGTAAAGAACAGCATGTACATCCAAGTTTCAGCTGTTTAAAACCATAGTGGCTAAGATAATTGTACGACCTCTGCCACTTTTCCATAACAGAAACAGCTTATAGCAGTTAAACCAAGAGAATTAGAAATACCTTGGAATAGCCAGTTGCAGTGACACAAGTTAGTAACTTCCCTGCCTATCTAACTGGGGGAGGTTTAGGTTGGATATTAGAAAAATTTTCTTCACTGAAAGGGTGTTCAAGCATCGGAAGGGGCTGTGCAGGGAGGTGGTGGAATCACCATCCCTGGAGGTGTTTGAAAGATGTACAGATGTGGTGCTTAAGGAGTTGTTGACTCAATGATCTTAAAGGTCTTTTCTAACATAAACAATTCTATGATTCTATAATCCTCTACAAATGAACCGTAAATGTGCTGGTTTCTTACAGAGGCTGTAATATGAGCAAGATAGAAGAATGCAACACCATGCATGCAGCCTCACCTACGTCAGACCGTTGGGACAGGGAATAGGGTCAAATCTGCAAAGGGTCATGTCCACGAAGGCAGGTAAGTTCCTGTTCTTATGAGAGCTCATACATCTAAGTAATACTTTTATCGCTATAACCTGCTTTTCTTGCCTTTGGAGAATTCAAGTTCTATCATCAGATTCTACTTTTCATAAGTATAATCCTGGTGTGATTCTGGTGAAATAAATTGATGCATACTATTCTTATTGAGATCAAACTCCGAATTCTGGTATCCTCTTACCAGATGATAGTGAGTGACTCTGATTGATTGCATGAACTGAATGATTCCTCTTTCTTATGACATGCTTTCAAAGGCTGCATTTCATCCCTGTGGATAGAACATTGGACAGGAAACAAGAATGCATCCAGAAAAAGCAACACTCAAGAGCACATCTGCAGTGAAAGGTTTTGCATCCTTAACACTTCCTTATCATGTGCAAACGTATCAAGAAAACACTTTAAAAATATACCCAGTTGAGTAGAAATAGCAACATTTGATATTAACACAGAATATTGCCTTGAAGCTCTTGGAGCCATTTAACAGGAATGAGAATGTTGTCCTTTTGCTACGGAGAACAACCGAAACTTTTGAGTGAGCAAATGATCTACCCTAGAGCACATGCAAGGTGATAGACAGAAATACTATTAAAAACTGTTTCCTGGGATTTGCTGATGCCACCCTGCTCCCTCTTCTCATTCTGAGATATCAAACTTTGTGGCTGCTTTTGTGGAAAAAGGAGGAAATAAAGCATAGATGGTATCTTCACAAGACATAACTGCAAAAATATGTGCTTACCTTTTTTTAAAGCCTAATTTTGGCGTTGATACAAAAGGAAACTCAGAAAGCACATACCTGGAGTCCAGCTCTTAAAATGCGTGTGACCTGTTCTCCCTCTGTTGGTGAATTAAATGGAACTAGCCATATGTGAGGAAGGTCATGAATATACAGAAGAGGATCAAAAGCAGAGAAGACGAGTTCAACAGAGTTTTGTTGAACCAAAAAAAATCACTGGGACATGAAACAGTATTTACAGAGTGAGCAGCTGTAAAGAATAACAAATGTACTGTGGATTCCAGGCTTGCCTGAACTGGGACCGTAAATTGGTAGAAGGAAGTTCAGACTGCTTTAAGCAGAATCACTTAACATTCTGTGGATCACTTTTTCATTATAGAAGTGCTTCCTCCCAGAAACATTTTCATTTTATTTACTAGTTTTGGAAAACACCAGCCTCCATTGTAGAAGATACTAGGTGATGAACAGGTACTGTACCTACAGTATTCCATTTGTCTGGATCTCTGCTTGAAAAATGTTACCCCAACGTAAGTGCCTTAGTGTCACCCATTCCTGTGCTACCTGCAGTGTGAGCTTCATGGATCCCTATGGCTCTTCAGTGCAACCAAATGTGCAAAGGAATAATTACTGCTCACAAAGAATTATTGAATTTCAAGGTGTATCACCAGCTGCACAGCCATTCCATTTAGTTTCCTTTTTGCAAATGCTAAATTCCTTTATGTTAGGGGATGGCAAAATGTCATCTTTGAAAAGAACAATGCAAGAGTTTTTTTGAATTATAGAATGGTAAGAAAGAACAAAGACCACCACAACTACCCACCCCCACCCCCACCCCCTACATACAGAAATAATTTTTTACCTGCTCAGTGCTCTCTGGGGGAAAAAAAATAAAATCCTTTGAGCTGAAACCTTGTAAGCTGTTTTAACTTGAGGTGAATTGGTTCAGCTGCTCAGAAGGTACAGGAGCTCCGAAATGGGTTTATAATGGAGAAGTTGGTACTTCCTTAACTTCAGCAGCGCACATGGGCACTTTTAGAGGAAAGAAAAAAGTATTTGAAAGATTATTTGGGAAGCAGGTTTTGGTCTTTTGAAAGTGAAGTACCATTAGAGCCCTTTTTTCATTCCAGCTTCCCCTGATGGCTCACTTCTAACTAGCTAATTAATCAGCTCTACCTGGTTGTTAATTAAACAGTTGGAGAAATGGCTTTGACAGAGAAGTTTGTTCAGAAAGATACAGGGAAAATACAATAGGCGAGTTGTAAAGCATCAGTGAGAGGCTAGGTAGTTACGACAGTTCTCTGATATATTTCTCCTTATGAGCAGGTGTTATGTGACCTATAAGCACAGTTGTACTCATTACAGTGATTACAAAATGCAGAAGTTCTGAGCCATTACACACCAGACAGAAAAATTAAATTCAGTATTTAGAATTATTGTGGCTTTTGTGACAAAGCAGATGTGATTTATAGAATCATGAGATCAAGCTAAGTGTCAGATCCAATCAAGTGGTTGGTAGTGAATATTTTGTCAAAAAAAGTTTAGTGGTTTTCCCACTTCATCTTGACCATTTTTTTTCAAACCTTAACTATCTGTAGCTTCTTATTGTTTGATATTTCTTGTGGCTTGCTGAGCACTGCAGACTAATCCTGAAGATCTTCCTTTTAGCACATAATGTTCATCCTATGGTGGACAGCTTTGCCCTGCTAGGTAGGTTCTGGGCTGTGGCTTCTGCTCACACAGTGCTGTACCTAACTTTCACTGTCCTAGCAACAATGATAGAGCAGAGGAACACATGCCAAATTACTTATTTTCTTTAGCAGGCATAATTTGAATTCTTGAATTTCCTTTATCTGCCAGAACTTTTAGAAGGTCTAATAAGCAAGAAAAATTGTTGGGGGATCTGGGATGGTTGCCTTGCTGCATAGGGGTGTGTTCAGTTTTGATAATTTTAGTTTAGCTAAACAAGGCTCTAGGCAACTGGATTTAAGTTTAAAGTTAGCCCTTTCTTAAGCAGAGGTTTGGAATAATAGATGTCTGGCCCAATCTTTTTCTATGATTCTACATTCTACTTGTACAAGTAGCTTTTTTTGAGAGCTTCCATGTAAGTAACATTTTCTTTTTGAAGACACTTTCATGATGTCAGACCTTTTCTGCATTTTTTTCTGGTTTGAACTCATAGCTTAGTGGATGAAGGGAAGGCAGCAGATGTAGTTTTTCTGGGTTTTAAGTAGGGCTTTTGGTACTGTCACTCACAGCATCCTTCTGAAGCTGTCCAGCTGCAGGATGAGCGGGTTCATGGTGTGCTGGGTGAAGAACCGGCTGAAGGGCAGGGCTCAGAGGGTTGCAGTGAATGGGGCTACATCTGGCTGGTGACCGGCCACCAGCGGTGTTCCTCAGGGCTCAGTTCTAGGGCCAGTGCTGTTCCATATGTTTATCAGTGATCTGCATGCAGGAGCTGAATGCACCGTTAGCAAGTTTGCTGATGATACCAAACTGGGAGGTGCTGGTGACTCTCTTGAGGAGCAAGAGGCCTTGCAGAAGGGTCTAGATAGACTGGAGCACTGGGCTATGATTAATGGGATGAAATTTAACCAGTCAACGTGCCAGGTGCTGCACCTAGGACGGAGTAATGCTGGACACAAGTACAAATTGTGAGAGAAGTGGCTGGACACAAGCCCCGAGGGAAGGGGTGGGGGTGCGGGCTGACAGCGGGCTCCATGTGAGCCAGCAGGGTGCCCCGGCAGCCAGGAGGGCAAACGGCACCCTGGGGTGCGTCAGACACGCTGTGACCAGCCGCAGGAGAGGTGATTGTCCTGCTGTATCCAGCCTTGGTGCAGCCTCACCCTGAACACTGCGTGCCGTCCTGGGCCCCACAATTTGAGAAGCTGTGAAGGTCCTTGAATGCATCCAGAGGAGGGCAACACAGCTGGCGCAAGGGCTGGAAGGAACGTCCTACAGGGAGCGGCTAAGGACTGTGGGCTTGTCTCGCTTGGGGAAAGGGAGGCTGAGGGGCGACCTCGTTGCTCTCTACAGCTGCCTGAGGAGGGGAAGCGGAGAGGGAGGTGCTGAGCTCTTCTCGCTGGTGTCCAGCGATAGGGCACATGGTAATGGTGCAAAGCTGTGCAGGAGAAGTTTAGACTGGACATTGGGAAGCATTTCTTTACTAAGAGGGTGGTCAAACACTGGAATAGGCTTCCTAGAAAGGTGGCCAATGCTCCAAGGCTGTCAGTGTTTAAGAGGCATTTAGACAATGCCCTTAACATGCTATAACTTGGTCAGTCCTGAACTGGACAGGCAGTTGGACTAGATGATTGTTGTAGGTCCATTCCAACTGAAATTATTTTGTTCCATTCTATTCTATTCTATTCTATTCTATTCTATTCTATTCTATTCTATTCTATTCTATTCTATTCTATTCTATTCTATTCTATTCTATTCTATTCTATTCTATTCTATTCTATTCTATTCTATTCTATTCTATTCTATTCTATTCTATTCTATTCTATTCTATTCTATTCTATTCTATTCTATTCTATTCTATTCTATTCTATTCTATTCTATTCTATTCTATTCTATTCTATTCTATTCTATTCTTCCTCTTATCAATAAAGTATATTGTAAATTCTTTTCTTTTAGTGGAAGGAGACAGTAATAGGTCACAGTCTGAAAGCATGGTGAACTTGGTGAACACAATACAACTAGACTTATGTGTAAATCTTCTGCTTTCAGGGATAATTTCTGTACAGGAGTTTGTGGAGCCACTTGTAGACAAAAACTTCAATCCTTTTAGCCCCATTCTGATTTTTACAATCTGTTGTATTAAGCGGGATTGAGGAAGACATAATATAATTTCTACTTGCTTTCATCAGTTTTTAATATCTGCCCTTTAGATGGCTTAAACTGAAGATTATGTACTTCTCTAGATTCATATCAAATATCTGTAAGACCTGCAAAACAGATATCATGCATTTTAAGCAAGCTTAGCTATGAAACATATGTGAAAGTGTCTTCATGCATGAATTACAGTATTATTAAGAGGAGTCTTGTTACTGTCATATAATATTGAGTGCTGCTTTGGCTAGTAGTCAGGAATTCCTGGAGAATGCAGTTACAGCTTTCTCCTAGTGCTTCTAGTTATCAGCAAAAAACAGCCGGGGAGTTATTTTCTTGAGCCTTTTTTCTGAGCTGAGAAAGGTTTTATATAATGTTTAACCAGAAAGAAGATCAGATGTTTTTAAATGAACCAGACTTGTGGTGCCTTTCATTGCCTCTTCAAAATGTTCCTGGGTAGCTCTGCTGATTCTGAAACTAAATGCTTTGGCACCCTGGTTCCAGGGGTGGCTGCCACACTGCTTGCTGTGGTCATAGTCACTGTTATGCTTAGATGCCTAGGCTGAGGCTGTTAAGGATGTTTAAAAGTTGTTCCAATAGATGTTGCAACACCTAGTTACCTTCTTGTCAAGGACTCTACATCACCAACACAAATATCTTCTGTTAGAATATGTAGACGAGTGGCCCCACATGGCTGAAAATTTTAAGCAAACAAACAAACTAAATTAAAAGTTAATATGCCAGTTTAGTGTCTTCTACCCTCCATGAATGCTTTAACTATTTCATTAAAAAGTTAATCTTTTCCCATGTGGTCAGATCCTTATCAGGAGCACATCGATGGTGTAATATGCTGGTAACCTTTTGTTAGTCAAATCCTTTTAAAACCATCCCCCCTCCCCCCCCCCCAAAAAAAAAGAAAAAGGTTTCTAGAAATTTGAGTATCATTGTTTTTTTACCGGGATTAAATTTTTAAGGTTTAGATTCCTAGATGTAAATGAATAGGTATTAAATTCCTTAAAGATCTCAGACTGATTCCTGAACTGTGGTTCAGGTTTTAAATGATAGTTAAGGACAAACACTTGTCTAGGGACTTTCCAAAGCACCTTAGCCAAGATACTGAAAGGTGTGCTTGCATGAATGTTGAAGATGGGCACATAAGACAGAAAATGCTCCAGGAAAACTCTGTTAATCTACTCATGTGCTTACAAAGCTATAGGTAGAGGCAACTAAGGTTTTACCAGAAAGTCAGCTTAAATGATGGAAGTCTCATTACCGTGCATATGGAGATGTACTGCTGTTTAACTAAGATGTGCATGTGTGTGTGTGTCTCTGGATAATGCCCCTTAGAAAAGGAGCGCCCTGGGCCTCCCTTTGCAGCTATCTGCTGGGCAGTCTGAATGCAGGCTAAGGGCATTCGCTTCAGCCCAGAGCTTGCAGGCTGCTGGTGGTGCTGTTGACTGGCTTTTAGGTAGCATCTATGCGGCTGGAACGTTTACCTAGGAGATAGGATACCCAGCTTTACTGTTGGCCTCAGCCTGAGATGACTCTCTTAAAAAAGAGCCTTGGCTCCCCAGTCAGTCAGTTGTCGCAGGCTAAGCATAGCCATGACTAAATTTCATTAAAATGTCTGAGCCTTAGTTCATAAAAGTCAGAAGTGAAAACAGATGATCATGAGGCTGGGGAAAAAATGCTAGGTCTCATTGATCTGAAAAATGAAAAGATAGTACAGGTTATTATATATTCTCAGACATCAGCTATTTGGGATTATACTTCCACCTGCAGCCGTAGTGAGACTTTGACCTCCCTCCTCTCTCTCCAGTTTGGTCACATTTGCAATCTTTTCAACTGCCACAACACCCAAATTTGTTTGGAAAGCATGAACTTTTCTGAGCATGAGCTCACTCACAGCTCCTCATCTTGAATGGCAGCAGCTGTAGTTCTTGGAGTTAATGTGCTTTTACCCCCATTTGACATCTCTGTCAGAGGAACGCCGGAGTGGGAGCAGCCCTTGCTCCATGCTGTCTATAGCTCTGCTCCTACTGGTACTTTGCACTCCAGACACTCTGCTTATTACCCCCACATGAAACTCATGGCCATTTCAGTTCTATATGCAAACTCCAATGTTACGTGTTCAACCAGTCTGATGAATTAAATTTAGTAAAAAAAGCAATGAGAAACTTAAGTTTTTACTATATCAAGTAAGCAGTAAAAGGGGCATAAGGATTACCACACTGAATTAGACTTGGGCAACATCTCATACAGGAAAAATAACAGGGTTTTCAGAGAAAAGCACCAGCAGTGCTGTAGACAGCTATGGAATAATCCATCAACACCGAAACTTTCCTTCTGAGATCAGGAGACCCAACACCCCTTATCTAAAAGATAACCTCTTCTTATTTAATTCATTTCCCACACAAATGTCTATGTCACAGCTGGCTAATTAGCTTTTTTCTATTCTTCTTTTATTTTTTTGAGGGGGGGATATTTTGCAGGTTGAGCTGAATACCTCCCCGGGGTCTGTCAGTGGTGAGAAGGACTGCTCTCTCTCTCCCCTTAAAAGGAACCAAAAAGCATATCCGAAATTGTCTTAAACACGATGTTGAAGTGTGGAAAACACACAAAACAGTACAAATAAAACCAACTGCACCCTTCACAAAGGAAAATAGCCAATTGAAATTATGCCATAGGATAAAAATAATTGTGTTGTGTAAGTTGTGGAACTATTTTAACCTTGAGCAACATTGTATTGCTTTTGTTCTACAAGTGAATAGCTGTATAATAGGTAACTTCATTCGTTTTTACATTTGTTGTTGTAAAAGAAAAAAACAAATATAAAAAAGAGTTAAATCAACTATTAAGCAATCAGATACTTGCTTTGAGGGCAAGAGCAATTTCATATCGCTCAAAGGTAAGGTAATGTTTTTCCCGAATGGTGAAATAAAAATTTGTATCTTTAAATAACTGATTGGAAGAACATAAGAAGCTGAACACAAGACTTCTGAAAAGCTTTGGTTTTTCTTGTAGAAAGGTGTATTTGGCATCAGTGTAGGTCTTCTGATATTGCCCCACCATATTGTGACTGATATGAGAAACCCGGCAAATGTCTTCTCATTCCAGCTACTGAACTGAAAATGGTCACAACATTTAATCACTATCCGTTCATGTGAATTCACATTAAGGAACAGTAGTGAAAAGGTATGGATTTATCATCAATATTCTATCCACTTTCACAAAGAATTAATGTGCATGTAAAATACCCATTGTCATGAAATCTTCTGGTTTATATATCTTTTTATATGCTTGTTTCTTTAACACAACACAGAAATCTCTCATCTCTTCCCTCAAGAAAGCAGGAAACAACTTCAAAAATGCAGACCATATTCTGACATCGCATCAGTGTTTCAGAGTTTCATTGAAATCCTCATTAAGACAGCAAATGCCATTGTAAGTTGATCTACATGATAGGGTGCCATTACTGTAAGAAAACTAGAGAGGGAAGCTGCTCTACTAGTTGATGAAAAGATCTTCAAAGCTCTACGTTATGATGGAAAAAGCAACACCTCATTATTCTTGAAATCCTTTCTCGAGTCACCTTCCAGATCAAGCGCGGAGTTCTTCAGCCATGTAGCAGCTAAACAGGTGGAGAGATGTAAATGCTGCAGCTGGCCAGCCATTGCATTTATGTGTTTTCTATTCCTTTCCTCTCTGCCTTGTTCACTTTTTTCTCTTGCAATGCATTGTATTTTTAGGAAGTATGCTTTTTTTTTTTTTTTTTTTTTTTTTAAGGCATCAGCTTTTATTAACAGAACTGTGCAGGTTTGGAAAACAGGGGCCTGATACTGTTTCTCTAAACTGCAAGGGAATTCCTCGGGGGGTCTCCTAAGTAATGACTTGGCTAGATCCTGCTTAGCTAATGAATTCTTTCCAGATTACAGCCCAACGCATCTATTTCTGAGTTTCCTTATTAGTTTAAGGCTGTGCATAAGAGGCCATCAAGAATACTAAGAGGGCTGCAGAGGACTGCAGCTTCCAAGCTGTCCTGCTGTAGGTCTCATTTCAGAGTGCACCCCACGAAGGGTCCACACCGCTCACTCCCTCTGACATCTGAAAGTATTGGAGGGAGGAGGGAGCTTCTTGTACCCTTGATGAGCACATTTGGCTGCAATCTGCCCCCTCTTTGTTGTAAACCACATTTGGGGACGCTTGCCCTCTTTGGGGGAGTGACCACACTGTGATACATTCAGTGTTTGTACTACTAGAGCCCATTTGTTCTTTTACAAATGATTTCCCCTTTCCTTTAAAGGCTTTGTAATAAGGTAGGCAGAACATTAGAATGCAGTTAGAGTGAAGGATGATGTTAAACCCTTTCTTTCAACAGAAGCATTTCCATTGGCTATAATTATTCGTTCAAACACTAATGCACACGTGTGTGTGTGTGTGTGTAACGATGAAAAGCAAAGCTATTCACAGATTTCACTTTAATATGCTATAGATTTCTATGGATTTTACTACTCCTCTCCATAGATTTTCTTTTTCCACTTTGAAAACCTTCACAGGCTTCACTTCAAATATATTTATGGTGGCCCTTCTGCTGACCCCAAGCAGGTTAATCTGGTGATGCATATTATATAATGTGATTACACAAGGTAAAACCAGGCTAATAAGGTACAGTGTGTGGAGTTCTTCAGCGGCTTTGATGTGTATCTTTCAATTTTCAGTCTTGCCTGTAAAAAGCAATAAACCCCCACTCAGTTCAAGCAGTGCTTGTACTGCCTGTTTCACATTGCCGTGTTATTCTAGTCTGACATGCACTGTACCTGTCTTCTTTCTCACATGCATGTCCCTTTCGTCTTTTCAAAGTTATGAATACTTGAGACACTCCTACAAATTACTGTGCTGATTAAAAATCCTTGATCATATCATCTTTTAGCTTTTAAATGTGCTGTCAAACAATAGAATCAGAAATACGGGGCTGCTGCGGTTATTTCATATTAATGCTTCAAGTTCAAACAAAGTGTCAAGATGACTAAGTACAAGGGATTTTCAGAATGCTTTAATGTTGCCTCATTTCAAATCACTTCATAAGCAGCTCGGTAATGAGCTCAATAAATTCTACTGGAAAAAAAATACGCCTGCTACCATAAAAAAAAAAAAAAAAAAAAAAAAAGTAGGTTGCTATTTTATAATTAGCCCTCTGGGCTTGTGGGAAGGAGTCTTATTTCCTGTTTGAAATCCACTTTGTTAGTGCTGTGATGTGGAGATGGCTAAATGAGTATGAAATATTGTAATTAAGTACATCACAAGCTGTTTATCTTATCAGCAGTGTTTTTCTTTAAAGGATGGCTTGTTGACTACTGGTGTATTATCACAGTTTTTCTCTGTTTTGCCAATTTAATAGAGAGAGGTTTACTCAACTGCAGGAGTGAAAGATGGAAGAAAGACAGCAAACAAACACAACTGACGCCTAGTAGCTCATTTTTTGATGGAGCAGGTGTCTTTCCACTTGCTCTGAGCTGTTTATTCACCACATGGAGTTTCTGAAACTTCCTCTAGACCTGATAAAAAGTGGTCCATGGAGTTTTTGGGGCTGTGTGGTGGGTCTTTGCATGCCCTGCTGAGCAACCTGCTTTTGTTCATGACAAGCAGAAAACCAGTTTGACCATTGGAAAAATGAACCAGTTTTTTATTGATGGGGAGCTGAGCCACTGGGCTTCCACTTGCTCTCGGTTGTTATTCTAAAGGCTTCCTATTATGGTAATCTTCTAACCTCCTAGATTTCTTATATTAGCTCAGCCAGGTAGGACAGATGTAGCCTGTAACACACTTGTCTATAAGGTTAGTGTGTTTCTTGCAAGGATCTCTTGAAAAATTTGCCTGGGGGCTGCATCCTGCCACTGTGATTGAGTGAAGAGGGTAAGATTGCTTGTGTGGTTTGCATGGACTCTGCACAGCTCAGTTCTTCTAAGTATGGGCACCAGTTTGTCTGTGCTTAGGTCCCTGAACAAGGATTATTCCTAGTGTTTTGCTGTATTTCATAGAATCGCAGAATCATTTAGGTTGGAAAAGGCCTTTAAGATCATCAAGTCCAAATGTTAACCCAGCACTGCCAAGTCCACCACTGAACCATGTCCCTAAGCACTGCATCTGTGCATTTTTTAAACACTTCCAGGGACGGTGATTCTCACAGTTGTCCTGATTTCATAGGTATCTTGTTTACTATGGGAAATAAAATATGATGCTGAGCACCTCAAGCTTTTGCTGAATAAGGTTCTATAGGTGCATCAGCATGACTCTGCACTTTGGCTAATTTGTACTTCTAAAAGGCAACTTCATATCTCTGCCCACTGCTGAGCTGAGCAGTTTTATCTCAGGTTTATCTGAATTAAGGTTATCTGAATTAAGAGTTTAATCTCTGGCAGTGCTGTCCTAAACTATTGGGACATCCTTCTCCATGGGATTGTCCATGTTGTCTAATAGATTTGTGAGGCATGGCTTCCTGCTACAGGGTTGTGCTCCCAGCTCCCAATTACAACACATTTGTTCATATGTCTATTAATTTTACCTTCACATTAATTTCAACAAATTTGCTAACTGAAGAATTCAGACTGGTATGAAGATTCCCACATTCACCCTTATAGTATTTTGTATTCCTTTGGTAGCAAGTCAGTTTTAATCTAAATTGCAAGCACAGTTTATAATTCACCAATACAGTATTCTTTTAGAACTTGAGTTAATACAGCTGGGTCTGGGAGATTTGTTACTGTTTGTTTTACTACTCTCTTCTAAAACTTATCCTATTGATGTTTTAGTTTAATATAGCATCTCCCAAAAATATAGGTTACTCCTTCAATATTAAGATGAGTACTGAGAATTTCTTTAGTATTTCTGCTACAGCTTTACCTTCTTTGAGGACTCTTTTTGCACCTTGATCACATGTGTCATCTTATTGACTGTTTCTCCTGCTTTCAGCTGGGATAGAGCTAATTTTCTTCTTAGTAGCTGGTGCAGTGCTGTGTTTTGGATTTGGTGTGAGACCAATGTTGATAACACACTGATGGTTTTGGTTGTTGCCAAGTTCTGCTTATAGTACGTTGTAAGGGCCGTTTCTGAGAGAAGCTTTGCTCATTGCCCGGGTGCCGGGCTGCAGAGTGATTGTGCCTTGAAATGCAGCGAGGAAGCAACGAGCACTAAATCTGGCTCCCTGAGCTCACCTGCAAGTCAGCTCTGTGCTCACCTGGCTGCAATGAGGGGCTGCCCAGAGCCTCCCACAGCTCAAGGATCTGGGGAGCAGGGACCTCCTCAGGTGAGCATGGAGGAGGCAAACAGCTCGGTGGAGCGTGACCTGGCTGCAAAGGTGCTTTGCTGCGTGTAGGCACATTCTGGGGTGGAACTTGGGTGGATAAGTGACTGTATGGAACCAGTGCTTGCGTGTGCAATGGGGGATCTCACCTGGGGTCTCTGCCTTCATATGCCATACTAAGCCAAGGACTTTCCAGTTTCTCAGGCCCTGCCAGCGGGAGGGCTGGAGGGGCACGAGCAACTGGGAGGGGACACGGCCAGCATGGCTGACCCAGACTAGCCAAAGGGATGTTCTATGCCATGTGAAGTCATGCTGAGCGTACAGCTGGAGGAAGAAGGAAGCAGGGGACATTAGATGCCATGGCGTGTGTTTTCACAAGTAGCCATTCGGCGTGACAGAGTCCTGCTTTCCTGGAGGTGGCTGAGCACCTGCCTGCTGATGGGAAGCAGTGAGTGGATTCCTTGTTTTGCTTTGCTTGCGTGCACGGCTTTTGCTGTACCTATTAAACTGCCTTTACCTCTACCCATGAGTTTTCTCACATTTACTCTTCCAGTTCTCCTCTGTCCCATTGTGGGGGGAGCTAGCGAGTGGCTGCGTGGGGCTTCGCTGCTGGCTGGGGTGAAACCATGACAATATGTTAAAAGAAAATATTTAGTATTAGTTTTGTGTCTCTACCAATACTTTACCATTATTTTTTCTTAACAATTGTGTGATGGTTTTACATGTAATTTGCCAAATGTTATGCTCCTTTTTAAAAAAAATTTACTCATTTAGATATGTTCAGGTTTTTTAAAGGTTGTCTTTTTAATGTTACTGTCTCCTTTGCTCATCTTTTTAATATCAGCTTTTTTTATCCTCTTTTAATCATTTTTTTTATGAGCAATATACAATTACTCTAAGCATCAAACCCAGTGGCTTTAAGCAGTCCCCACCTGAAAAAGGTCTGTAATGGTTTTACTTCCCTTTAAATTCTTTTAACACATTTACTTATTTTTATAAACTCACCTTGTCTAAATACAGATATTACTGAAATACATAAGTTTCTTTGTTTCTCATTCTTAACAGAAAGACTGAATTAGAGTAACTCTTACTATTAAAGCACGGTCCTTGATTTACATCTTCATATAGGTTCTGCACAGCTCTCAGGTTAAATCAATAACTTCTTGTCTTCCTTCCTAACAATTCAGACTCCTTTAGTGACCCAGGCTTTAGCACCACTAATTCAATAAGCTAATTGAAGGAATAAGATTTGCTGTTAGGGTATTTTTTTTATCAGGAATTTAAGTTTTGTTTTATCTGATATGATATAGGTGTAAACAAAAAAATCTTTACTTGGGTTTTTTTAATGGACTTTTCCTCCTGATATCTTCATTGGAACTGTTTTAGAATGGACCATTGTTCCTTCCAAACCAGTCTCATGCCTCTGGTAATTGTCTATTAAGTGACGCGCTAGGGGAAAGCAATATTTACCATCCTGTACTCTGCTGACCTCACAGTGATATACATTGTGGGAAAAAGCCCATCCTGATGGCCGGTGATCCACTCCAGTGCCCTGAGGCATGAGATCTTGATGTACTCTTGTCTTAGCTTTTTATAACAACAAATGCTGTAAGTGCTTGTAAAATTATTCAGCCTTTTTAAGACTTCAGGCACAATATTTGGTGATGACTTTCCGTGACAGTGAATTGCAGCAGGTGATTCTGAAATATATGAATAGGTTTTGGTTTATATTTGTTTTACTGCTTCCATATTTACTGGTCATTATTTTAATTGACTGACAGCTTTTTCTTGATATGTTGCAGGGTAGAAAAAATGAGGATTAACTGTACCTATAATTCTCCTGCATATCTTGGGTAGCTCTCTTTTTGTGATAATCCTTAACAAACTAAAACACCCTGACTGTGTTAGGGCCCTGAGTGCACTGCCAGGCTCTAATTGCCCTGACCAGTCTGTAAGCATCTTTTCTGTAATCTTTTACAAGCTCTCTTCTCCTACTCTCTGTGTATCCACAAAAACATCTTCATTTTGAAGCATGATGTGGATATCTACAAAAAACTGCACGCTGATGTGATGTAGTCTGTTGGCAGCCCAGTGTACCCAGTGTTGCTGACAGGGTGCAGGAGGATACCGTGTCCCTAGCACTGACCACAATGAAAATCAAGGTCATCAATGGCTTGAGTGCTGGTACTCTGTCTGGACTGCAGGAGCCATCCTGGCTTCCCTCTCCACCTTCTAGCAGGTGTGGGTCAGCAAGCTGGTGTTCAACAAATGTTGACCAGAGCTTGACTGCAGAGAAAAATGGTTGCAGTTTGGTCAGGACAATTAGAACCACTTGGTGCTCAAACAAACATGACAGATTTTTACCATCTTTGTTCATACATCTCTCTCTACCTCTACTCCTACATCCCTATCCATAAACCCGTAAAGCAGGATTCAGGTGCCTAAACATAGCTGCCTCTTGCCATTGACGATACCTGCAACATCTGCCTGGGTGGGAGGCTTGTGAAACAGGAAACCCATGTCCTGGAAGCCAGGTAAGACACTCTAGGTTCTCTAACACAACTCTAGGGACCTATGCATAAGTAACTGAATGCCACCAAAAAAGTGAACTGCCTACACAATCCTTGGTGACGACTCTTTAGGTCATAGCTTCGGCATCTACAAATGAATTTTGTTTATCCTAAGTGAGACAATCTTCATTTCCCCTTTATAATTGTTGGAGAAAAGTAAGCATGTCCGGAAGCCAGTTTTTATCTTGTTTAATGAATTAAATGAATTGCTTTAGTTGGTTACCTGCTTTTCCTCATTGAATATAGAAGGAATCAAGAGGGGCTAGCTTAGCCTTCAACAACTAATCTTTGGACATTTCTTTTAGTAATCTTCTTCTAATGTAATTTCAAATGAGGTAATTATCTGACACCTTTATGAAGCTGGCAGAAATGACTTACAGAGTAGTCTTGATCTTTGGACTAACATCTGGCTGCTGGGTGATGTACACCATGGTATGTGAAATGGCACTAGATGGCTTTTTAGGCAACTGCATCCCATGTTGGTCAGAGGCTCAGCTCCAGATTAAGGCACAATAGTTAGGGATTTATATACAGGGGTCTGCATGTGATCACAGATACCTGAACCGTCTGTATAGTCAATGCAGAGCTAAACGATTTGGTTGCTGAAAATCAGAGTGCCATTCAGCTAGCTCTGAAGTAGACACCTTAGGTGAAATTTGGTAGCCTAAACAAGTATCTAATAAAGCTTTAATGTATCAGGTCTCCCTTGCAACCCCTACCATGACTTTTATTACACTTGAAGGTAGAAGCCATAAGTTCGCATACTGAGCTAACACTGAGGCATGGCAGCAAGCTCTCCTTTGCTCAGGGAATTTTCAAATTAGCAGGTGCTAATCAAACTTGGATTTGATTCCTTTGTGTAGTATAGATGAAACACAGAAACTAAGTCTCATGAGAAGATTTCCGTATTTTTTCATTATGAAGTTATCCAAATGTGGGCGTGTCACTATTCAGTACCATGCATAACTAACTTAGTTTCTTCATTGAAATCCCCCCAAATATATGCCCCCATTAGCCAGTTAGTTGCTGTTGTACTACAGAGCAGTACCCTTATTGAGGATATATTACCTTCGCCCCCACCCCCCCCACCCCCCTCCCCGGTGCATTTATATATTCAGATTTATATATTCAGAATCCCTCTGAGTATGAAAAGTTTTAGATTATGAATATGCATTAGCTTATGCCTATGTAGTTGTGGATTCATCCCACCTTCGTATTTTCTCTGTTTGATTGCTGGGTTGATGACAGTTTATTTACCTAAATACTTATACACTAGCACCTTATTTTTTTTTTCCTATTTTAAGGAAAAGTAACATCGAAAATAAGTTAGTCTGCTATTGCCTACCATGGTGCTCGTCCCAGGTTTGCCATGTGAAACCATGAAAAGCAGGACCTTTATCTATTGTATATACATTTTTATTTTCAGTTTCTTTGTAGTCTGCAGGGGATTTAGGAAACTGAGGCTTACCTTAGAGATAGTTGAATCCCACTCCTAATTGAAGTGTGAGGTCCATGAGGGCTTAAATTGCAGCTAGTGACATTTAGGACAGGTAAAAGCAGTGAGAGTAGTTGATTGTAGAAATGTATTACCTAAGGCAGGTTGTGGAATTTCTATCATGCGAGGTTTTAACAAAAGGTTAGACAAAAGTTTGTGTGGAGTACTTCAGCTGTAGTTTACCCTTTTTGACAAGGAGATGGATTAAATCAGCCTTCGGTATCTTTTCCAGTCTTATTTTCTTTTAGCCTATATGAAAGAAATTGTTTATTTACCTTCCCGAAGTGGAAGATGCTGATTAATTTTGAAATAAGAAACAAAATGTAGATATTTTAGACATAGAAGATCAGTGAAATGTGTAACAAGCTGTAACTTTATCTTATGAGTGTGATTACATAGATGGCATATAAACCATGTTCTGAACTTACTCGAGCTTAGGCTTGGGGTGATGTTTTTAAAATTTTAGCACAGACCACAGGAGAGCAGAAGATTCTGTAACCAATAATAAAATTCTTTATGAGAACAAGAATCCTATGATGGTACTCCATGGCTTTTCCCCGAGTAGGCAATAGAACTCTTTCCAAAATTCATGATACTGTATAAGCCAGTTTCTGCTGTTGTTACTATCATAGTTAAGAAACACATGCACTCTATGCCATAAATACTATGCACACCAAATGACTTCTTGTTAGTAAGAGCAAAGACAGCTGGATATATATTGTAGAATCTTATCCTGGTTCTTTGGAAGAAATGGTTGACTCTTATTAAATCAATCATTTACAGATAACTAAAGCTGAATTTGTGTACCTGAAATTAAACAGTTATTTTCCTTTGCAAGAAAGAGACAATCTGTGAATTTGCTCCACTATGCGCAGCTTAGGTAGAATTATATCACCTGAGCAGCTGCCCTCTGGTAATCCCTGCTTTCAAAGTAAATCAGAAATGTCAAGTCCCATTTTCAACAGTAATGATTCTACTGAGAAAGTTGAAATTCCAAAGGAATATGGTTTTCTTGAGAAAACTCTGGCTCTAACATTAGAAGTCTTATTCTGTGCGTCAAGAATGAAAGTATAACTATGGAGGAAACAGAAGATTCTGTACTGTTTAATGTCACTTAATTCACAGTGATCACTCTGATTCACTGGCTCTAAACTATTACATAATTAATAGCATATGCACAGATACATGCGCTGATATCATTCAGCTATAGTGCTCAACACACACCAAGGTTAGATTATTTTGTTCTGTGGAAGGTAAAGATATGGATATTGCTCTGACATATCCAAGCAGAATGATCTTTCTTAAAGACATCCTCAATATTATCACTGTGTCAATAAAAATGGTAAAACAAGTATCTGAGAGGAATAGAAATAGCTTCTGAGTTACTGTTGCCAAGTATGAACTCAGAAAAAAAAAAAAAGTGACTCTAATACAAAATGCACATTAAGAGCCATACAAGCAGTAATGCGCAACTTGAAAAAACAGTTTTCCTTACTCATTCACTTACTCTTAGAGTCTTTCCTTTGCCAATCAGTATTACTTTGGTTTTATTTAGTTTGAACTTCAGCTAATTCACACCATCCATGTAATTTTATCACATCTGTCAAGCACTGTAAAGCACAGAAATTTATATATGTGAGTTTAATGAAAAGCAGATGAAAACTTTATGATTTTTTAATATTATTAGTATTTCCAGCAGAATACCTTTTCTCTTCGTTTTCCTTTTTGTTTCAATCAGCCTGTCTGTCTACCCATCTGCCTTTCACAGGTTTATCAGCCCATTCTCTGGGAAGGTGCTTGTAAGAGCACAGTAGCCATAAGTGTAACAGGGAAGGTGGCAGGCTGGCAATCTCCAAAGCTACGCGTACCAGTGTATACTGGGCTGGGAACAACTGCACATTAACACCAAAATCCGAGAAGTATCCCTCAGTCATTTTTGTAAAGGCTCCACTATCACTCACGTAACTGCATAGCTAATGGTATCAGTGGTTGTCAACAAATGTAAAAATTTTGGCTAGGACTCCCCACTTCCTCTTCAAGAATAAAACTATGAACTGTAAGTTATGCTTCATTTTCCATTGCTAAGGTACCTTGCTGCAACTGCTATACAAGAAGAATAGAAATACTTAGTTAAAGTGGAAGTATTCTCTCTTGCTTATTTTGTGACTTGTCTTACAATACACATCGCAGTTACCACAAAAAAAACCAACCAAACAAAAAACAACAACAACAACAAAAAAAAAAACCAAAAAAAACCCCACCCCCCCCAAAACAAAACAAACAAACAAAAAAAACCCCACAAAACCTTTTCCCTTGTTTTTGCAGAAGCTTGATTTTATGTAGATTTAAAAGTGAGTATTCAAAAATCTAAATTCTCTCTATGTAAGTTCAACTGAGTGGAAAGCTGCTTTAGTTTCTCTCTAAAGAACCAACTACTATTTTCTGGTATCTCCACGAATTAATTTCCTCCTCTGAACTATAGAGGCAATAAGATTTGTTTGGTTTCCAAGTGCATTCATGTTGTAAGCACAAGGGCTTCTTTTAGCAGCCATCCCTGTGACTCAGTGGTGAATTTCTGAAACCCAATGCAAATTTTTGCAGTGAATGATGAATTGCAAAGAAATAGTGGATTTGAACATCTTTACCCTGAGAAGTTTCATTTGATCTTAGTTCATCAGAACAAGCTCCTCTGAGGTGGAAAGGTAGCAGAATAGATGCTTGAACAAAACCAGGGAACAGTCATCTAATTCTTTTTGAGAGAGCTCTCAATCTTCCTGTCAGCCTAACCTTCTGAGAAGAATTATTTCCCCTAGAATAATTATAATCAATAATCTTATATGCTAGTGATATGACTTCTGCACCATTGTTTACCTGTCTGCCTTTGGGATTGGAACCATATTGCGCTTAGACTGCTGAAATTTTGTAAAATGTCATTATTTGACAGTTTAGCCATCTGCCCTCATCCAGATGCTACCATTCTCCTAGACTGTTCTGTCACTGAATGAATGCAAAAAGAACGGCAGTCTCTGGAACCCATTTGCTGTGAAGCAGTGTGTGCTAGTTCTTGCTAGCTCAGCCTTTTCTTCCAAAATGTTGTGCATATTCATTGCTCTTCTGAATAGTTTGTCTAAAATGCTATTTGGAACATTTTTTTTTTTTTTTTTTTTTAAATCATGTGAGTTAGCAATTTTAAAGCCAGTTTTTCTGCAAAAATGCTGTTGCCCCACCTCAGAAGAATGCCACCCTCTGGATCCTGTCCCAAACTGTCAGAAAATCTCAGTGCTTATTGTGCAGAAGGTAGAGAAGATCTAGAGAAGATGAGTACTTCCAGAAGTATTTCAGAGCTTTTCTTCTTTTTTAAACATCCTCAGTTTTTATCTAGTCATGAGAACATCAGCAGTTCCTTTGGGACATTTTTTTCACTCAAGTGGGATGCTAGGCTGTGTCTTTGAAACCTTTTTGGTTTATACTTTTCTTTCTTCCATATACTTTGTGGTCCTGGGTAATTTCCAGGAAAAAAAAATAAATCTGTACATAAGCATTTTTCTTAAAAAAAAAAAAATATGGAAAACTTAAAATAAAAAGTCACCTAGGTATTTGATCAACCTTTAGGGATGGATGAGGCATGCGGCTTTGAGATGTAACAGACGCTTTTCAACAGAGAAAACCATAGCTATACAGGCAAAAAAGGATAGAGAAACTTGCTTATTTCCTCTGTTCAGACTCAGAGTTTCTTAATACACAGCAGCAGTCTGCAGGCTACGTGGAGGGTCACAGAGGCTATGAGTAGAAGGTATATTTAGGATTTAGGCTTATATGTCAATAAGTAATTGCCTTAGAGATGTGGCTTGCAGGCAAAAGGGTGCAACCAATGGTCTTAGGAAAAAATATCCTACTACTTTAATCATAAACATATAGGAAGGAATACATCTCATTTTCATGTGCTGTACTTAACTGGTGTTATTCTTTGACAATAGGGGAGAGTCTTAAATTATTGAAAAGGCTGACGGGATCATCTCTATGCCCAAGTACTCAAGTAGTTCTCAGCATGGTAGTGCATGAGTGCCTCCCAAATATTCAGAAATAAAAACAATAGCCCTTTTTTTTTTGCCATCTAAGATTTTAAAAGAGATAACTCGGGTATTGTAAAAGTAGTTGTATGGGTCTGAGTAGGTGCCACTAACATGCAAAAACTATATTATCCTCTCCTCCAGAAATGAGTCTTTGTTTACTTCCCATGAAAAAAGAATCACAGAAGAACCACTAATAGATATGGAGAAAAATAAGGAACTGCTGGCTGAGGAAAGAGAAGGGTTAATGTACATTTTACCAGCAGCAACATTAATTGAGATATATGGAGGGCGAGAGTTCACATGGTCAGTTTTAGTCAGTAGACATTCTGGTGTTTATACTAGCAATAGAAGGAAATAATAAAAATAAGGTATCTGTATTAGAGGAAGTTATCACTAGAGAGAGAGGTACACTCAATGAGGCCTTTAATTAAATAAAAAATAGATTTATTTTTTCTGCCTCTCTGGTAAAGGATCGCACTATCATTATGGTGCACTAAAAAAGATAAGCTTTAGTCATGGACATGATGGCTGGCAAGTTGCCCACATGGAAACAAGTGCTGGACTTACCCTGTTCTAGTTCTGCTCTTTCTTAAAGAACTAAAATATAGCTCATTTAATGATCTTCTATCCTGCTACTCTTTATTAATATTTAATAGTATTAATTGCTTTCTCATTCAGTAGTACATATTCACCTTGAGAGAAATCTCCAAAGAAGAAAACAAAAGAATTCTCATATATGGAGTGAGCATAAATTGAAACAGAGTGAGCCTTTGTCCTTTTCTTATCTCTTCATGTCTCCTCATACTTCTTTCTGGCACCTCATACCTTTACTATTTGCATAAACATCACGATGACTGTGTTGCATGTTGCATAATGTTCACTCCTGGGTTAGGAGCTATCTCTCCCTCCGGCTGTGGATCTGACAGGAAAGGAAGGCCAAAAGTAAAAACTGAAAAATGGATCATCATTCTCAAACTTGTACCAATTAGCATATATTTGATATTAATGCTAAAACTGACCCATGTGTCCTTGTATTGAGTTCAGGCGTGCTATAAGCACACGTAAAATTATATGTCCTGGCTTAATTTTAGTTTTGAGTGAGCTTGAAGAAATGAAAGCTATGACTTGGCAGGGGGAAAAAAGGAAACAGCAACTGCCACAGACACAGCTAAAACCTTCTTAACATAGAACACATGATGTGCTACTAGTGCTGTAGATCACCACTAAATTAGAACAAACTTGAGAACTTAAATCAGTAAGAGTGAGGCTCTTCCTTAAACACCTTTGTTTTGGCTGGCAGACCCAGTAAATGAACGAGACCTGAGGTTTCAGCAAGCTTTCTGTTGACCTGTCTGTCCTTGGACTGCAGTTGTACCTGGCTACTTTCCTTCCTACTTTCAGCATCATTTGGCTTCCATTGGGTGGTCTCCAACACGAAGAACTGAAGATTCAAAGGCACTTATTGACTTAAGTTACCTGTTATCCACTGCGTTACTCGTTTGGCTGTAATGGCTCTTAGGTCAAAACTCTCCTTTTCCATATAGGACTCTCTCACCTTTTTACTCCTGTAGGTGAAGTACTTGTTTCAACAAGCTGACTGCATGACTTAAATAGCAGGTGGCAGAGATGCAACAGAAAGACACACGGAGTATGCAGAAGCTGAGGATATTGCTGAGCTGTGTTGTACCTGACAGCGCTGATGCTGATGCCTTTGTTTATTATAGAGTCAATACCAGGGTCCACAAGCTGGTTTGCATAGTTGGGTTGTGAGATGCTTGTGAGAAAAAATGCAGCTGGGAGGCAGAACAGAGGAGGAGGAAAAAGAAGCGTAACTGTCTAGCTGTGCAAAAATAGCTGTGGTGCATGGGTAAAGTTTAATGTTGAAAAGCCCTGATAAAAACTTTCCCTGCAGCACATTTTCATGATGCTAACAGACAAGAGCTGGTCATTAATCATGAGTACCCATCTTAGATAGAGTTTATATTTCATGCCTCCCCTTTTTAAGCAATGCTCCTGCTTTGTGACTAAGCATCCCATTTCTAGCTCTGAAAATTTCCTCAAACTTTAAGTCAGGAAACCTTCCCGCTGTGTTCCTATCTTTTAACTCCCCACCTTTCATCACCCACCATCCTGTCCTTCACTGCTTCCTACTCACAGTGTCAGCAGTGCCATCAGCAGGCTTCCCACAGCCATCTGTGGGTTTATTCTTCTAGTTCAGTTTTTTATTTATTTACTTCATTTTATCAGCTTGATCTGGTGGTGGGTTTTTTTTTCTGTAATGTGACCTCTTTGCCTACCCCCTCATATCTTGAACCCCTTTTGTACCTTGCACCAAAGTGGTTTCAACTTTTATTAGGACTTGATTGTCTCTGTCCTTAGGTGACCTTCAGTTCCCAGCTATTGACATAAGATCTGCCATTGATTCTAGGCTGTCCCTTGGAGCTGCAGATTTCTGAGGTCAGAGCTTTGCAATTTCTCAGCTGAAGTATCCCCATCTCTAAGGCTTCAATTTGTTTCTATTGAACAAAACATTAGATTGGGGATCTGGGGTGAAGTGAACAGATATTGGATTAATATCACAAACCGACAGTTTCTAACACTATAGGGAAAACGTAGCCATAGTAGCCCAAACTCACTTTTAAATCTGATTAATAATAAAGTGGTGGCTCGATTTAATGAAGAATTCAATGTGTAATGAGGGCATAGTTCTACAAATAGCACTGAGGAGATACAGAGCTCAATAGATTAAGTCAGCTATATCTTTCCTTGTGTACAGTGGGGAATATGTGCCCTCTTATAGCAAGCTGGTTTTATTGAAGAATAGGGAAAGTTTTATTAACTTTTTCTTTAATTTATCTCCAGGAAAAAGAAACCTTTCGCTTGGTTGTGAAGTTTCAAATAAATGAGTAGAAATACACAGATAAAACTGGGTGCAAGAAATTAAAATAGGTTGTTTAAAATATAGAGCAACTTTCTATCTCTAGTGCCTGCTCTTGGTATAGAAAATGGCAATATTTGCAGGAGGAAAAAAGAAGGATTCTTGAAGTTATTTCCTTGCTGTCCACATTTTCAGCTCTTATGAGGACTAGTCCACCAGCCCTGAATTTCTTTCCTTTAAGTCAGTTGCTACAGCCCTGCTGGGGGTCCATTCCACAGCTAAGGATAGTTAGTGCCTCTGAAGTATTCAGAGGCTTCTGGATAAACTTTTTTCTCCTAACTAATTCCTCCTCCCTGCATTCTGAAAGGTAATATGAAACTGATACAACAGCTCTATGTTTTTTCAGGCAGAGGTATTTCTCCTAGGTGTTTTCTACTCAGTTTATTCCCCCTTCTTGCTACCTGAATAATGAGGAAAAAAATAAATCTGTTGAATAAAACCCCCCCTGGGAGTTGCTAGTTTGGACTTCTAGCTGTAGTAGGGATCTCCTGTAGTCCCAAGGCTGCAAAAGCCTGGGATTTTTCAGACTAGTTTCTAGGCACTTTATATTATGTAATTTAACATATTATTAATCTTGCAAAAGCTATTTTTTCAGCCAAAGATGCATTTGAAAACTGTTTTTTTTTTGGCCTGTGGTCTTTGCAGATTTACTTTAACAGCATGATTCTCTTCTGTTCTGGGGGAAGGTCATACTCCACGGCAAAGTCCTATCCATGATGTGCTGCACCTTGGAAAATGCAAGAGACTTTCTTTGAGAGGTGAAAATTGCCTTTTGTCTCATCTAGAGATAAGACGAACTAGAAATGAGAAACGGTTCATATTTGCAACAAAACAACCTCTTTCCTCCCCATAATTTGTAAGATGGACTTTAGCCTCCTGTCCCTACTTTTGGGCAAATGTATTGCCAGTGGGGAAATAGAACATTAATATTTTCTAGTGTCTTTTTCAACCAATCACTATGGCCCATCTAACTACATTTGTCTGTCCATAGCTGGGCAGGAGGGGAAGACCTCAGTGTACCCTGGAGTCTGGCAATCTGCCCACTGCTCAGTACATTTCAGTTCAATTGCTACTTACTCTTTCTTTCTGGATAAACTACTTTTAACCAAGTCTTGCTTAAGCACATTGTAGCTGGCCCTAGGTGCCAATTTTAAGCTACTCTAAGGAGATTGATACCTGAAAAAATATTCCAAGTCACTCTAGAAATGTACTAGTGAGTTAAGGAGTTGTGAAACATGCCTAGTTGGAATGGTGAATTGGTCTGAAAAGATTTTGTTCTGTGGTTTAGGTCAGGGATCTTCTGATTTCAAGAGATGATGGGTAAGGGAAAAAAGTGTTTTGCCTTTCTTGCACCACTTGGGGAAAAATGTAGGCTGTCTTTTAACACTTGCAAAGTGAAATCGTTGCACCTGACTGTACCTCATAGAGCTGGCATTTCTAGTTTATTTGGCTGCTGCTGCTTGTGCCACTATTCCCTTCTTCAACTGCCCTTTCTGATCTTTGCATGATGTTAGTGAACACTGTGTTCTTATGTTTCTGTACTACAGCTCTGTCTTCATTCATCTGTGAGAGGAGCTTTCATTTAGTGATGTAATTTTCAGTGTGCGCCCTGTGATTACGTACTGATAAATAGTGGAAAGGGGTGCCGTAGCCTTTTGGCAATGCTTTCTCAATACCCAATAAAACACTGATTTTTCTTGTTAGAGGTTTGTGGGTTGGGTTTTCTTTCCATTTTCTTGCTGTTGTTTTCTTATTATGCCATGTTTCTGCTCCTTGCTAAACCACCAAGTAAGAAAGTGGTCCCTGTAAAAGGCAAAAATTACCAGGAATGTTTTTTAGCAATTCTAGAAAGACCTATTAGATAAATAGACAAGGTATTCAAAAGCATGAAAGCAGAATCAAATTTTACGGTTAATATATCAGATCCACTCTGGATACAGCCATTCACCTGTTTTCTCACCAGAGAAAGCAAAGAACCTATTTTCCAGTACATGGATGTTGAAAAAAGACCTGCAAAATTGTATCAGTCAGTTTCATGTTTTCTTTACAGGGCGTATTACTTTAACACACCTCCTGTATTTTCCAAATGCCATGTAAAACACTTTTAAAAATGCAGGCTTTTATTAAGTATAGCTTGTAGTGTAATTTGTGGAATTAAAAGCTTGGTCCACTGAAAAATAACTGGTATTACTAAAGTAAACCAAGTATATCTAAGCACGGACATACATATTGCGTTGTGCCCATGATTCTCAGAGTAGCCACACCCATACACACATTTCTGATATTCAGAGGTGCAGTGGATATTTGCATGGATACTTTAAGAATAAATAAATACCACCACACAACAACAGGATCCAAATTTCAGAAAATGCATGTGCTATTTAGTACTTTGGCAGAACATCCTCACATAAAGATCCCCTTACCTTTATTGCCCAAAGTCATAGCTGCTTTCTGTAGACGTTGTTCTACAATTGCCTTTCTTTGGTGGTGTTTTCTTTTTTTACAGACTATTCCAGGTTAATAGTTAAATAGTTAAATTTTAAATAGTTAAAATTCATTAAGAATTATTTGCTTGTTGATTCCACTTTGTGGGTTTTTTTTATAGGTTTTCTTTCTAAAGGCCCTGTGCTATGTTCAGTACTGTTAGTTTTCTAATATTTTTCAACAGGATAATACATCTTAAGAGTTTTAAAAATTAAACATTGTGAAAAGTTCATTCAAAGCTGTATGTTTGTGCGTCAATATATTGCCTATGTTTACAATGAAAAATGTGATCAGATTTTAACATTTATGAAGCTACAAAGAAGCAGTAGCAGAAAATTAAATCAAGCCTGTGCCTATAGTCTAAAAGCAGTTGTAGATAGAAAAGCATTTTAATGTTGGCACCTCTGAGCTCTGCCAAATGGAAGTGAGACAAAATGCAGAAACACTGGTGCCCACCAAAAAATGGCTTGATGGCTGAGCAGACTGTCAGTATAGCAGAAAAAAATCCTGCATCAAAAAAACCCCAGTGGGATATTATACAGGGTAGGAGGGAACTAATAACACTCACTTAGTCATACCCTCACTCAAAATGAAAGCCCAGTCTGGACACAATTCAGCAAGGTACTGAGCACTTAGCTACAAATCCATCAGAGAAAACAATCAGGTTGATTTTGAAGGGCAATGTCAGGATGTGATCTCCTGGTATTATGTCTGTGTGTAGTCACAAGCACAGTGCGTGAACCTACTGTTTCCTTGATTAAGGCCAGTATCTTCAAAGGAGATGCCCATTTTTTTTCATTTTGGAGTAATTTTATAAATTCTGAAAGCACTAGTTTATTACAGCAGATTAATTTAGAAAATTTTACAAAATCTAGAAGCTCTTGATCAGTCATCGTCTTGCAAGCATGGGTATTCCTCATGTATATGCTTCATCAGTTCTTACTAGATAGAATACATTTTATAATACTAATGAGTCCAGAAGATACTGAACTCCTCACAGTATCTAGTCTAAAGTATTGGTACTTTCTTCTAAGTACAGTCCTTATAAAATACCAGGATTTCTAAAGTATCAATGTTACTCATGACTTGATGTCTATGTTCAAAAGTGGTTTAGGTGCTGAAAGTTAAATAACTAAAGCTAAAAACTTTATGAATTAAAAATCTTAGTTTGCTAATGCATAGGTTCCCATTCAAACCATAGTGCTCTATAAGGTGCAGGAAGAGATAAATGCTTAAGCTGGTTTTCGCAAATTTCTGTGCACTGAAATGGCAGCTTATGGAGAGAACTGCCTGGGCCAGCCCCGTGTGTGAAACCTGCTAAGGTTAAGGAGGGTCTGCCAGGTAACGTTAGACCATCAGCTCTTTGCCTTTTTTTCATTAGCACAGGCTGAATAGCTTGATTTCTCTCAGACGTTACTTTCTCTTCAGATGTCTCATTCTTGTCTCAAAAATGCTCACGTGTGAGAAGTGTAGAGCTACGGCCACTTCCAGTAACAAACATGCCTGTGGGCACAAACGAACGCGCGGATGTGTGAGCCCTTTGGTACATTCGGTACTGCTCGGCAGAGGCAGTGGTTTTGAGCAATCCACTGAAGCCTATTTGGCAGATATATGTGCATTAAAGCCTCCTGAGGCATCTATACCTGCAGGTCAGAATTAATTTCACCCGGTTTGACTATTTAAATCGTTAACTGTGTAAGCCTAAGCTGATAACCCTAGATCCCTTCCTCAGCCCGTACACAGGCATACGCAGAGGGCAATTACTCTTACTCTGGGAGATAGGACAAGCTGCTCTCTGGAGCTGCCTTATTGACTGAAGCAACTGGCTGGGGTTCTAAAGATGAATTTACACACACCAGTGTCTAAGAACCACCCACAGGAACGTAAGTCTCCTTGAAGTCAGTAGGATTTGGATTCTGATGGTAAAATCTCAATCCCCATCAAAATTGAAGGAAAAAAGCCTATTGACATTACTGAGGGCAGGTTTTGAGACTGAGAGCTCGGTGATATGCCTGCAGCACAGACAAAAAAGATCATGACACTGTAACTTTCTTGTTTTACCAGCATCAGTGTGTTGGCAACAGCCTGGAACTTACTGCTGGCTGCAAAACCCTCCTGCAAAGCTGGGGTAAATATTAGATGTTGGCCTGCCCTGAACTCCGTACTGCTTTAGCAAGGCCAGATAACTCACGGAAATAGATAGACAACAGTCCCCTTACAGAATGCCCTTACCACACACATCTAAAACCAACAACATTTCCAGTCCTGGGAAGACAGACAAGAGACAGTGGTTCCCTATTTTGTATGAGTTTTGTGTTGTTCAACTTATCAGCTTATGTAAGGTGCTACAGAACACGTAGATAGATACATGGGAAGAGAAGCACTGGTTGGTTTTTTGGGTTTTTTTGTTTTTTTTTCAAAGGCTCAGCTTCTTAGTGAATGCAAATCTATGTGCATTGATTGACAACCAGGGTGTCAAAGACCTCGAAGGCTGTAGTATCCCTTCTGATAGAAGGTCACAGAGGAAAGATCTTTAATGCACTTTTAAAATTGCCTGAAGTCCAGAGGGATCCTTGATTTTCCACTGTTCAGAATTTGATGTGGGCACTGCAATAATTGCTCTGATCCTCCGTGAAAGGTAACGCTCATGTGTCCGTGTCAGTGTTTCTGGATCATTAGCTGACATTGACACTTCTAGCCTTAGGATTTTACTAAAATTAGTAACATTGGCTTTTACATTAGCTGAGATCTTTTTTCTGTTAAGGACACTGGGATATTTACTCAGTAAGTCCCCGCTGGGACATTCCTGTGATCTTTGCCCTCTTCCTCTCTCCAATGGCAGCTCTGTCCACAGTCTATGGCTGGTGCATGCCTTTCTGCCTCTTTTATTTTTGGTCTTCATTAATACTGACACATTCACTCGGGGCTGTTTCAAGCTTCTTCACTATCAAACAAATTGCTTGTTGGGATTCTGGGATTCCCAAAGTGTCCTGAAACCCCCAGTTCTCTAAAGACCTGGAACCACGTCGTTGCTTTGTAGGCACCTTGAACCCCAACCTTTTTATCCTTATGTTGTGACATGTAGAAGGTATTCAAGACACATTTTGGGCTGTCCTGCCCACTCAGCATCTGTCAGGTGCCAGTGCTGTAGGAACAGGTGGAAGCCGCAGTGCATACCATTTGTGTGGCATGCATGTATGTCCCAAAACACGAGGAGAACTAGGGGTATCCCTCTTTAGAGTCCCAGATGAAACTTGAGGATGCTCCAGCAGATGGATAAGAGAAAATTTTGCTCTATGTTGCCTAAAGATCATGTCCTATACAGCATCCAATACAATCAGTGCTTATATGAAGGGATGAATTATGGAAATCTCATCAGATATGTAAAAAAAAATGATGAGAAGTTGCCTTGATTAGAGATGCATCTGTAAAATATTTAAGTATAAAGGAATGTTCAGGTATTTTTTTTAATGGAAAGAAAAATAAAATATCTTTCTCAATTTTAACTTCGATAATGTTTCTGGCTTTACTTGGTTTAGTTTTTAAAATAGTAAAAGTGGTTGAATTTCTGTTGGTTTTGTTTTGTTGTTTGGCTTTTTGGTTTTGGTGGCTTTGGTGTTTTTTTGGGTGTTTTTGTTTGCTTTTTTTTAAGTCAGAAAAACTGATGGTTCATTTATTTGCACTAGTAACCCTGAGAAAATCAAAGTAGTACTCTGGAAAAAAGAAATACAGAAGAGAATATTGCTTGCATATCTTCCCCTCACTTCTATTACTTGAGTCCAAAATTCAGGCAGTTATTTATTGAATTTATTGTTCCTCTGTCATCATGATAAGAGAGAACACTTTTACATTACTTACATTTGACAGAGAGGTTGCAGCATTTTCTTTCAGGTATGGAATGAACCACACATGAGCTTGTCAGTGTGCAAGTAGATTACTGTAGAGTGCTCTTCTTTACTGCAAGTTTTTATAACAATTTGCTGCAGCAATTTGTTATAATGCTATTGTAGTGTAACAGGGACACTAGAGAGGTGTGTGACTCTCACTGCGTAGAACTGTTTGTCCATCAAGCAGCAAGAAGGTTCGATAGAGGTGTTACCAAGGGATTATTTCCAAAATACCTGTTAAGGGAATTGTGACTACAGATGTGGAGGTACAGAAGTACTGGATACCTGTCAGAGTTGCTAAAAATAATCTTGTTATTGTCAGGTTGCACAATGGTTTAATTCCCCATGAAAGTCTGGTTGACATATTTGCTACCCAAGTGAATAAAGTGACAAATATTACTAGGGCTAGTAATAAATAAATTTGCCTTTTGGACAGTAATCTTTCATGCTAGCTCATATGCCAGTGCTTAAGGCAAACTATTTAAAACACACTTCACCTAGTATGAGTCTGGCTAAAACACAGGAGCAAGAAAAATGAATCACAATCTTTCCTTTTTGACATGTGTCTCTCTTTCATTCATCTAGATGAAATTTAACAGGCCATGTCATCAGGAATAAGAGCAATTTTATGCAATAGATCAGTTTTCTAAATAATAATTAATCCAAACAAAGATAAAATATTATATGTGTATTTACAGTATATTCATATATATTATTTTTAGAGGAGATTTTTGTGATTTGTTTATATATGTATGTGCGTGTTTGCATGTGTCTGTCTAGCATTTTTTTATGTTTGAATACAGATACATTTGATATATTAGTTTAATATAAATGACTTCACATATATGCTTTAATAACTCCTGAAACTGATCATTTTTTTGCAATTCACTGAACTTTACAGACAAGTCAAAGCTATGTTTTATTATAGTAAAAAAAATAAAAATATCCATTTTTTGGATTTAAACATGTGAAAGTCATCTGCTTGGGGTCCAGAAATAGCAGAAATCAGTGCTGCTCCACTGGAGTCCCCAGCCAAATTCTGTCAGCTAAAGTTCTGATGTGAGGAATTTAGAATTAAGACAATTCTCTTTGCTTTGAAAAATGGAATATCATGGTGGAACTGGAGTGCCTTGGTTGTCAAGTCACTGCTAAATGAAATAGGTTACTCTCAATAGGCTGTACATTGTCCTGTTTTCTGTGAGGAACATTGGTGGTCTCAATGTAGTTTGAAAAGGAAAACTGACTGAACAACAATTACGTCAAAAGAAGAAATTTGGTAGCATATAGCTGGCAAAGGGAAAACTAGTGTTTTGGGATTTTTTTTTTTTTCTGTAATACTCAAGAACTTAAAGATATAATGAAAGCTTGATGAGATTTCCAAAACCTAAAGCAAATTTGAAAATCCCAGTGGGTAATGAAATTACACTATCCAATATACTGATCTGTTCAGGTAGGTCAGATGAATCACGCTGAATATTTTTGCAATCTGGGCTTGCAAAGTATGCAAGAGTATCTTGACTCTAGCTCACCCACAATGAAAGGAGAACCTAGAAATTATCACTAAACAGAATATTTTGTGTCTTCCGATAATAAAGAAAGATAATGTAATATGGAAGGGGAAATAAACAAAGCTCAGCATCTTCTTAGAATTATTTCCCAAAGTTCATTTCTTTAAAAATCTTTGTGGGCATAATTTTTTTAGCCTGATTCTACTTTCTTTTCATTCTCTCTTACCTTTTGTCTTTCTCCTCCTTCCATTTTATGTGAGTTTCTTCTCCACTGCTCATTTGTGCAGCCAGATCTTTCTTCCACATACTCTTATTTCCTCAAGTGTCTATTTTGTTTTCAAAGTTCTTATTCTACCTTACACCATTCCTGAAATAAACTTAGTCATCCCCTACTAGATGATGTCGTTACTGGTCCTGAGAGGGAGAAAATCTATATAATTTATACTTACCACGTTATGATATGCACAGCTGTTGAGTATGAGGATTCACCCATCCCTAAAAAATGAGAGAGAGAAGAGAAAGAGACCAAGAAAGAAAATTTATTTCCCTAACAAGCAACCATTAAGAAATAATATTTAAGACTGACAATAATTTTACAGTGTCTGGTTGTATTGAAAAAAAAAGAAAAAAACAGCGAGAAATGTTTCATACACATTACCAAGTAATTCTGTATGACAATGTGAGTCAGGAACTTGGGGTGCCAGGAGAGTACAAATTAGAGCTAACTCAGGCATCATACTGTCTATCTAGCATGTCTATAGGGTATGAACAGTCAGTCTGTCCAGCACTGCCTAACACCAGGCACCCTATCGCTCCTCACTGACCACTTGCAGAATGCAGGTTCCTAATTTCCTGTGCTTCTAATTGTCTAAAATTGACAATGTGAGTATTCCCTTCTCCTTCCTTTACTCTTCACCTGATTTTGCTATGATCATGATAAAAACTGAATTAATTGGAAGCACAGACTTTGGATGATTGCACATGTCATTTCATATGCAAAATAAATTGCCTCGTGAATTGTAACATATACTCTTAAGCACTTCCATTTTAGGTGTGCATTGTACAAGATAGAGTCTACAGAACTGCATTTAAAAATATTTTTCCCTGTAAGAAGCTATGTAGCTACTGCAGCAAACAGAAAACACATATACTTTCTCATACACTGGTTTACTCACCTTGTATATTACATAAATGCTAGTTACTGATTGCTCATTCTGTTCCTTCATATATATTTTTTTTTATTAATTTAAAAGAATGAAATCTGTAAGGTGACAAGCTTAAGGTATTTGCAGGATTGCAAAAATGACATCTGTGGGGCATGGTCCGCTACTTTGAAACTATCTTGAGTCAGACCATTGCCTATCAGTAGAGTACCAAATAACATACTGACTCAGTGAAAAAGGCAATGAGTGCTTTTAGATCTTGCTTCACAGGAAATCATAGAAATGATTATAAAGCAGATTTTCTCAAGTCCTGGTAGAATCTTAGAAACTCTTATTACAGGGTATTCCAGCTTCATAACGTCTCCAGCTCTGATGCATTATGTTTCTGATTTCCTGTGATTACTTTTGTGAAACTTAAATATGAAATAAAAAATAACGTGCAGCCATATTTATAGTAAGTAACACTGGCAAAGCAGTCATGAGCAGCTGCTGTTCTATAAAAGTTCTTTTTAATGTATTTATATTTTTTTTTTCTATTTTTGCCTGTTGAACTGTCTATAATCAACAGAGTGGAAAATTACCACCTGAAAGTTTAGATTCTGAAAAAGAATCTGTAAGGCTTTTATATAAGAACTTGCAAACAGCATTCTTAAAAAAAAATAATGTTCTAGACTCCTGGAAGATGATGAAATTCCTAGATTTGTTTGCCAGATACTAAACTTTCTGCGTGAATATGTTTTTCATTTAGATTCCCAGCCTGTTCTCTGAGTATGTAGCATACCAAAATTATACAAACATATCACTGTTCCTGGCTTAGAATGGAATCTGTTTCTTTAGTCAAGTCAGTATGCTTGTAGCAGCAATCTTCCTTCACACATTTCCTGCATGAAAAATGGTTTCTTCTGATCTGTTGTTCTTCAATTTCCATTTATATCTGTCATTCTATAATCTATGTAAGAAAATTCTCTTGTAGAATTCTTTGTGGTATTTAAAGATTTTATACTTGTCAGTTCTAATCTTTTCCATCTCTTCCATTTCATTGAATGAGGAGGTAGGTAATTTTTTCAGTTCTCATTTCTTTCCTTTTAATCAAAGGATTTGTAAACTTGCAGTCTCACAGTGTTCAAACTGAATCTTTTCTTGGTAAAGGTTACAACTAATTTCACTTAAGATGCCTGTCTTTGCTGTCAATAACTTTGACACACAACCTTGGGTGGATAGGAAAATGGCTAAGTTTGCTTATAAAGCAAAGAACAGTATTTCTCAAAGTTTTTAAGAAAAAAAATGCCACACTTTTCTGAAGCTAGTTCATTAAATCTGTACACATATAGAAAGGAACTTTGTCACTGTCTGTCTCCAAACCCACCTTTTTGTCCATATTGTATGAACTGTGGATCAATAACCTTTACTGTTTAATGTAAACAGCAGTTTTTTTCATGTGTCTAGGCTGGAAATTTCTAGGAAACAATTTATCCCAATTATCTTAACATAGCCAGACGAATCTCCTTCTGGAATTACCCCTATCCTTTCTGTGGTCTAGTGAGGCAAAAGGCTAATCCAGTCACGTAGCTTTTCAGTGGTATAAACTAAGTGGAAGTTACTCCTACTCAATATGTTTAGTGGTGAGAGAGGGAAGAAGAAAGAACTATCCTGAGGAACTGGGTCTCTTCAATAATTCTGTTGAAGATGCCATTGTGCCTATGATCCATGATCATCACAGTCTTTACATGAGCAAGAAATGAACTGAGAAAGGTTATTCAGTGGGAATAATGCAATTATACAAAGGAACTGTGTACTAATAAAAAGATGTGTTATTCTACATTTATAAATGTATTTCATTTGTCCAAGACACTTATAATGAAAAAGAGATTTGCAGATATGTAAAAATGTCATTTACACCCACAATAAATCTTGCTCATACTTCCATAGCAACACAAAGGCTCTTAGTGCAAATGAGAAGCCTCCAAAGAGCTTTTCCTCTAATGATTGTGAAGTGATTCATCCTGCATTGCTACTACTGCCATTAACAATAAGAAGTCAGAAGGAACTGTGGGAGATCTACAGTTTTGTAAATCAGGACGTAAGTACTAGGCAGTGGGCACCTGAAAACTGAGGTGAGTGCTTAGATGACACCCCAAAGTAGCATGGATGTCTATCAGTGATGATATGGCATTAGCAGCCTTAACTTCTACCTGCCAGCACCCCTGAGTAGAGCAACTCTGTACCAGACTGCCCAACCATTGAAAAAAGCCACTGGAAAAATCCTGCCTAATAAATCAGAAACAGACTGAAAACATACTAGCTTCTCTGCAATTTTTCTTAAAACATCCAAATCCTTGAAAAGCTGTGTTTTATACATGAGATCTGAAGCACCATCATCCAGTATTTCCTTACGTGGTAAGTTGCCTAAAAGATTGTGTGGCCTTAACTGTTTGATCTGGAGCTTGTTTGATAGACAGAAGTAGCAAAGAAAGATAAAATGTGAAGGTCATGTGAGGGAAGAGGATGGGACAGAGGTGAAGGCATGACTCAGATCCTGGGCAAGAAGTCTTTGTGTGAGGACAGAAGAGATTTCAACAGGGTGTGCAGAGCCTGGGAGGTCCGTGACAAGTACTCTTTGGGTGATACTAAGTAAATCACTTGCAACAAGCTTTGCACTCTTATCATTAGGTGCCTGGTCTAGATTCATGTGAGTACCTGTATAGAGGGAACTAGTCAGCTTGTACCTGTTGTAAACCCCCATGTGCTTACATTTATTTTATTCCTCATGCTCTAAAATTCACTAGTTTACTTGACAAACCATAATATTAGATGTATGAGTGAAAAGTAGGACTGGCAATTCAAATCTAAAATTATTTCAGCAGTGGTTTCATGTCACAGCTGGTCCTACAGAAATGGGAGGTCTCTTAGGGCTGAAAGAATTTTTTATTTCATTATTTGTTATACCAAGTGATTGTTTTCCTCTGATGTGAAGGAGGGAAGGCTATGCTATTGAAAGCTTTTTCCTGTATTTTTTGCAGAGAGTTGTTTCAGTTTCTTGTGTTCATTTTTTAAATTTTATTTTTATTTGTTTTTATTTTTATATTTCCCCTGAGGAGATTAAAGAGGACTGCAAAACAGGAAAGAATAAGCAACAAACATTACAGTTATATGCACTCCCTGCACACATTGGGAGAAGTGGGTGAGGTGGGCTGTGTGGCTGACAAGGGAAGGAAAAAGTGAAAAATTAACGTGAAGGATCTCTTTGGATACTTGTATGTGAACATTCAGTAAGCAGTAGAAGGTGCCAGGGAATGAGGCAACTTTCATATAAAAAATAATAAAAAATAATTTTAGATGGCTTAAATAGAAACAGTAAAGTGAGTCAGAAATGACAGTGAAAGAAGGTGTATGTTACAGGGGATGGAAGATACAGTAAGAGTTTCATTAATTTTCTCTCATGCGGTTACAGTTACAGTAACCATCTTGCAGTTATTTTGTCATGATCTGGGGACGTAGGCTATGCTTGATTTCTCTCCCCAGAGTTCCTAGAAGTTGTCAGTTTCATGCATTTGAAGACAGAACTCTACCTCCACCAAAGTGTTCAGGAAAGAGTTGGAGTTCTTGGAAGTCAGAAACAATAATTCTTTACTCTGTTTAAAAAAAAGCGAAGCAAAACAGACAAACAAAAACAAAAAACAAAGCAAGAAAAATTGATGATCAGGTATCTTTAATAATGCAGATGTAAGAGTAGTTTGTGGTATCTCAAAAATGGGATTTTATGAACCTTCAGATTAGCAAATGCAGCAAATCTGAAATCTTGAAACAAATGAAATTAAATGCATACCTGCACACCTTACCCAAACAGGAGGTAACTGCTTGCCTGAAATTTAGAAGCTGGGATGATTTTCTGAGCTTGATTTAAAGGAAGAAAGTGAAAAAATGCTCATAAGCTTTGGGCCTGCCCGGTGATTTTCAAATGTGCGTGTGTGTTTTTTTCTGTCTTCTATAGGAAATTGTACAGTCTGTATGAATAAGCAAGCAGCAAAGACATGGACCTCATTTTCCTGCATCCCACGTGACATATTAAGCAGAGGCCTATAAAATCCGCTTTTTCCACTGACCCAAAGAATACTGAATTTTGAATGCAAAATAGAACAGGTCTTGCTGGGGAGCTTGGCAGTAATTTACAGAAGACGGTGCAATACCTTGGCGTGTGCTCCACTTTCCTTGCCCCAGCAAGAGCAGGCCTTTTTTGAGCTGAAACGAGCGAAACAGAAATATAAATCTGAGCTCTTTGTGCCCCAGATCAATGCTCTGATTCTCCTCTTTCAAGTGAGAACATTCCCCTGAGTATTATGGTGTACATCTATCTTTCCTTTTCTTTGGAGAAATGAAGACTTATTCACCTGATGTCAGTATAAGGATCGTGTCAGAAGATGCTGAAGTACAGAGATGGCTTTCTTGCCAGACAGCCAGAGTGTGATCAGGTCACTACTTACAGATGTAAATCTTATCTCTTTTTCATGCATTTTGTTCCTGGCTTTCTTTGCAACCTCACTTAGTTTCCAAAGAGCCATTCACAAGTGGTTATGTGTGGGGACACTCTTGTCTACAACAGTCACATCCGCAAGCAATAAATCCTCATGCTCTGCACTCTAATGCATGAAATACCTCCAAACATGTAGTCGTAATATTTTTGCCCAAAATTACAATACAGTTTACAGTAGAGTGGAAATTGCGTTGAACCTAATAATTAGCCTAACATTCTTTTCTTGTTATATCAATAAACAGTAATTTTATGAAGTTAAATATTCTGCTGAAAACATTTAGGACCCATTAAAAGGTATATTCAAATAGCAAAATACATGCTTTTATGTTACGAAAAAGAAATAGATTTTAGTAATTTTGTCTTGCGAGAAAGAGTTCTTGTCCACTCCAGTCTCCATACCCAATTAGGGATCTGATCTGCATCTGCTGAAGGCGATGACAGTGCTCTGATTTGAAGCCATCAGTTTAAGGCCATTCCATGAAATATAGATTCTATCCTGAGTGTTAAATTAAGAAAGAATAAATCTCCCCTTGTTTCTTCCTCACTGAAGAATTCCTGTTCTCCAGAGCAAGACTCATTACTCTTGGTTGACTGCCATGGTACTCTTTCCTTGGCAAAGATGCCAAATCATCACTAAGCAGAAACAAAGGGATGTTTTTTCTCCCACTAGCCATTGATAGCTCAAATGCTAACCAAGTATGGTATAGACTGGAGCCCTTACTAAATGGGTAGTGCTCTGGTAGGAGCTTGTACAGCATGTTTCGCTAGCGTTTGGTTCTGTTGTGTATTTAATTTCAGGCATCTTAAACTGAACTTTTGAACCCTTTGCTATGAGTACACTAGAGCTCTATAGTGTTTGTTTATAAGGAATACATGGAAAGGTTTCTTTAGCATGTTTTTTAAAAAAAAAGGTACAAAAGAAGATAGGAGTTAGTCTTAAGGTTCTGCAGAGTTCTCAAAACTATACTTGAACTACTCCTGTGCAGAGATGCAATAGTGTAAACAGGCTTTGTGGAGCTGTTTTCAAGAACACGTTAGGCAGTAAATATAATGCACAATGACATAAAGTCTGGTATATAAAGTAACAAGTTCAAGTCAGTGATTAACTGCTTAGTTTATTTCTTTAAATCCATTAAGAGATGCTGAACTGTACGGTAAAATATGGCCCACATAAATGTGACTTCCACAAATAAACTGTATATAATCAATGCTATTCCAAGGGCTAACAGATTCACTTAACTTGGCAAGGCTTTAAAAGGAGCTGTGATTAGGTTTTTTTTTCAGCAAAATTGAAGCATTAAGTTATTTTATGATTCCTAGTTCAATTAGATGTGGTTTGCTCTGTTCAAATTTCAGTGGGATTCTTTTGGAATTATATATGACATCTGAATTAATACTAGAAGAGTTCATCACGATTAATGTCATTACAACAAATGCTAAAAGGATTAATAAGGATTTCCTACTTGTTGCAAAGTGTAGAAGCCCTAGGGGCTTTGCCATCGAAGAGCACTGGGGTGGCCTCATGTTGTCAGATCTTTTGGATTAGAGATATTAAATAAAAACATCTGTAAACTGCTGCAAGACTTACATTCCTCCTTTCTGTTATAAATGACATTGCTAACTCTACTGCACTTCTGGGGCCCATTTAATTTAGCAGTTGCTTCAGAAAGCACTTCATAAAAAACATTTATTGAATTAATTGTGGTATTTCTAATACACTATGCATTTATAAGCTCGTCACCACCTGTAAACTCTTCTCCCAGTTGCCTTGTAGAGGCAAAACTAGAACATGTTATGTATCATTAAAGTGAAAATTCCAGTAGTCCTAATGCTCTGGTCTCGTCATGTAGCACTCTGCAGACATGTCGAGAGTGAAGTTTGCTGCCACGTGATTTGTGCCTTCCTTCCAGTTGCCTCTTATAAATGGAGACCAAATATCCAAGACCCAAATCTCTCACACTTAATATTGCCTGGTTTTGACATTGCAGCTATTTGAGATAAAGTCTACTGAATTATAAAACTCATTGGAATACACTGCATATGGCTAAGCTTTGTAGGTAGGTACAGCCCTTATTTTGGCAAGGGTTCAAAGCGACATCCTCATGGTATAAACAACTGTTTAAGGAAATACCTAAACCAGAGGGGAAAAATGCCCTTAGAGTTTGATGAGCTTTCTGGGAAAAAAAACTGAAATTCCTTTTCCAGGAGAATAATATACTCACTTGTGTGTGTACATGACAAAAAGGGAACATTAAGCTACAATTTTAAATCATTCTTATGTGGTTTGTAAGGACTCCTCTTTGGAAAGCATGGTCTTATTCTGGCAGTTTCCTTTATGCAGTTGTGCATGCAACATGGCTACAAAGGATCCTTTTAGTAGGTAAAGGTGGTTCCTGAGTCTGTCTTTCCAGTGTGTAGTGATGCAGAAATGAGTACCAGGTGTTTCAGTCTCAGGCTGTCTTATCCTAGCAGCCTTTTCATATCTAACCTAGCTTGTTCAAACTCTCTCTGATACATGGCCAGGTAAGTATCTCCAGAGGACAATAAACATTAGACTTTAAAGACCAGTGGGGTAAATAACTCTTTGGACACCTTCCTCTTTCGTCACTGATGACAGAGGAAATCTAGAGGACTTAGGCTACAGACTTAGAGGTGTTATTCGGCTACCTAAAGTTATGGAACTACTGACACCTGAAATGCCCTAGGATACAGGAGACATGCACAACTGGAGATCGGGCAGGATATACTAAGACATTTAGTTGTCCATCCTTTTGCAACAGAATCCCATCCTTAAATTTTAGATACCTACATTGTGGTGGCATGAATCCTATCCCATCATAACATAAATTACATGCAAAAAAATATTATCACCATTAGAACTGTTTTAAACAGCTCTCTCATTTCAAGCCTTTGTTCATGTCTGCTTCAGGCACTGGTACAATGAAAGAACTAATTCTGCTCAAGGATATTTCCCAAGTCCTGTTTTTATTCATGAGTAAACTTGTTAAGAGCCTTGACATAACACTATTCCATTGAAAAAAATAGTATTCAGTACTAATGTAAGGATCTTATGGGAGAAAATTTTTAAATCTCGATGGGAAAACATGAGCATCCAACCATATGAAAATAATATGGGTCAAAATATGTTCGTTTGAACTGGTCTGCACTACCATGAAAGAGGAATCAATTAACATTTCTGATTTAAGCTTTCCTGTGCTTCATTTCTCTATTTCTGTTGGTCTAGGCCTGGCCACTCCAAGATCTGCTTCAAGTTTTATGTTTCTAAGTTAAAGCTATAGTAAAAGATGCTGGTCTCACTTTTGCCATACAGAAATAGCAGCCTGCTGTAGCATGCTATTGATCCCAGTGTGGTATTACAGTTTGTATAGCAGCTTCACACAGGACAGATGTAAATGGTAAATCTAGTGGCCTGAACTGTTCATTCTTCCTAAAACTACACCTGAGATGACACAATAAATTGCTTCACAGCCCCGGGAGCCAAGACATGAGAATTATTACATGTGAAAAACAAATATGTCCTTTACATCGTTGTAAACGCACCATAAATTATATGGCTTTTAATATGAGTTTGTATAAGACTATAAACAGTATTTTATCCTACAGGTGTGAATGATGTCTGATATTTTGTTGCCTCACTATTTGCATGTAAATAAAATAGACTTGCAAGTAAAATCAGATTTTTAAGCCCTTTTGCTGGATTCTGGACAACACAGAAGCTTTTGTACAAGGTTCAACATTTTAAAAAAGAAACATACAATAAAGCAACCATCTTATTAAATGGACTGGTCAGGGCAAGGATTGACCTAGTGTTTGAGTTAGAATAAGAGCTGGAAATCTGCATCAAATAATATATTTGGGTAAGATAGGCAGCAAAGTTCATGAGAGGAATGATGATAAAACTCTGGCTTTGAAACATAGGAGAAGAATCATTCTGGGGAACTGGTGGAAAGAGTGCAGAACCAACCCACAAAAACTAAAGAGTAGCAGATCAATTCAATTTTCAGGGGATAATGGGAAGTACTAGTTGATTTAGTATCCTCTACAGTGGGAATATTACATTAAGCGTTGATAGCTAGTTCATCCATCAAGTGACTGGATTCTCTGGGCAACAGCAGGCAATACCTCTGTCTATGGACACTGTGGAAGAAGGAATAGCATGAACAAGTAGGAATATGATCATTGGTACAGGAAGTTATAAAGTAAGTGTGACTCAGGTGCCACAAAACGTTATCTCACCCTAGTTGTGTGAACTTGTGATAAATATCAGTTTGTCTTAATGTTTGGAGTCAGCGTGCTGACACATTACGACACTTAGTTTTTGCTATATCAGCAATAATCCATCATCAACAAACTAAAATGCCACATTAAATATTTCTGTGGAGCCTTATTTTCCAGAATTGCAAACGTGTTACTGCAACTACCATGTATGCAACTAATTTATCAACCATCCAGGTACTGAACTCACGTAACACAGTGCTAAGAATCTGCACGATTAACTTTTGCTTGATAAATTAAAAGAATACTCCATTGATGAGGGCAATGTATTCATTCAGAATTTTTTCCTCACATTGCAGCGGCAATTTTAGCTTTTTTTTTTTTTTTTTTTTTTTTTTTTTTTTTTGTAATCATCTGAATTAGCTTTGCTGTTCAAATCTACGTTTTTCTTCTTGGAAAGAAAAAGAAGCCTGCCCAGGACAATGGAGGGATCACTCAGTAGTTGCTACTGGTGGTAACAGTAGCATGTACAACAGTACAGTAATGTGTTACTGGCATAATACTGATTGGCGTGTCACACCCATACCTGTGGATGAAGAGGCAGAGCCTGGAGACTCACAATCAGGAACTGAAATATGAGACAAAGTAGCTTGCAGGATATGTATGAGTAAACCAAAACTTTTTTTGCGACTGCTGAAGAACAGCTTGGTGATATGAAGAAGTAGAGAAGAAACTACATGGACTAAAAATGTGTGTTCCTAAATGAGTGAAACATTTCGGATTAGTGGATGAGCAGCGTTTCAGCACAAATACAGTCTCTGGAAGATAACTTCATAATGACTTGATATTTTTCCTCTACTAAAATGGGGGCTGGGTGTTTCTTTAAAGTTTCATTTGGCGACTCAATCCCAAATCACCACACCACCAGCACAAATATTAATCCTATCCAGTGTTCAGCAGTTTTGAGAAGTAAATACGTTCACATGAGTGGTGTAAGTTTTGTTCGTGGAGATAGGTCATAAAACGCTTATTGAGCTATTAGCACTTGCTCCAAGTTCAGATTAGTTCAAGAAGATGGATATTGCACTGGGGGACTTTAGTCTTCTAAAACACCATTGAGAGCACAACCAAATGAGGAGGAAGAATAGCAGAAGAGAAGATGGTAAATGGCCATAACACTCAGGTTGGAGAGAGGAACAGGAAAGGAACTGAAGCAGAAAATTAAATGGTCTGATACTGACTTTGAATAATAGCTATGGGTCACCCTGAATCTCAGTGTACTGGAAATGCACACATATTAACACCCCCTAGTTGTGATCAATTTTCTTACGGTGCGAAGCATTTTCTCTGCCTCTTTCTCTCCCTTTCCTTATACGAATATATATCCATAGGTTAGTAAAGAAGATCCTACCACTTAAAAGACTATTCCATAGTAAAATAACCTTTTAAATCTTTTGGAAAATTTAGGTATTTTCTTCTCCTTTCATAAACTCCTTCTGAAAAGTTGGTCCTCCTGTGAGTCCTTCACTCATCAGAATCTAATTATTATTGCCTTCCATTCAGGTCTGGCTGCCTGGGTCTAGCTATCAGAGGTGGCCTCATGGGAAATCAAACTTGCTGAGGTATTTGTTAGCACCGCCAGTTACCTCTCTAGTGGGAGGCACTTTTTTTTTTGCTTTCATTAACTCTTTTTCTTTTTTCCTGCTGACCACTCTTTCAAGCCCACAATCATTGTATTCCCACAGTGAGCTGAGGCAGCAAAACACCCAAGCTGTGGATTTTGAATTGTAAAAATTATAGCTGGAAGAGACCAATTAGGTTATCCTACTAAGCACTGCAAGATTATATGCCACACTATATTTTTATTTTGTTTTATTCACTCTAATTTTAAAAATCTCAAGGGATGGGACTTATGCACTTCGTCTAGAAGGCTTTTCAACAGTTTAATATAGCTTACTGTAAATAGGATGATTTATTGTGGTTTTTTAATCTACATATTTATTTGCATAATGCCTTTCCATGAATTTTAAGTTACATTCTTTTGAAAATATTTGAAATAAAATATTCTTCCTTGATGATGTCTCGACTGCATATGGGCTTTGTTGTTCAGTGTAAATAATAGACAGCTCCTATGGAACACGAAACATTGCTTTACCTATTCTTTCACACAAGTACCTGTTGGAGGGATATTAAGAAATGATCCTTCTAAGGGTTTTCGTACTTAAACAACTCTTAGCAAAGAAAATGTAAGGATTCTTCAATCTAGAAAATCACATTTAGAAAAAAGAAAAAAAAAAACCTGTAGACCCCATTTCTGGCTCAAATGACCTGTCCTAGAGAAAACAAGCTCACTGTATTCAGCAGTTTCTTTCTTTATCTTTTTCCTTACTACTTCTTGTTTGCATTGGGTCTGCTGTGTCCCTGATCTGTTCTTGACAAAGTCACCACTTACGTTTCCTTGCCCAAACTATAAGTCTTCTTCACCCCCTTCCTTTTCCACCATCATCTCACTGACAGTGATTTCCTGTCTAGATTATCATTAACATCAGATTTGACACTCTTCTAACTCAGGTCTTTTGTTACAGCTCAGCTACCGCTAGTAATTATACCTTCTCCCTTCCCATATTTCACTACCGTTCCTTAATACTTACTGTTCTATACCTAAAAACCCACATAGATTCAACTATCAATGTCTTTCTGACTCTCCGTCTCCATATCCAGTTCAATCCATAAACATCTCACAACTCTCTGTGAACTTTCAACCTTTCAATTCCTCTCCATATCACCAACCCCTTTCTTTCTCTCTCTTTTCCCCCTTATTTCCTAATGCTGTTGATCAGTGCTGTGTTTTTTTCTCCTCACATAATGACTTTGAACTATTCTGTTGTCTCTTCATTTTCACTAGCAAAGGCCCATGTCCCAGCAGTCTTCTCTTAATTACTGCAGGTATAACTCCTCCAGGCTCCTAGAGTTATATTAGTTTTGGTGTAGTTTTTTTTTTTTTCCCCAGGCTTCTATGGAATCTATGCACATTGCCTTAGAGAACATTTCTAATCTACACATATTAATTTTAAACTCCTTGTTGTGCTGTTGCCAGGCCTTGCCCATGAAGTCCTGCCCAAAGCCCATCACGTACTTCCAGATTTTATTTGAATTTCCTCATTGGAAGGACCATCTTCACTGTTACTTTCGCTTTCTTTGTCACTGTGCACACCTGGAAAACTTTGAAAACTTTGAAAAAACATTTAGTTCTCCTTGTTTAAGTAGGGGTTTGCTTAATCTTTACTAGGCAATTCGTCATGCCCAGCGTCATACTTATGACTACGTCCAGTTCACCAATCCAGTCATAGGTGTGATCACGTATGCATTAGCAGGGCATCAACACAACAGAAAGGGTGAATAGCAGAGCCTAAAAAAAGGTTATTAACAATTAGGAAAGTATCTATGCAGGAAAATCCCTTGAACTGAAGAAAATATTTGAATGAATTGAAATAAGAAAACGCTTCATTCTTGCAAAATGTGCAAGAAGTTTACAATTTCTGTTGCAAAAATGTCATTGCTAGTATTCTGCATGTAAATACGTTTACAACAAAAATGGAAAGGTTTTTGATACCTGTTTCTAAGTCAAAGCCCTAAAAATGATGATTCCTTACTGCTTTACCTCTTATGTGGGTATATCAAAAGCAAAAGCAGGCCTTAACTTGGTAAATCTAACAATCCAGAACTTTCATATGTTCTGCTGAAGATGGTAACTGAAACATGAGTAAGAGTTATTAGTACTTTAATTTGTTTTCATATAAAATACTATTATTTTTACATTTGTCTCAAAACACTAAACCAGTCAAATCTACCCAAAAAATTAAAGGAAAACTGTCAGTTGTTTTCATATTTTCTAGGCAACAATGTTTTCCTTAAAAATACTTTCATTCAGATAAATAAATGGTTTTAATCAAAAACACTTTCAGCCATGTCTAAACCAGATATCTATCTATCCAGAGGAATCAGAAAGTGCTTTGTACTGAATTTAATGTCATGCTAACACTGCTACAGTGTATGTTACTTAAATATTATTCTCAGAAATGTTATCTTTTAATTTTAATTTTTTATTCCAATGGGACAGATAAGGAGCTGGAAAGAATGCAAATGAGAATGGCTTCAGAGACAGGCATGCTTTGTCATTTGTCACTGCCAAAATCCATCAGTAATATAGTATCATGAGATGGAACTGCTGAAAGACTAAGAATTTCACTGGAACTTTTAAGTATGATATTGAAATGAGATTTGGAGCAATGTGTCTGAAGAAAAGTAATGCTTACTTTGTTAGTTGCTGTGAAGCAAGGAAATGTAGAGAGGGACCCCTCATTTATTTTCTTTTTTGCCCCTTGAGGCTTCTCCAGCTAATCTGCCTGACTTTTAAAATATCCATCTAGCTTCATAAAATTAGAGACCATTAAAGAACATTTCACTGGGGCAAGGAGTAGGACAGTAGAAGCTCCTTTCCAGTCTCCTCCCTGATCCGTGGCAAACACAGAGCCTGCTGCTTTCTGCTTCCCTCCTGCTCCTTCTCAGAGCAAGGGCAGGTCAGCATAGCCTGGCAGGCATCAGCAAAGGTATGGCGGAGAGGAAAGGAAGGGAAAGGGAAAGAGAAAGGGGCAGAGAAGGAGTTAAATAACAGCAGTTTTTCAAAGGCAGAGATGATAGCCATCCAACCAACCTCCCACTGTTTTTCAGCAGCGCAGTCACGAAGGCAGAACCTAATAGCCTCTGAACTAATTCAGTTTCTGTAATTTAACATGGCTCACTGGCTTGTGCCTGTGGGATTTCTGAGTGGCCTCACATCCAAGGCAGATCCTCAAGTACTTAACTCCAAGACAAGATCAGGTACATTCAGATGACATGGCTGAATCTACTGCAGTCCTGTGGTTTTTTCCTTTTAAAATCAGTTGTGCGAAGGCTAAAGAATCATGGTACCATGAGGACAGACGCTTTTCATAGCCAGCGTAAGGACAGCACTTCCAAGAGCTCTGAAAAATACTGTGCTTCATAGCTGATGGGTTAAGTGTTAACATACCCTGGAGAGATAGTTTAGGGTAAATGTCGTTTTCCTTAAATCATGAAAATGAGAACATGAAGAAGTAAAAGGAAATCACAGAATGGTCAGGGTTGGAAGGGACCTCTGGAGATCATCTAGTCCACCCCCCTGCTAAAGCAGGTTGTAGAGTTGCATCCAGAGAAGGAGACTACGCAGCCTCTCTGGGCAGCCTGTCACCATCAGGGTAAAGAAGTTTCTCCTCACATTCAGGTGGAAATTCCTGTGTTGCAGGTTGTGCCCGTTGCCCCTTGTCCTGTCACTGGGCACTTCTGAAAGCAGCCTGACCCCGTCATCTTGACACTCCATGTTGACTACTCCTGATAACTTCTGTTTCCTTGACGTGCTTTGAGATGACCTCCAGGATGAGCTGTTCCATCACCTTCCCAGGGATGGAGGTGAGCCTGACCAGCCTGTAGTTTCCTGGGTCCTCCTTCTCACCCTTTTGGAAGACTGGAGTGACATTGGCTTTCCTCCAGTCTTCAGGCATGTCTCCTGTCCTCCATGACCTTTGAAAGGTGATAGAGAGTGGCTTAGTAATGTCATGTGCCAGCTCCCTCAGGACTCGGGGGTGCACCCCATCAGGGCCCATGGATTTGTGGGTGTCCAGTTTGCTTAAGTGATCTCTAACCTGATCTTCCTTGACCAGTGGAAAGTCTGCCTTTCTCCAGACTTCCCTTCTTGCCTCCAGCGTTTGGGAAACCCGAGAGCTGGCCTTGGCAGGGAAGACTGAAGCAAAAAAGGCATTCAGCAACTCTGCCTTAATAAATCAAATATCCAAGGCCACACCAAGAATCTGTGTCAGAATTCAGGACACCTTTACCTGTGCTGCTGAGGCTGTGGCTCAGGTCATACTATGCTAATTAGTGCTTTTCTAATTCCAGTACTGTCGAACTGCTTGGGTTCATTTTTGTCTCGTTAGAAGGCATGAAGTGTAGTGAAAAATGAGCAATATTTTAATCAGATACATGAGATTATGATATTGTGGTCCAGATATACTATAGAATGTGGGGACCCTAGAGGTATTGAATACCTTCAAACACAACAGAAGCCATATGAGGTATGAGATATTATTATAATTATTATACATTTTATAATTTATATAATTATTATAATAATTATTTAATTATTGTTATTGTTTTATTATTGCTCTTATTTTATTATTGTTATTATACATTGTTATTTCAATTCTGGGTTCCTTGGGAGTTTCCAACAAGACATGCTATTTATGGTGGAATAAAATTATTTGATTTGTCTTTTTGACCAATGTCTTTCTGATACTTCAAAATCTTAAAGGTACAAGACCCTTAAAAGCAGACAAGCTTGCATTTTATCCTAACTGTTCTGCCTCTCCTTAACAATTTTTCCTACCATGTGTGCCATCAGGGGCAAGCACAATAATTAGGTTCCATAACAAGTAGAAGGGCCAACTGCTCCCTGCCTTTTGTGCTAAGCTAATGCATTCTATGGCAGCTGGGTAGGGGGGGTGGCATTTTCTGAGACACCCTCTCAAGTTCTCTTCTTCCACTAGCACACTAAAATCATTATGCAAATTAAAAAATAATTCCAGTGCTGCTTAACAATTTGCATCATGAAATTAATGATCAAACTGGAGTACCTTTTTCCAGTAGCAGAGGAGGATCAGTCAAGGTCAAAATGCTTTAAAAGAGCAGGCCAAATAAAGCATAGAGAAGATAAGCATGCCTTTCCTGTTATCAATGGTGAGGATGCTTGGTAGCCAGCCAAACAATTCAGTTTCAGTGTCAGTATTTTTCAGCTTGTAAAAAGCAATTTGTTGAAGGCGTTAAGCTTCCTTTATTCAGTTGTAATAGGCAATTCATTGACTGCTGGCCTTTCAAAAAGTTGGTGCAGACCAATTAGAAAATAATCCCCGCATCCCACAAAAGGCTGAGCTGGTGTAATCAGAACTGGGAAGTCTGCATCATATTGACTCTTTGCTCAGCTGAGTGAGAAGCAGCCCTATTGTGGTTTAGATTTGGGACACTGTTCCCACATGTTCAGTTGTGACTGGAGGATTTAATTTCTTGTCTGCAAAAATTTTGCTTATAGAACCTCAATCCTTTAAATAAATAATAGACACCCAACTGAGAAATCCTTTTAGAGGTCCTACTCCACCAAGTGCAATTCAGCTGCTTTCCAATTCCTTTCCACGGGACCTTCAATTCTGGCACCTTCTGTACTTCTGTAGCTCTTTAGGCTGTTCTCCTTAGGCCTGATCCAAAGCCTGTGGCAACCAGTGAAAATTTCTATGCTGATTTAAATGACTACTGGACTGGGCTGTGTTGTTTTTGTTGTTAACAGTGTTTTTCTTTGTAAAATACATTTTGAAGATTAGACTTTTTCCTTCTCTCCCTTTCTTTTTCCTTTTCTCTTTCACTTCCTTTGTCTTTTTCCTTTTTTTTTCTTTTTTTTTTTGCCTTTTCCCCTTTTCTCTTTCCCCTTTCCCCTTCCCTTCCCTTCCCTTCCCTTCCCTTCCCTTCCCTTCCCTTCCCTTCCCTTCCCTTCCCTTCCCTTCCCTTCCCTTCCCTTCCCTTCCCTTCCCTTCCCTTCCCTTCCCTTCCCTTCCCTTCCCTTCCCTTCCCTTCCCTTCCCTTCCCTTCCCTTCCCTTCCCTTCCCTTCCCTTCCCTTCCCTTCCCTTCCCTTCCCTTCCCTTCCCGTTTCTCCTATTTCTCCCTTTCCCCCTCTTCTCTCCCCCCCCTTTTTTTTAGACCATAGACATTATTTTTCGGTTATTAACTGAATCAAGCTTTTCTTATTTTTCCAGCAAAGGCTCACAAGGAATCTCTTCTCACAAGGTATCAACACAGCTCGACACCACCGGGATGAAATGAACTCAGTGACTCCTGTGTCAATAGGTATTTATTCTTCCAGAGCTTTTGTTTAACTCTCATGCTGGAACCTTTTGTATTGATTGCATAAGCTTCTGAACATCAAAATTAAATGTTTTTCATGGTCTTTGATATAATTGATGTCTTCTTTTACCTTTGTTCATCATTTTTTAGTATGTTTATTAACCAGCATTCATTATTTATATTCACTGTGTGAAGCTGCTGTTTATAGTTTCCTTTCAGCAGAACATTGTCTCAATTTGAGACTTTTTGTTTTTGAGACTTTACGTACAAACTTTAGCTAGCATAGAGTCTTGGAAACTATAATTCACTTTCACTTCTAATATAATCTCTTTTCATATTATATATTTACAAAATTTTCTGTATTTCAGCAATAATTACTATGCTGAAGTGCTGTTTGCAATCCTGTCATTTATTTTTTTTTGCTTAAAGTAAAAAATCTGTCCATTGCTTAACCATTTGTAAGTGCCCCCTGAGACACTTTCTAGAAGACTGACAGGATTTGAATCTTTTGAGGATATTTCTATTTTTTGGAGAAGGCCTAAGTGAGCTGCCATTGATATGAATCATTGCTATGTTTATAATATTAAACTCCATATTTAATGGGTGTTGCCAAAGCTGGAGAAAGGATGGTGCCAAAGGAAATGGACAGATCTTTACGAAGGACCTTGAAATGAGCGGCAGCTGTTGAAGATGTGGGGCAGATAGCCATGGCTGGTAGGGATGGAAAGCGCTGAGGGTTATCAGTATCAAATCACAAAATCAATAACCTCTTATGCTAGCTTCACAGAAACGACACCAAATGGCTCTTGATTTCTTAGCATAGATTAAATATCACTCAGTTGAAATGCCATGGGAGGCACATGATAGATGCAGACTGTACTGAACAGAGGCAGGGCTTGTGTTTTGTTACCTTGGTGACAGCAATAGAGCTGTCCTTCTGTGAGGGGAGTGGAAAAGACGAGAACAAGTGGGAAAGCTGAAGAAAGAAAAGGTTGGATAGGGCTACTCAAGACCATGTATGTGCATAGACAAGATACACATTCGTTTAGGGAATTAGATGGCTGGAGACAGCAAAATTGTCATTGTCATCTTCTTTGTTTTGCCAAATTCATATGGCACCTACTGGGGGTGATGTGAATTGCTAAAGACTGGGGGCAAGAACTAGTGGTCCTTCATCTCTGTACACACACACACACACACACACTCTTCTCCCTTCAACATCCCAGAAACAGCAGTAGTGACCCTGTATTTCTGGGGATTTTCGTGGCTCCGTGTCCCACTTCTGCCACTGGCAGAAGGCTCAATCAGCCTTTCTAGGCATTGAGTGGGATAAAATGAAAGACTTTGAGAAGTCTTTAGTAACTTCTGATTCTGTGTGTTTCCTTTAAGAGAACAGAACAGAAGACTGAATTTGAATGGAAAGTCAGGAGGAAAACTAGGATGAACTCAGTGAGGGAGCTGGGATACAGAACAAGCAAGTAGGTGAAGAAGATCGGTGGAAAACTGAGACAGGTTTGTCAAGAAGCCTATAGTGCTAATCAAGGCAAATAAGCCATTTTTAAAAAAAGGATGGTTCACTTATTATTTTTTGTAAGTACCTAACTCCTTGCATCTGATTTGTAGGAATGACGAGCACTCGGTGAAAGAATGATACAATGGGGACTAGACACAGAACTTGTAAAGTGTGAAGCAATGTTAAGTCCCTGAAAAAATAATTTCCTCAGTGACTTAAATTGGCCACTTCAAATCTATGGATACTGTGGACTTTAATCTCTCCAAGCCTTAGGATCTCAGCTGTGAATGGAGGAAATATTTTGAAAGGGTGCTCTGAAAATGAATGCATGATAGAGATGAGTTACACAGAAAAACCCATGAGGAAATTAATAATTCTGTCTTCTGAGCAGTTATAATTGTGTGCAATAAATAAAGCGTAGACTGGCACAGTGAAGAATAAGGAGAAAACAAAATACTGAACTGCTGCTCATTAAAAGAGCACTGTTTCTTCTGTGCACTGAATGAAGTAGAGGGCCTCTGAGAAAAAAAGTATGTGACTATGTCATTTAAAAATGTATCATTATGTGTTCACATGAGGGAGCCAGATTAAGGCAACTCGAATTCTGACATTTTCTAACTTTGAGTGCTTTCTATGCCGATTGTTTTGTGGGCCTCAGAAACCAAAATTTTAGACTGGTTCATATCATCAGACATTCTCCACTGGACCTTTTGATCTTTTTCACCAATTCCAGCCAAACCTGGCAAAATTTCAAGGACACTGAAGGAGGCATTCAGTTAGAGGTTAAGTATGTAAATGTAGGTGTCTTAAGATGGTAGGTATCTACAGAGAGCAGGTGTCTGAATTCCTGATATAGTTAGCAGAGACCTAGTCTCAATTCAATTGCCTGCACATCTGTGCAGTGGCATTTGACATAAGCTTATGTATCCTGCATGGTTTCCTCCTGCTGCTGCAGAAGTCTTTCATAGGTCCTGTGTCCGATTTGCCTAACCCACGTGGTGACCAAGTGCATCTCAAATAGTGGCGGACACCTGACCACAGAATCATGCCTCTAGGCAACTCAGTTGACAAAGCCCAGGGAGGGTGTCCTCAGATGTAAATTTATCAGTGGAATTGTTCTCTACACTCAGCTGACTGAATTGACAAGATTTCCATGGACTAAAATTGGAGCTGAGAGATAGAATGTTCCCTTAGATACCTAATGTGGATATCTAAATTTAGATGTCTTTTTATGAAACTGAATCCTGTGTTAAGTACCTGAAAAAAATGTTATATACTTTTAATATACCACTCTGTGGGGAAGACAGGGTGAACTCAACCATTGTCCATTGTATCTCGGCAAATCCCTTACCAGTCAGCACGCATGTCTCAGCTGACCATTTGGGATACACATAGATCCTGATTAGCTCTAGCGCATGTTCTTTCCTGTCCAGACAGAAGCCAAAAACATAGGTAGTGCACGTGGGAGGAAACAGGGAAAGGAGTTCTGGGTGTCATTGGAGAAAACAGAAGATGTTGTCTAGTTATATGAGAAGGATCTGGAAGTAATACAATCAGGGTGTTACATAGGATGTGGTGTTGCAATAAGGAATAGGTGACACATGAAATGTATGACACAGAACAGTTGGAAATAAGGCATCATTGATTCCTCGGTTCAAAGACAATGCATTTTGTAACACATTTAAGTTTGGATAGTGATTGTTTCTTTTTCTATAAAGAAGGATGTGAATTCTTTAGTTTTAAATGTTACTTTTTGTTTTGTAGGGGTACTTTTGGAGGGGCTCACTTTTAGTCAGGTGACAGGCAGGTAGGAATATGCTAGACATATTACTCCTACCAAGACATGAGTTTGTGCCGTGAGTTCATGTCTAAGTCAATCTCTTTTATCTCCTTTTGCTTTGTAGATTTAAGACCATATAGCTTAGTTTGAATCCAAGAGGCTTTGGGTAGATCTTGTAAAGGCTTCCTATAAAGTGAGTCTCCCAAATAAATAATGTGCAAGAGTTATTACGCTTCCATGGAAACTTTCAAATTTAATCTAAAATTAAATAGTTTGCAGAGATGTATGAGACTTATTTTGTGTCTCTGTACTTGCCCATTGTTTGTAAGCAGGTTTCAGTGTTTTAAATGTGGTTATTAGCTGGTTGAAGTTACATGTAGAGTCCTTAAAATATCAGAATAACAAAATAAAATAAAATCCAAACAGATTAACTGCCCTGAATGCTGACTATGAGGCATCTGTGGAATGTTAGGCTTTTTATATAGACAGATTCTGACGTTTTCTAAAGGCGTCTTCTGAAAGCAATAGACTTCTTTCACTGCCAAAGGTGGGAGGAAATTCCTCTTTTTGATACCTACTTCTCCCACTCTGCATTACATCCACAGAAAATCATATACATTCATTTTAGTGCCTCTCCATTCCCAGACTCTTCTTCCCCTATGTTTGTTTTAGACTGCCCTGCTCCCTTCCTTTCAGGGATCCTCGCTGGGGGAAGGACAAGGAGTGCTCAGTTAACTCTGACTGCTTACCAGCCAGTGTTTTTATGTCACCCATTGCCCACCTGTCTCTCTTCTATTTTTTACCTGACGTTCAGTTTCTCATCATGTCCTGCCTCAGTTGTTCTACAGACTTTACAAGGTTATTTTTTAATGGATGTTCTCGCTTTTGCTTGTAACTTTTTATGCTCCTGCTGTCCCTTTTTCCTTCCTGACCCACCACCGCCTGAAGCCTCCATGTGTGTCTGGTCTATTCTTTGACTGTAGAAACTGTTGAGTAAGTGGAGCAGCATTTCAGGTGACACAGCAATTAATCACTGGTGGAACATGGCTAGTGTAAACTTCGCATGTAAAGAACCACCTGGAGCCACGTTGAGTCCCCAACATCTACTTCTGTCATCCCAAACCAGGGCTTCAGCTCATCCAGCTCCTGAGCCTGGTGCAGAATCAAAATCATGCTACTGTGGATAATTCCCTTTGAGAGGAAATTTAGACAGTTGATTCTGGGTTTCAGTTGATTGGTCCCTTTCCAGCTCGCATTACACCCCTGCTTGGATTGTCGATGAATTTCTAGCACGCAGCAGCCGTAGCAGCAGTCATCTTACGTAGCACATTCCACTGTGGGCTGTGTATGAAATTTATGCCTTTAATTTTTGTATATAAAGCCTCACTATTGTGGCTGTAGACATTTTATAAACTTCAGAATGAATAATGAAGATATTCACAGCCCACGCCCCCACACTCCATTATAGATATGCTACAATCAGCTGGAAGTCATGGCATTTATCAACTGCTGAAGGATAATGCAGTTTATCACTTTTTAATGAATTATTTTCTGTACTGCTCATTTCTGGAACAGATAAATACAGTCAAGGACATCCTGTATCAGGAGGGAGTTATGCTGAAATTTCTTCTCAGTTTAATGGTATTTAGCTAGATCCTTCCCCATAGGTTATGGTTTGTTTATGTTGTGCCATGGTACAGAGGCTGGTGCAGAAAGACTTGATATGAAGCATAGGTGAGGCATCCTATTCTTACACTCACCATGGAAGACATGGTCAAAAAAAGCTGTATCTAAAGGGCTTCAGCCCTGGAGGGGACGAAGGGAGAGGTAGAATAGAGCACCATCCTTTAGGTGGTAGTCAAAGAAGAGCATATCTAGTCTGAACTGTCAGCTTGAAGAGATTTGTGCTAGTTTATAGGAACTGTTAATTTTGCGATATGTATGTATATGCTTTTCATTCAGACAGAGCTTGTGAGAAAGCCTACTGAAGTCTATCTTTCAAATATAGATTTGAAAATGAGTCAGGCCTCTCTGGGAGATGATCTTTCCATATTGCTGCTGTTTTCTGGAGTTTGAAGGAGATGCCAAGACAGCCCTGGGCATGTAACAAAGCCCAAACTGAAAAAGCATTCGTACTATATAAAATCTATGTATCAAAACCCTCAAAATATCTCTTAGTGAAATGGTTGTTGAAGAAGATATGTCTCTATACACTGCTTCAGCTTTGGTAAAATGAGTTATTATGACAAAATCTCATTTAGCTGGAATTAATCTGATAAACTCTCAGAAGAATGTTATTAACTTTTAAAATCTAGAACCTTTTCAGATGTATCAGCACTGGCATTTCTACAAAAGATGTGATGAATAGCTACTCCAGGTTAATATTTAGATGTTTTTTAAAACACCACAGCTAGTTTGTTTATATAGCTGTCAGCAGTGCATCAGAACTTTTTAGCAGGAAGAAAGGAATTCTTTTAAATACTTTTTTCAGTGATGCCATTCTGTCTGGCTTTTTATTTTATTTGATTTCATTTTATAAATGTGCATTATAAGATTTTTTAATGATTTCAATTTTGGTTTATAGCTATCGTCCATGTTCAGAATTTGACTTTTTGGTGTCCTATATACTCTATCGCATATTCTGATATCACTACTCAAGCTATTACTGGTTACAGGCAGCTTACTTAATGTAAGATTCTTTTTGTCATTGCATACTTCTCTTTCTTCTGTTCACTTGAAATGCTCTGATTTGGCCCTGATTCAGTAACTTTATTGCTCTATACACATAAGTATAAAGCACTGAAGCCATCAGGATTTTCCAAAATTTACTGAACAGATGTCAAGATCACCGTTAAATATAAAATCCTTTTGGAATACAGTTAGTTTGATTTTTAAAGTGTTCTTAATAAGATATAGATAAAAAAGAAGTAAACATTTTTCCATCTAATGTATTTTTTACTTCTAGTAGATTAAAACTTGTCTGCAATGCTTATTTAATAACGAGCCAAACTACTTAATGCACCAAAACTGGAGAAGTAATACTGGAAAATGCTATTATGAATGTAAAATACTTAAGGTGAGATCTTTCATATAAGTATGTATTTTTATTTTTTTATTTGCATGTTGCCTTGCAAAGTCAGGACTTACTGAATTTATATATTTTTCAGAAAAATATGAATAGTATAATATTTAAATTTAGTAAAGGGTTATATAGGAAGATGAGTGAAAAGAGTTTGTGATTTGCAAATAAAGTATTCAGCATGGATATGCACAGTCTGTGGAATTAAGTGCAGTGAAATTTTATGAAGGAGCTGGAGACAATTGAATGTTAGGAAATTTTGATTATCTAATTCCCTTATGTATATTTTGATAGGCATGTAGTGTCAAATGGTGTGTTCTTTTATTTTGCAAGGTCAAAAACATTCTAAAACTGTTGATAAAAAATTCATCCTTTGATCTGCTTTAGTTTACATATACCTGGTTTCCTCTTAAAAAACTGTCTTTTTCTTTTAAATGAAAATGAGAAACCACATTTTATGAAGATCTTATAACACACGCTTCAGCCTACAGCAGTTTTTTGCTTTCCAGTTATCAACTCTTTTACCAGGGGGCAAACACAACTGTAGTGATATTTGTATGGATAGCAACACTGTAACAAGGCTCCCATGGCTGTAAATTGTATCCTTTTAAGAGTGCTTCAGGATTTGAAAAATATTTAAGTAATCACAGTTTCAGAGTTATCATCCGATAATGCCTGGGAATTGGTGACCCAAGGGACTAATTCCAAACATTACTTGAAAATGACATTGCTCATGTCAGTGTGGAAGTGTCTTGGCGAATATAAACTGTAATATAAAAGCATTTGCAAGCAATTTGGCCATCTGCTGTTTCCTGTCGCTATTGTTTAAGAATAAGCTCATAGCTTCACGCAAACAAGTCAACATGCCAGCACCTGAGGTAAAAGTCTTTGAGATCCCAAGAGGATAAAGTCATCTTTCTTTTTTTCCCCTCTCCCCTCTCATAACTGCACACGACGAGAATAGAGAAGGACTGGAGCTGAAACCTACATGTGGAAGCTGCTCTTCTCAGCTCCCAGCCTTCTTCCTTCAACAAAGAATTAGAAACTTGTCCCTCTTGCAACCCTCCATTAGCTCTGCTGGGTGCTCAGATAGAAAAGAGATACCCCAGAGGCTGGCCAAGACAGAGCAAGAGACATACCTGAGGGACACTTAGGGTAGGTCTTACATGTTACCAGCATGTAGTGGTTTATGATCATTCTGCATTTCATCGCTGCATCTGCTTTGCATCAGTCCATTTGCACTTGGTTTTGCAATGCTGACAGATCCAGCCACATGCATCCCTCTGGAATGGGAAAAGCTTAGTCTGCATGAAAACCAGCTTCAAGATATTGCCACACGTGCCCAAAGGGACGAGGGGGTGCTCACTAGACCCTTCCCTTTCTGTGATCTCTCATGGCTGCAAAATTGTTTTGAGGTTGTGAACAGCTGAAAGCAAGTTAGGGAAATCTTTTGGTTTTGTTTCTTTTCCACTTCTCCAGACAGTTCACTGAGTAGAAATCTGGTAATATTCTCATTTGCTGGAAAAGTCTTGAATCACTTTTCTCCTCTTTTTTCCCCGTTGGCTTTAAATGTTGCCAAAATGAAACATGAAACTGAGGAAATTTAATATGCAGAAAGTCCCACAAACTCTATTAGCACAATAGTTCTATGTGACTCGTGCTTTTACATCTGATCCTTGTTCTTAATTTTCAGGTTGTCTTTGATTTCTGCCTCTGTGCATTAACAAGCCTGAATTCCTATCTCACTCCATTTCTGGTTTTATTTTTATTTTGAAGCTTTTCCTAACTCAATAGTTAGCATTACAGCGTATTGATTTTCAGGGCACTTGATCACTGGCTGTGTTATTGAGTACCTTGCATAAGAGACCCTCAACATGTGAAATTAGCCCACCATGGCTTTTTTTTTTTTTTTTTTTTTCTTTTTTTCTTTTTCCGTACCATATTTGGAAGCTCATTCATGGCCCATTGGGAAAGATTAGGACTATAATTAGACCTCTTTTTTTCTAGATATTTCTGCAATAGGATGCATGAAGGTTAGTAACAGTTTCCTTTTAATTGATCCCTGGTGATTTTACTGTAAAGCTGTTAACTTGTGCACTGGGGACCCACAACCCACAGGCTCCTTGTGCTGACATTTGCAGCAATGATTAGAATGTCATTGCTTTCCAATACTTCATTGTCATTCAGGGAGCACTCCAAATGCCTTTTACTTCATATTGCAATGGAACACACATTTGCCAGCGCGCACACACGCGCTGGCTTTTCCATTTGATCAGCACAGGTCTTTGAAACTGGATTTGTTTTGAACATCCACCTCAATATTGCCTTGCTTTTCTGCACAGTGTCAGTCTCTTGTCTCTCATACTAATGGAAACAAAGCTAATCTGCTCACTCTGCACATAATATTGGACCCCAAGGGCTAAATGTCTGTCAGTATGGAAAACAGCGAAAACAAAGGAATTGTAACGATTTGTGTGCACGCAAGAACTAATGTTCATCCATGTCAATTCTCCCAAGCCTTTGAACACAAAATAGTCCAGTTTCAACCCCCATCACATCATTTATTAGAGATCAGTACTCAAAATTTTAACAGGTCACAAGACCAGTGTACTTAATGTGCTGGAGGGTTTGGGAAAAAGTTTTTAAAGAAGAGGAGATTCTGGTTGAAGATCTATACTCTCTGTAACTGAACTGTGTAGCTGTTATCGAAAATTTCTCCTTTCATCCCCTATTTTTCAATTTTCCTATCTGGACCCAGATTAAATAAAAAATGTATATGTAATTTGAAGTGTATTTTTTTGAGGAGTAGACTCACTGATTCCAATATGAGTAATAACCAGAAAAGCTCATTCAGGAGTGGCAGAATTCAGGTCTTGGTCATTTGGGCCAATGATTCTATTCAATTCTAGAATCATTTCTATTCAAATTCAGTTGAAGCCAAACAAAAGTGGGATCTCTGTTTTGTTTTGGGGTTTTTTTGTTTGTTTGTTTGGTGGTTAGTTTTTTTTTTTTAAATTTAATTCAAAGCATAAAAATACATTGAACTGAAGTGCTTTCTGTGTAAGTTTTTATTAAGGATTTTAAAACAGTGCCAAGTTAAATAAATTAACTTGCACTTTCTTGGAAAGCATCAGGAATAAACCTTACTCTCCACCTGAAATCTCCAATAGGAAAGGCAATTGCTTCACAAAGTAAAACCTGAAAATTTTCTTTCTAAATATCTCTGAGGAATACATCAGTTTGACTAATAAATTGGTTTTATCAGGATGATTTAAGACTTTCATTCCAATGCACTACCTAGATACCAACTTTTTCTATCCAGCATAGAAAATTCTGTCTAGAAATACACAGTTCAAGGTTAAGTTCATTTATTTGTTTTTATTTCAGCAAAACAGCAATAAGGGGGGCATAATTAATGTTCAATGTGTCTCTGAAAGGGCCAGGAGGGAAATAAACAGCACAATCGTAATAAATAGGGAAGGCAAATGAGACCTCCTACAGCGCCAGTTGACTGGCATGTGTAGTATTGAGTGACAGTGCAAAGGCAAAAGTTGTAAGTGCTTCTACACCAGTTTGGAATCCTAAGAACAAGAAGGGGAAAAAAGTGCTTGGCATCAAAGGACAATACTGCTTTAAGTATCTCAGGGACCTAGTGGCACTTTGTAGGAGATGCTGGTGCTAACTTTCCAGGGATAACAGTGAGATGTACAGGCACGCTACATGGAGGATAATATAAAGTGTTACGGCATAAAATATTATGGGAAAATAGAAAAAATACTTGCAGATGGAATTCCTATACTCCAACAATTAAAATGTAGTGCTGTTCTTGTACTGTAGGGTGATAGTGATCAGGACATGTTAAAGACGTTTAGAGAAACTGCAGCTTCAGCATAGGTGGTGAAAGAGTTTTAAACTACCTGCATATTGACTGGATCAATGCCTCATCAGGACAAGGCAAGATGCAGAGATTAAGTTACTAAATGTAATAAATTACTGATTCCTGGAATATCCTGAGTCAGAGCCCACAAGAAAAAGGTGCTGTTCTGTACCTTCAGGCAGAGGACCAGATTCAAGAAGAGTAAATTGGAGAGCTGCTCCTTAGTAATGATCACAGGGCAATTTGATTCAACGTTGCCATAGGAAAAGAGTGGGTCAAATAAAACTTAGCACACAAATATTGACATGATTCTTGAATATTGAGGACAGGGAACTACATAAAACAATAAAAAACAAATCGACATAATAATGGAAAGAAGTGTTCTGAAAATGAAGATGTCTACAGCCTAGAAGCTGATTAAAAATGGTAATAAAAGGTAATAAAACAGTTGTGGATACTGGAGAATATGAGGGATTTAAAGTACAGAAAGTGGCCAAGGCTTTGTACTCCCCTGCAATAACAACTCCTGCTGTCACTGGTGGAGAAATAATACTGGGCTTGAGGACCACAGTCTGATGCAGCAAGGCACCTCTTATTCCAGTTCCCACCGCTCCTCTGGGTATGGCTGTCCCAGTAAATTGAACGGTACCAGGGTTTGGTACCTGGGTCTTGGGATTAAAACACCCATACTGTTAAACTGTTGGCTACTGGGGATTAACCACAGGCCAGGGTTGTTCTCAGTAAGCAAGCTGGACGTGGCCAGCATCTCTTGGGAAGTTGGAAGCATTTAGCTGTATGGATGTGAGCTGCACCATGTCAGCTGGATGAGCTGTTAACATTTCATGTACCATTATATACACATATGCAGAGACTATTGCAAAAGCGACTAATCATGTCAGGAGAGGAGTGATTCTTATAGAGCTGTAGCATTTATTTCAGAATAGATGCATCACTATGTACATCAGAGAGTATACACATCTGCCAGATCATCCTGCCTAACAAAAATTTACAAAAGAGTAGCAAAGCTTGAAGCTTGAACTGCTTTAAAAAAGGAGTAATGAAAAGCTTATTATTATTATTATTATTATTATCATTATTTTTGATGAGCTATGTGAAATCATGGGATACTTCATTAATATGTTGGTTCTAGTAATTTTTGATCACTTTTCCAGTTATTCACTGAATGAAGGAGTAATAGGGAAACATATTGCTAATTAAAAAAAACAGAACTATTTTCTGTGCACAATGAGGTACGCAATTCATTTGCAGCCACTTCAGAATGAAAAGAAGAAAAATAAAATTCCTTTCTTGCCATCAATTGCTGAATCTGTCTTGTTCTGGAGACCTTACCTCTTCAGATTTCGTCAGGAGTTAGATCATTTCCGGTATCATCTTTATTAAACTGGTTCTACAGGGTTTCTGCACTTGAAAATGTAAACAGAAATTTGTGAAAAAACCAAGGGAAACTTAAATCATTCTGGAGAATTTAATGTTCTTTATCTAGCTAAATATTTTAGAAGATCCAGTGCATCACTACATCCCCTTCCAGCAACGTATCAGACCCACATAATTTCTTTAAAGTCTACTTAGTACTCCAGGTGAAAAAATGTTTCATGTTGGTGGAAGCATGCAAAGGAGCAACTAAAGCCATAATCAGGCATGCGTTTAGGAATATGTGCTAGTTACAGATCAAGATTTGCATAACTTGTTTTGTTTGTTTCTTTTTGCAGAAATTGATCCTTTATTCCCGTGATTGTAAATTAGTGACACACACCCCCCTCATGTCTAATACTGCAATTATGTGTTTTGTAAAAAATTGTAAAAAAACCTTTTAAAAAAATAATTTTGGCAAGAAGAGTTGATGCTTTTCTACAATCTTCTGCAGTTAAAAAGATATAAATTGGGAAGCCACCTGTTCTAATCTGGAAGTGAGGTACCTACAAGGCATTCAGGGTGCCACTGTCCTAGAAAGGAGCCCAAAGCCCAGAGCTAGGCTCTTAGGCTGGCTGTACATTCCGAGAGAAGAATTAGGTGGTTCAGAATAATGGCTCAAAGATCTGCATACTGACCTGGGGAGCTGGCCCAGGTGGAACATTGAGCATGGAGATATTTCTGTCTGCAGCCTCTGAAACCCTGATTGTGGTAGCCTGAGATGTGCCTCAGCACACCCAGTGCCGAGGAGCCGGAGCCCTTCCAAGAGCATGGGCACATACAACTGCTCTTCCAAAGCCCTCGGCAGACCTTCATGTTTTCATGCAAACACGGTAACCTGAGGAAGTGAAAGGGCTGCTAGTTGCTTTACCTAAGAGCTTGGAACGAATACAAAGGAAGAAAAAGCACTAAGCTCAAATGCTTCAGCCTGAGGAGATTAAAGTCTACGTTTAGGGTAGTGAAGTCAGTCAATAGTCAACTCAGTCTGTGGATCCAGAAAGCTATTCAGCTCTTCCTAAATCAAACAGCCATTTGATCAGCTGAATTGAGTAGGTCTTTGCTTACACGCAGACCTCTAGTGTCTTCTGAAAATGTCTTTGGATATCTAGGATGTCTTTTCAGGGTTGTCACATACAATATAGGACCTGTGGCACATCTGTTCCTGAGAAGCAGAGACTGGAGCAAACAGGGCACTTGTAGAGCAATTGCACTAGATACTAGATGTGAGTGAGCAACTGATTTGGGCTCTAGATGCCTACATCAGGTAAATGAATATAGCCCTAGGTTTTTCTGTTTCTGTGATGGAATGGGGACAGATAGACACCTCCAGAATACAGTTCAACATGCATTTAAGTTCATCACAAGTTAAGATAAATTTGTCTCTGATCATGTCTACTTCTCTGTGGACTACGAGGTCTTACACGATTTAAAGAACGAAGTAAAAATTTCTTAGTGACTAAGTATCCTTTATTGGCAGCGCTGGGTGCATGAGGGAGTGGCTCCACCAAAGTCGTGCACACCGAGGGAACCCCTCAGCCCCCTCCTTACACCAGTCACTCATGTCTATTCATCAACTTTGTGGGAACTCATTAACATATCTCACACCTGGACAATCAGCACATTCCATTCAAGGACCCAGCACATCTTCAAGTTAACAACATTAACATATCTTGTGCCTGGACAATCAGCACATTCCATTCAAGGACCTAGTATATCTTCAAGTTAACAACATTAACATATCTTGTGCCTGGACGATGTCCTTGAGGAGTTGTCTCTGCGCAGACTCTATTCCTTAGCGGCCATGTTTAAAGTCTCCATCTTTGCCACGTTGCATGTACAACAGGAATCTAAGACCAAATGTCACTTTTTAAAGATAACCAACCCAAGGACTTAGCAGTCTGCGCATCCATCATGTGGCAATAAGGGTCCTTGGACATCTCCCGACTTTAACTAAACGTAGGTGTGTCATCCTTTAGGTAAGTGATACAGCATTCACTATTCATACATCACAAATCAGAGTTCCTATGCTTCTTTTCAAACTAAAGATGAGATCACAATCATGGAGGTAATGTTTATTTTCAAATTGTAGTTGGAAGGAAAATTCCATTACACAGTGTATGCAAAGCACTGAGGTCTTAAATTGTCACGCTGACTAAGCTTCAGTTCCTGAAGTGAGCAAAGGCACATGCCTGGTAATTTCACCATGTTCTCACTATTTAGCAAGCCCAGTACCTATACAAATAGTATTCAAATTCAATTCAATTTGGATTTTCAGAGCTGAATGTATTTTGGTAGTTAGTGTCAGCACAAATGAACTCTTTTCTCCTCAATTCATTTCCTTTCTGTTAGAGTTATTTTAAAAAGAGAACAGACAAAAATCTCCCAGAGAACTAAGAGAACTATAGCAACAGAAATCATACTCCACAAACACTTAGGTACTATTTGTTAGAGACAAGGTAGTGATGTGCACTGAATCATGCAATTTAAGATTAGAGCTTCATTTTTTTTTCTCACATTACAACCCTGTGAGGTATCCATAAACACATATTCTCTGTGTTGATTTCCGCTCCCCGCACCCCCCCCCCCCCCCCCCCCCCCCAGTTTTTCTTTTCCTCCTGCTCTTTTTTAACTCTGTATATTCATTTGTTCTACCCCCTGGAAGATGGTTTAATAATTAGGTCCTACATATCTATCTTCGTGTGGGATAAATATGTAGGCATTCCTCTGTGGAAATTCATGAAGAATTAACCTTTGAGTTTCATAACAAATATGCTTTTGAAATCTATTTTATGTGATCATGTGTATAAAAGAAACATTCAGAAAAAGTGAAAAACATCACATGGAATGTGAGCAAGTCTTCTTCTGACTGTTTGTTTTTTTTTTTAAACAAAGCTCAACTTGTATTGATATTTTGAAAGCTTTTGCAACACATACTTCTTATCCAGAAGAGCACCCAAACACCTTCAGAATTCTTATCACTTAAACACATTTGAAAAATTTAGTGTGTATAACATTAAGTATGATGGACATAATGGAACATAAAGACTTTTATACTACACTACACGTTCCTACAGGTATTGATCATGTCACTGCTAATATCTATGGGGATTCAAAGAGTATTGCTGTCCTATAAGGCTGGAGAGCACTACGGCATATTCTTGCCCTTACACCAAAAGGAACAGGTTGACTATGTCGGTATCAATAAACACTCCCTCAGAACCTAAAATCAAGTCTTTATATCCATACCTCTGTGGGGTCTGGATCATACTATCTCCTAAACAGTGCCTGGTGAAAGAAAGCTCCTTGCTGCCAGCCACAAGTATGCCAGGGTCTGTTCTAGCAATTTCACTGTATAGATAACTGAGTCATGGTGCCTGGAACTGTGTCCTGGCACTTCTTGATTTACGGTTCATAACAAACCTCAAATGTGATGTCTTTGTTTCCGTTATACTGATTATCATTTACTCCTCCCTTCTTCTTTTCTGACATGAGTGCTGGTCAACACTTAGAAAGATAAACGGGGAAATTTTTGTCTGTCTCTGAGGTGACAGTGGGGTGGTCAGCCCAAGCAGCCATAGCATGGACATCCTAAGAGCCTACTGCTACATTTCTGGGGTGGCCACAGACTGCCATGCAGATCTTGGTCTTTCTGACACAGCTGAAGGTAGCAGTGGATGCTCTTGTTCCTGCCTGCTACAGAGGTGACCACTCAGCTGGAACTGCTCTGGGAAGACCAAACTCTTTCCATACACCCTATTAAGCAGTCAGTAGGTGGCAACATTTTTTTGTGGTTATCACCTTGGGCTGGTTTACAATCACAGTATGGACGGCAGAAGTATTATAACCCATTAACAATCCCCTGAGCCCCACAGCTCTTTTCCTTTCATGTTAAAGCCTCCATAGGTGTTTCCTAGCATGAACAATTCTGACGTGACAAGCTACAACCAATGCATGAGCCTCTGGAGCTAACATAATGTATCATGCCAGTAGGACTGCAATGCTTAGGTACTGCATTATTAAATTTTTGATGAAAATTATTTTTTGCACAGCAGGTGCTTTTCTAAATGAAATAATTCCTTTGATTTAATTTTTTCCCAAGGTCCCTAAAGGCAAAAGTGCATATTATTGACTAATGATGTGAAAAATTCCCGTTAAACTCACCCCCAGATCCCCAATCCCACATACGCATGCAGAAAATGAATCTCTTTTTTCTTGGTCAAGACAAGAAACACCTGGCCTTTGTTTGATTGATTCCTGGTGTGTAAATTAGAAGAAAGCAAGCTATATTTATCCTTTCAGATTTTAAAAGTTTTATCGGCAGTTAGATAAAAACATATCTGCAGCCTTTCAGCCAAGTGAAAAGAGTAATTCTGGAATTTTAGGAATCTAAAGATAAATCACAAAATAATCTTCACGGTAAGATACAGGATGCTGCTATTAAAATACTACTAATACAAAAAGCCATTAACTCTAACGCTAATTCATGTGCTTAGATTAGTTTAAACTGGCTCTCTTCCTTAGCAGGAAAGAAATTTAGCAGAGAACCTGTCTAAGAACAGTAGGAACATTAGGGTGTCCTGCTGTATTCAACTTCTTTGGAGGCTGGGTGTTTGTTTTGCTGATCAGGCCAAAGAGGCCCAGCTATTTTGATGATGATTATCACCATGACAAAGCGTGATTTACCACATTTTCAGCGTGTGAGAAATGAAAACTGTAATGAAATTTTCATATGAAATTTTAGACAATTTTAGGTGAACCTGTGTCAAAGTTCAGAAAAAAAAGACTTGCAAAACCACTGCCTAGTCCTTCCGTGCCAATCTGACTCCACTGTGCAACATACCCAAGTGCAGGCACATATGCATATAATCAGTTTAGTTGCACTGTGTTTCCTGGCAGTATGGGTTAGCTACTATCCCTCAGATACGCAAAGGGTAATTGGATGAAATACAAGGATTTACCAGACTAGCTGACTAAACAGTTCCTTCTGCATTTGAACTCTACGGATCCCAGCTATGTTAAGGACACATTTACATTTAGATACGAATTTCAGTTGCAAACAAATATGAACTGTTTTCATTTGCGTTAACAGAAATATTCAGAAGTGCAACACATAGAAGCTAAAAATGACAGTGGTGTTGGGCTTGAGGCAGTAAGCCTTGTCAAGAGGCAGCTATACTCTTTCAGATACAAGACGGCAAGTCCACATAAGTAGACTCCAGGCTGTACGCTGGTCTCTGCTGCTTAGGTATCTCAACACCTTGCTTGGGACTATGATATAGACAGCCATCTAAGAAAACAGATCCTGCACCGGTTCTCATCTTTGTAATTACCGTGGCATGTAGTCAATACTGAATGTGAAAAGATTAGGAAGGATATGACTTATTTTTTTTTAAGCAAATACCTGAAGGAGCAGCCTTTCATGCAAGCGTTTTAAGGAAAAAGGATGGAAGGATTATGCAACTGAGGCAGCTGGGCAGATATGGTGGAATGATTTTGAGATCACTGTTCGTACGTGCCATTTTACCTCAGATGTGTTCAGCTGTAATCTGGGATCAGATGGTGGTTGAGATTCATATAAAACCCCTGAACCCCGATTTCTGGCTTCCACGCACAAGCACAACCAGATCAGTTCACATTCTCCATGGCATCTATAAGCTTTTGTTCATTTGTATTCCTACCATAGACTTTTATCCTCTGTTTGGAAGCATAATTCCTTGATTAGAAAAGTTTGCTCCTTGACTTCTGAAGTGCTGAACAGCACTAATGCTGCTTGTATTAAATTTCACATATAAAAGAAGGCCCTGGAGTTGTGAGGAATAAGTAAGTGTACAGCTAGTTGGAACAATTATGTAGTTCTGGAGGCAATATTTGCTGCTTGTTTGTATATATCTAGCTGGAGAGCCCTTATCAAAAACTACTTTACTGAATCTGAAAAGGTTAGGGGATTTTGGGGGGGTTATCTCACACAGCTTCTTCATATCGCCTTAGGTTGTTTAATTCACATCCATAAAGGACAAGTAAGCCATGGAAGGAAAAGATTACAGTGCCCCTGCTAGTTCTAAACAGCGTGTATTTGATTTATTCAGCCCTCTTACTTTTATTTGAGGTGGAAATCTCATCCAAAGGCTGCTGACTCTCTCTGTATTCCAGATGTTGCCATATCAGCCTAAGTTGCATTTCTCATATCTCCCTTCTCCTATCTGTCAAGTTTATGAAAAATTAGAGCCCTCATACAATCAAAATGTCATCCTCCCCGCCTTCCCAGGCAAGCCTGGCTTTTGATTATGGGTATGCAGTCATGTGTAAACCTCATATTGGACCTCATAAACAAGAATGTTTAAGGACCGTGGAATCTGCTGCATGATATTATTATGTCAGGTTTTTATTGAAAAACTTTATGTGCTGCAAAAACATTGATTCTGCTCCCCCCCCCCCCCCCCTTCTTTTAAATGAAATGGTGAACATGTCCTGGGAGGCTTGAATACTTAGGTAAAAGGCAATGTTATGGTGGAGAGACTTTTGACTGTGACTTAGAGGTCTGAATCCACTCTGGATCAGTTGTGATCAGGATTTACTAATACCTGATTGTCTTTGGTACTGAATGTCAATAATCAAATGGATTATGCACTTGTATTTCAGTAGAAGAAGGATATAGCTGACCTAAAAGATCACTACTTATTGCTTAAGCTTAGAAAGAGTAGTATTGACAGAATGGAGTTAACTCTTTAAAGGTCTTTTATTTTCCTTAAACAGTGGACAATAAAATTATAGGTGTTGACAGGACATGTACACTACATGCCATCCTCCTGCTACATCCTGTGAAACACTTGCCAAGACCTTATACAAACTAAGACCTGACATAAAAGACCAAAAAGTCAGGAAAGCACAACAGGAAAGCACACAGTGAAATAAGAGGGGAGGGATAGTACAGCGGTTGCTTTTAATATAAAGCTCACCAGCAACCTGAGGAAGTTAATCTAGTCCCAACTATAGGAAAAAGAGCAGCAAGGAGAGAAGTGATAAAATAAAACATATAGTTTCATAATGTGCAACTAATGGAATTCACTGGCACAAGTTAACACAGATTGGTTAGCTAAGATTGGTAGCAGTAACTGGACAAAAATTTGACATGCAAAATCAGATTTCCAAATGTTCTGGTATCTTTGTTTTTCATGAGTCATGCAAAAAAGGATGAAAAGCAGCTGGACTTAGTTAGCTGGGGTGTTCTCCAATGGTGAAGAGTCTCACATAAATCACAGATTTGAGTTCTGATGAATAGGGGCTTGGCTGGAGGACTTAGAGGCCTTGAAATCTATAACCAAATCTATATGTCTAAAAAATATCTATCATGATGCTGGAACTAGGCTGGCATTCAGGAAAATACAGGTTTATAAATAGAATACAATTATTTCTGATTAACTTTACCTGGAAAAGTCAATGCAACAGAGAATCTGTTCCTTGTATGGCAAACAATATCAATAATAAGATTGATAAAGCTTTTTGGTTTTATTGGGCTTACGTTTCCAGGTTTAGTATATCAGCTCTGTACCTACCTGTTGAAATTTAAAAATTAGGGACTCCCTCCACTTTCACTTCTTATAAACTGCAAAGGAGATGTTTTTTGGGAGAGGGAAAGGTAATGGCAAACTGCTCCAATACGAAATGTTATGAAAAACGTTGGCTGCAACTAGAAAATTACATTTATACCATTGGAAACTTACACCAGTACAATGTCCTGTGAGCTGAATTTACCAGGTTCTTAGGACCACAGCCCAGACTCTAAAGAATAAATCTTCATTTAATAGTAAAAAAATCCTGTGTCATTTAATACAGCATAACATTGCACACTAAGGAAATTGAAAACACTAACTGCATGTGGTTTTTCCATCAACATTTGTGTGATAAGAACAGGTTTGGGTCTCTTCTGTCTCACAGCTCCCTTTCACTCATCTTCCCCTGCATTCCAGGTCAATCCATCTCTTATCATTTCAGGAACTTTTCTGGTTTTAAGTTTTCCATGGTATCCATTACTATAATATCTAAGTGCTGACCTTTGAATCTGCCCACATTTAAGAAAGTCTTTGAGAAAAAGGCCAGTTCTTTGACCTCACGTTGTCAACTGAGTGATTTAAACCAGTTAGTCTTAATAGATATATAATACTTTTTCCAAAGCAGTAACTCAAATTCTTATGGCTTCATGCCCATTTCACCACATTTTAATTTGAGTGTAGCCTACCAAGTGTTATACAAAATAAAGGCAGGATATTATTTTCTTTATATTTAAATATTTCACCATGCCATTTTACCCAAGCAATTTGACTGTGGTTTCAGTGCCTTCTACACAATGAGTTCAAAATGCTGGCTGAAACTTAAAAAACAGCTTTTCCAGCAATGAGGTGTTTTGCTACAGTCTCTGCCACCAGTACAGCTTGCTTTCAGCATTCTGAATGTAAGTGGAAGTGGGATGGGCTCTTAACATTTAGGCTCAGGCTAAAATACAACACTTTAATTAAGATAAATCTAAGTCTGATCTGGAGAGAGATTCCTTTTTTCCCTCACAATGCTTTTCTCTAATGTTTTTTCATCCCTCTGTTAACTAATAAAAGCTCATCGTATTTATGATCTTGAATCCAAACTTGACCTATGATACAAGAAGGAGAGGAAAAAAGAGTGAGACACTATGGAAGAGCTAAAAGAAAAGTTCTATGTTTACTTCCAGTCTACCACAAAGAACAGTACTCAGTCTTACACATTTACTCTTTTAGTGTTTTGGGATTATTTTATGTCATATATTCGTAATGAACAAAAGCAGACTACAGAGTGTACGTGTCCCTGCAGTCTACAGAATTAGGCCCTTAGGTCAGAGGCAGGCAGACTGATCGTGACCAAGACCCAAGTAAAATGTTACTTATGTACCTTTACTTGGAGAAATAATGTCTTTGACTAGACTGTGACTGTGGTAGTGATTAGGATGGTAACATCTCAACAAGTCTAGATATACCTCCCTAACAGAAGAGTATGGCTCGGTGTTTTCCAGAATGAGAAGACAGTAGGTCATTGTAGACACTTATTATAAATATTAGGTTAAGCTCATGAATAAAGATTTTTTTAACAGACCAGAAATAAACAATAATTGCCATGAACCATTCCATAGGTAATGCAGAAAAAGCATTGATCCATTATGATGAACTTCATGGTGGATGATCCATCATGCAAGAAGAGCTGATCATAAACAGTAATTCCAAGGACAAACTTTCTGAAACTCTTTTGCTGGTAATGTAAGTTAATAGAGGCTCTCTAGGTGTCTGCTAAAGGAGTCACAGCTTCCTCAAGCCTTCTTTGTCATGTAGTGGGGAAGACAAAATTTAATTGTACAGCGTGAACAGTGAAAAAATGTTCAGTGGTAGACCAGCTTCTTCTAGACTAAGAAGAAACAGACCTGAGAGGACACCAGCTTTATCTAGGAGAGGACAAGAGCTGTTTGTAACAGCTGAAATGTTCCTTTCTTTGCACCCCTCTTCCTCTGAGATGAGATTTACCTCAGCCCCAGGCAGTCATCTATTTCTGTTCCTGCATTAGAAAACAGTCGCCTTCCTTCTGGAAGCCCATGGTTCCTTCCTACACTTCTCTGCCTGCTGTAGAGAGGATAACAAGATCAGGTCAGGGCAAGAGAGCAGATGCCAGAAAGAAGAGTAGGGTGGCAATTAGTGACAGTTGCTGAAGTGACAGACAGTGACAGAACTGAAGTCTCCCCTACAAACCTGACTGAAAGGGACATATTTACCTCTGTGTCCAATGAGGCCTCAAGATGTGGAAATGTAAGGATGTTGTTTATTATTACTACGCCACTAAATTAGTAGAACATAGTCATCTTGATTCTTGATACCTTAGTTTCTAAGGTACCCTGAAACTGATATGGGGAAGTCTGAAAAAAGGTGTCCCACACTATCAAGTAATTTGAGTTTTGATAGATAACACACTGTTTGGTAGTACACACTCCAGGTGGCACTTTGACTAAATGTAACAAAAATATTTGTAGCTAGTACATCATGCATTTACTTATTTTGTGTGCTGGAAAACATATTAGTTACTGCCTTTCTTCACCCTCTAGGAAAAAAAAATAATTATAAGACACATTTCATCACCTTGAACAGATGGGCAAAGCAAGGTACATCTTCACAATATAGTTGTTTCTTAGTAAAGTTGAAGGTTCTTTCAATGTTTTCTGAATATTAGAGAACAGCTTCTTCAGTTTCACAGTTAAAAACATTCCTTAGGTTTTTTTAAGGTCCCTAAAGAATTTTTACATAAAATGTGAAGATGTAGAGACACTTTCTTTGATTAAGTGCTACTTACATCTTACATCAGCGTAAGAAATACGGTACATTTAAAATTAAAGCAACTTGATAGTTTATAAACAGAAGTTCATGACATAATTCATTAACAGAAATGTAAATGACAACAAGGAATTTATGGTAAATTATTTGTCCTCATGTGTAACTCTTAACTAAAAATATATTAAGGCAAAACAGAAAAAATGGAAAGGGATTTTATTCAGTGCTGGAGTCTCTAATTGTCCAGCTTGTTTTGATTTTAGTGATCAAAACCCTTCAATTCACTTTACCATGAAAAAAAACCCCTGTCTAGTGTTATAAAGGGTTCATTTTTTTTCAAGCTTGGGTAGGAACTATTTGCTTGGAAATTATTACCTGTTCACAGACATACTACAATTGGTTTGTGTTTTTCAGGATTTTCCTATTAGGAAATGGCATAAAACTCAGAACCAAGATATCCAAATTTCTTAACACCTGTGGGTTTTTCAAAAGAATTCCTATCTAAAGCATAATAGTGAAAATATTAGTTTTTCTTCTTGTATATAAAGACGGAACAGTCTGTAAAACACACACACACCCCAGAGAAACCCAAAAAAACACTGAGAAAAAAGTTGCTTTAGTTAAAACTGCTCTTCAAATTAATTTCAATTAAACCATTATGGATTGTTTTTTAAGAAGCCAAAAGTATTTCAACTGAAGCTTGTGACTATTGAACAGTGCATTTTAAGGCAATGGAAGATGACATAAAAAATAAACACATGATCTGGAAAGGGATTTTTCCTCTTAAAATGTTCCTAAATAAAATATTTTTTCCTTATTTTTCATTTATCTTATATTTATTTTAATAAAATTAAAACGGGTCATCTTAGACAAATCATCTTTTCCAAAAAGAAAAGAAATAAGTAGGACTGAGAGAAAGGAAGGGGGGAGAGAGATATTTGAAATAGCACAGGCCGTGGTAGGCTGTAGAATAAGTAGCACTGCCCGTCGGTAAGTAAACTATAGTACACGGGCTGAGAAAAGAAGCAAGAAGTTAGAAACTGATGAGGTGCTTCATAGCTGAGTAAGGTGAAGGAAAAAAAGAAATGATCTGTGAACTATTAGCCTTTGTGTTGCTTTATGTTTTCTGCTGAAACAGGGATACAGAAATGTGAGTAGTCATCTAGGTGCATTGGACTAAACCCCAGTATTCTGAAGAGTAATTTTTGTTAGGGAGGCAATGTGGGAAACTCATGGAATTGGACACAGAAAAGTGTTTCATACAGACTTTTTTTCCTTTATCTTTGCTCGGTTATCTATTTACCCTTATGGATCTACTGCAGTAGTAACTGCAACATCAGACATCTCATTGATACTTTCCAGAAAACCAGTGTCATGGTTTAACCACAGCCGACAACCAAGCACCATGCAGCAGCTTGCTCACCTCCCCCTCACCCAGAGCGGTGGGGAGGAGAATCAGAAAGGAATATAAAACTTGAGGCTTGAGATAAGAACAATTTAATAAGTGAAACAGAATACAAATGAAAGAGCAATAGTACCAATGATGACAGTAACAGTTATAATGAAAAGGGGAAGGGAAAAATGGCATCCAGAGGGAGAGGCAGAAGGGAACAACTGCTCACCGCCTGCTGACCCATGCCCGGTCCCCGAGCAATGACCTGCCCGCCCCGGCCAGCCCCCCAGTTTATACACCAGGAATGACGCCCCATGGTATGGAATACCTCCTTCGCTAGCTCAGGCCAGCTGTCCTGGCTGTGTCCCCTCCCAATCCCTTGTGCCCCTCCAGCCTTTTTGCTAGCAAGGCCTGAGGGACTGACAAGTCCCACATCAAAGCCAAAACACAGCACCGCACCAGCTCCTGAGAAGATAATTAACTCCATCCCAGCTGAAACCAGGACAACCAGCTACAGCTGTTCTGTGTACCAACATCTCAGCTGTGGAGAGTTATGGTGTATTCATAACTACAGAGTGGGCTATATGGACAGCTGTGTCCTCACCTGTAGATCATTTACTGTGCAAACCCTACCAGAACACCAGAAATGTCCTTTTCCAGTCTTAGCCTAGAATCATATCCAGTCTGTCCAGCTACAAAGTCTCTTGCATGGAAATAAATGAAAATCCTACCCTAAGGATTGCTCCGATAAACTAGAACCACAGCCACCTCACTAGGCAAGTGCTACTGAAACCTTCTGCAGCCTACATTGCATGCCATGCCCTCACCTGTCGACAGGTTTGGAGACCTTAGTGTGAGGGTAAGTGGAGTTTAAGAATACCTGGTCTGTTACTGATGTCTGATTAGTGGCTGTTCAGCTTAAGAGCCGAAGAGAAGAGACAGGAAAAGCAGTAAATTAAACACTCAGAAATGCAAACCTGAACAATGGCAGATAGTGGAAACACTAACAGGGGGGGTTAGATCACAGGCTGATCAGCCATTGAAAGAACCACTCCAATATCACCTGATGGTATTTAGCCAGAATTTTGTAACTGATGAGAAAAAGTGGAAGCAAGATTGTGCTGAGTCTTACTGGAAAGAGCAAACCTATGTGGTATTTGAGGGCTTGAAGGGTCGTGTGAAATATGTTACGAGGTGTTAGAAGGAGGCTGTAAGGGTGCGATAAACTTGTTACCGTGTGTGCAGGGGAAGGGGCAAATGCCGGGGAAAGGGGGAGGGGGGATGCTGTTGGGGTGGATCAGGGAGGAACAAGTGTGGGAAAATGGGCAGGAGAGGGGATAGAGGAGACCAGCTGTGTGGGAGGGCATATTTGCTAGTGAACTTCAACAAGCTGGACTAGCCTGATAGTAGAAGACCAGCTTCTGTAAAGACCTAAGTTGTGAGATCTTAGGAGCCAGAAATGGATTCTGGATGGGTGTCAAGTCCATGCAAATATGTATATAGATCGTCCAGAAATGACAGCGAGCTTGTGAATCAAGCTTGTTGCCCTTGTGAGCTTTAATCTCTGTTGTCGGAAAAAAAGAAGCAAGATGGGGCTGTCTGTGGTGTTCTCCACTACGTAAGTGCTGTTTGTGTTAATGGGGGTACCGGTAAATGCCTTGCTCTAGTACTTGTGTTGCTGTGTGCCCGGCCACATTTGCATTCTGTGCATGCGTATCTGCATCTTTGGAATATGCTCTCAGCCCTGCCACTGGCTGGACCTGGAAATGGGACAGGGCAGCTAACAGGCTGGGAAAGAGAAGTCCCTGTGGTCTTCCAGTCCACTGAAACTGGCTTCTTTTAGCACATAGTGCACGCTCCCATAGTGAGGGAGTGTGCTCCTTTTTCATTCAGTCTTTAATACCTATGATGGAGTATACCTGGCTATGTCCTGTCAATTGCGCATCGGAACAAGTCAGGAAAAGACGATATCTCTCAGCCAGGTTGGGCACCTGTCTTTTTTTTTTTTAATCCACTTGGGGCTAACTGATAAATCCTGAATAAGTCCCTGAATTAATATAGTGAATCCTTTTTTTTTTTTTTTTTTTTTTTTTCAGTTTCAATTTCCACATAACCACTTCCCTCTCCCACCCTAAATACAGCATAATAGAAAAAGTTGTGAACACATTAGCTTTTCCACTACAAAAGGTTTGTATTTCTTTCTCCTTAATTGCTCTACTCTGGCCACTGTCATGAAGACAATAGCAATCTAGTTAGGTGCACAGCTTGATCAGAACATCCTCTCCAAAGAAGGAACTCTTACTGGTCTCCTGAGCAGGAGCCCCCAGGTTAGTGAGTGCCCCCTGCTCCCCCAGGTGCTGTCCACCTCAGACCTTCCTGGCCCTTCTCTATGCCTGCCTGGGACTCCTTCTCACATTCCTGGGCTTTGCTTTCTTGATGTGGGTCTCAGCAGCTTGTGTCTTCCAACATACACAGTACTGGAGAAACCCTTCTCCCTCACCTCTTGGGAATTAACGTTCCTTAAGCTAATCCCAAATCAGGTAATGGGGCACAGAGTATAGTGCACCCCCAGGGGAAGGAGCACAGACAGGCTCAAACCATCACAGGGAAATCAATGGATTAAATGACTGGATCTACATGGTTCCAATCATGAATAGCCTAGGCTTTTCTTTATTTATTTTTGAGTGCTTTGTGCTCATCTGTAGTTTATAGTCATTACTTGCATCTAATACTAAACTGGCACCCCATTATATCTGCAGCGTTTAAGCTAGCAAATTACAGTGGTGTGACACTGTATGACATGGTAAATCTTGACCTTTAAATAGCAGCCACTTTAAGAGTTCATTGTTTGAAAATAAATTAATGTAAATGCTGAAATGTAGAAGAAATTAGATTAAGCAATTTAGTTAAAGATTATAACCTTTTTACTTTTTTAACTTTTTTTTTTTCTTTTTTTCCCCTCTTTATTCTGTTGCCACTACTTGTTGATGCCCAGGCTGTTGAAGGTCTTTTTCCTTTCTTAAGGAATATTAGTTATTGAAAATGAATATATAGACTTGCAGTTTCTATTAAATCCTTTAATCTGTACTGCAGGAGTACATTCTATTATAAATGCATGCACATAATATTCACTGACATTAAAAGGAGTTATTGGTACTCACTGAGTGAAGAAGAGACGACACTGTTGCTGAATAAGTTGCTCATCACATCTTTCAAATGCATGAAATTTTATTAAAAGGTTCTGTAAAGGGAAGAGTTAAGAACACAGAAGTGAAGCTAGTGGTTTTATTCAAAGGAAGTTTGGCATTTATCTACTGCAGATTAATTGTCTGGCCATACTAAATATACTACCATAGATAATATTTCAAAACAATGCAAAGTCGCAAGCTGTTCGCTTTACTCCATGTAGACCTGTGGATGTTGCAGCACTTCTGAGTTTTATGGATAATATAGGTTTTATGTCCTAATGTGTAGGAAATTAATAGTCACAGTGGTCTGAAGAGTGATGACTTCCCTGATAATAATGATAAACGAATTGAGGACTTGATGGATGTACCTAACCTAGTGGAGGTTAATGATGGTGCTCCCCAAAGAATTGATTTGGTAGTGATAAATTGAAGATGACCTACAAAGATAAAATACAGATCCCATTAAGTTTACCAGAGCCTCCCCTCCCCATAGAAGAACTAGATGAAAGGGCGCGTTGGGTGTTTTCTTACCCCCAAAAATAACAGATTGTGTTGTGTACTGTCCAGTGGCACCCACTTCTGATGCAGTTGATTAGTTTGTCAGAGTAACTACAAGGACAAATATCTATTATACAGTGGTTGAGTCTCTAACAGTGAAGATTAACTTTTAACGGCACAGCTTAACAGAAAAACCTCTGAATATATATGCACTGACATAAGTTTGGGGTTAGGTCACAGTGTGCTGCTGAGTTCATTAAAGCCCTGATGCTCCTGCTCTAACGGCAAAGCAATAACTTATGTAAAGGGCTATACTAAAAGGGAGAACCATGCTGGCTCTCCCCAGCTGCATGATACCATAAAGCCAGACACCAGAGGCCACGTGATCAACAGAAAGAAGAGAGGCAGAGAAGCAACATGACGGCATTTATTTTGGGGGCTTTTTGTAACAAGATGATAGAGAAAATTAATATATTCCTGTCAAATTACTCATTGTTCTAAAAATGGTTACTATATCCAAAGTACCATTTCAAACACAGCCCTTGGTGGCAGTTAACATTTGTCACTACATTGGGAAGCAAATATCAAATAAATAGATGATATTAAAACAATTTTTCAGGACCGACTGTCCGTGCTGCAAAAAGCAATAGATCTTCTAGTGCACTTTGGCAGTGTTCTGGAGAAATCAAAGAAGGCCTATGGGACTGAGTGGCTCTTTTAAACTCATCCTCTCGTTGTATACTGAAATAATGGGTAGACAGGGAGGTGTGAGGAAGCTTGCATTATCTGTGTCATTATTGGGATTGGATTTCGGCTGTTGCAGCTGTCAGTATGACCTTTTTGTTGAATTAAATTAGCTTTAAACCCCAGTTTTTCAAAGCCTAGCTTTTCTTCATACAGTGTTTGCAGGTAAGTAAAAGTGATTTTTGCATATTACATTTTAACAGTTAATTTTTAACACAATTAATTTTATCAAAAGGTAGGGAAACAGGTCGGAACACAGAAAGGACAGGTTAAAAAATATTAAATAACTCAGATGTACCCAAGTTGTTAGGATCTGATGAAATTAACTAAGCCAGAACTGTCTTTGAACTATTAGTAATTAAATAACAAAAACTCTATGAGGACAAACAGAGTCCTATAAGACTGGAGAAGGGCAAATACAGTACTATATATTAAAAAATGGGGGATGGCGTGAGGTGGGAAATACGACAGAAAGGAAAAAAAACTGAGCTACAGGCAAGCCAGCCTGACTCTGCCACCTACAAAGATATGATAACATGTTTTTAAACAACCATTTAATGATATCCCAGAGAAGGCAGACCCGATTTTGTGAAGAACAAATGTGCTCAAACCCTACCACATTCGTTCCTGGTCAGGGCAACTTTGAAACATAGGTTGGAGACATGTGTAATATATTAGCAAGATTTTTCACATGGTCAAAATATTCTAATACTGAAAGAAAGAAATGTAGTCCAGGACAAATTAGTAAGATATGGTTATGTTAATGGTTTGTTACTGAAGTAGGAGAAAATCTTATTTGTAGGAGGCTATTCCAATGCGATGCCATACAATATTTTTGTTTACGAACTAGCTCAGCAAAGTAGGAAATTTATTTCTTTGTGGATCACAAATGATTGCATTTGGATGAACACTTTGTAAAGTAGGGACTTTAAAGGATGGAAATGACATGGGAGGTGGTCCTAATGAAAAGAGAACCATCCAAAGTATATCAAAAGAAATTAACTGAAGACCAGTTTGAGGTAGTGCACTGAAGAGCCATATCTCTATTGAAAACTTACAAAACTACCTTGCATAAAATGTACAGTGTTACGAAGTGTGTAGGCAGTTGATGTTATGTAAAAATAAGCAAACTTCATGTAGGTATTTATTTACCAAAGTGTAGTATATAACACATGGGAGGTAATTTTCTATTTTCTGTTCTATTTTGGGCACTACATTTTAAGAGAATAATATCAGTAAAACAGAAGCTCTTAAAAAATATCAGAAACGAGCAGAGACTCAGAAAATATATTCTCTGGGAAATGGTTGAAAGAAAAGATCATGTCTTCTGTAAGAGGAGAAAGATGACTTCAGATACATTGAAAGTGGTAGTAACAGAAGTGGCCTGTTTCTGTAAGTGATCTCCCACCCACTGGGGTTTATGCAGAAGATAGAAATCCTGCTCAAAAGTTCCTGAAAACAGGCGAGAAGAGATTTTGATCCTATCACAGACTAAGGTGATGAACGTCATCGCTTCCTGAGTTTGTCAGTCCTGTTGTGTTTGCCGTGACCGCATTTCATCCATGCGTGTACTGCTGCGAGCTGATAGAAAATATTATTGGTCTATGCTATTTTATGCTATTTTTTCCTTTCAATTCAGTTATTGTCACAATTTACACACATTACATTATATTACATAAATTTTGGACTCCTCACAAACACATTTCTAATTATCTGAAAATACTGTGTATCAGCAATATTTTCTATGAGTTTTGTTGACTATGGTATATAATTAATCTGAACTAAATAGTTTTTCATACAGAAAGGCTACCCTGCTGCCACTGGAATTGACTGGGTGAGTGTTATCTATTGGTCCTTAATTAGACAAGCTATAATAGCCAGAATTATTCCTATTGCTCATTTCACTCTTTACTTCCACTTCAACAATTCAATATTTTTCTCAATTCTTTCAACAAATGCAAATCAGCACAAAGTGGGAATTGGATATCTTTTTGACAGCCTTCAGAATACCTGTTGCAGAGAAGTTTGTAAGTGGTTGGGCTACATTAATTTTGTAAACATTGAGGACATTTTTCATCAGTGGTGTAGATTATAGGAGGAAAACCATAAATAATGCCACTGATTCAAAGACAGATGCAGTTTACAGCAAGCCTTGTCGAACTGATGCCCTCTGAAGATGATGCCAAAACACAGGAATAAGCATCCAAATTCAGATAGTGTACTTTTAGATAATTTTAGATAATGGGGCATCAAAGACACTAAGTTCATTAAAGCTGGTGCTTATAGGAGGAAAAAAAAAAAAAGTGTCTATTAATCCCATGCACTTTCATATCTCCAGGTGCTGAAAAGAGTTTGCACAGGTAACTGACATTACAGATTGTGTTAGCCTGCTGTGTTTGTACAGGCAAAAACTCTAGTGATATAATAACAGCTAATTTTTGTTATAATAACTATTCTATCTTATTTTTTGATAGCTCCTTTCTGTAAACAAGTAGTACAATCGTGCTCAGGCACTCTTCTTGGGAGCCTTGGGGACAGAGATAACTGGAAAATTACCTTATTACAGAATAATTCTGGAAATTTAGACTTAGATTTTTATTCTCTTTGTTGGCTTTCAAACTAATAAAGGATTAAATATTTGCTTTTGCTTCTCATCGGCACTGACACAACCCCATTGTGCATGATGCAAATATTACCAAATGCCACTGAATGAATGAACATGATAGAATGAACCCAGCAGTGTAAATTATATTCATTGCCGTCTGAACTTTGTTTTCCATTTAAACAAGATTAAAATCTACTTTTCATAGATACAAATACAATCAAACCATGACTGTTGCAAACATTGTCAGTGTATAGTAAAGGGCAGGAAAGCTCAAATGGTAGTTGAGGTAAATAATTCCACTCTGAAAGATCAGTATACCAAAATTTAGATTACTAGTCTGAATGTGATGATTAATTACATAGTAAATAATCCATAGTTTAACCATATTGGAAATGTTTTGGAAAGAAACCCACAAAACCTCACAGCTACAATAACTGCCTTATGTATGTTGCTTTTATAGCTACTTTGCAGAAGGAAAAATAACTAAATAAACCCACTAAAATATTTACAAGAAATATATTTAGAGTGCAGGAACATACAACGTTGATTTTCAAGGATCTTGAGTAACCGTTTTATCTGTATCACTGTAAAGTGGAACAAAAGATTCATACATGTTATACGCAGACACATTTTCACAGAACAGTCTGTATTTCATGGAAAACTTTGCAGGCTATATTGTTGACAAAGCATCATTGGTGTGTATGAAGAGGAAGAGGCAGTCTACTCGCTACTCATTTTAGCCTATGGAGCAGATGCAATTTTGATAGAGTGACGATAATACACCATATTTTTATGGGAAAATAAAAAATGTTTCCTATTCATATGGAATAAACAACTAGCCTATTCTTGATGAAACTGCAGTTCCATATGGGTTATTTCACACAGAGTGACAGGGAACATTTAGCTCTATTAGCCAAAATAGCTTCTGCATTTGACACTTTTATGTTAGCGGATAGCAACACAGGATTGTGCCTTTACAATATCCTGACCACTAAGTAATTATCAATCTCGGCTTCTATATGGTACATGTAATTCTTAAACTTGCTTTACATCTTTGAAGGCTAAGGAACACAGGAAATTTTCAGGAAGCCAAGTGGAAAAGTCTTTTGTAGCCTGTAACACTCAGAAACAAATTTATCGATAATGCTTATTCTGCATGTCTGCACAAACTTATCCCCTTTCAACTACAAATCCTCCATAGTCTCCATTTCGATTTCTTTTTAGGTTAGACCCAGCAAATTCCTCCACAATAAAGCAAGTCAAGGTCACAGTCACCCAAGGATATTTTTATCAGATCAATCCTTCATAAAGCTCAAAATGTATAAAAGCTTTATTGAACAAATAAGAAGCAGCATCCCTTTTAACAATTACTTGGCTCCATAATGAAATTTTGCAAACTTGTCTCCTTTAACTCACTCTAACAAATTTATGCCTGCTAGAAGCGGAATTTTCCTTTATTTAATTTTGCTAATTTCTCTGAACAAACGGGGGGAACGAGACGTGGTGGAAGATGAAAGGATAGACAATGCAATATGTAAACCCCAAAAGGCTGAGAATGAAGACAAATAAAATGAAATCATCAAATCGATAAATAAGTTTTGCATTAGAAGATTAAAAAAAAAAAAAAAAAAAAAGCTAGCAGCCTAACTCCAAGCCCAAAGTGAGTGGCTCATACAAGAATTAACACAGAGGCATATGTGATACATAAAAAGTACAGTATTCAAGGGACATCAACACCAGATGTGTTTGTTTAATAGCTCAAGCAATTAAGATGTGAAACAGACAGTCTTTCAGCCTCCTTAATGTTGCTTCATCCTCATGTTGCCTTGCCTTAAGTTGGTTCCCTGGAGTAAATGACTCCAGTGAAGCTGGCAGCTGGGTATTTCTGGGCATATTCTCTTTCTTCATGGCCTAAGCAGCTTGTTGGAGCAGATTCCTGGTGCTCAGATCTGCCCATAATTAATCATAAGAAGATGAAGAGCCATCCATCTTGAGTTTTCAATAAATCTGGAGTTAACATTTTATGGATGCAAGTGGGCTTATTCTGAGTCAGGGAACAAAAGTTTAAGATTGAATTGTGAATAAGTAGGTGTCTTTCGTTTGACTCTGGCCTCCTATCACCCTATTGGCATTTTTATTTTACTTGTGATATGCTATTATTCTGTTCAATGACATGTTTTCCTGGCACTGCTGCTGATGTAAGTTAATTTATACAATGCTGCTTTCAATGCTTTGCCTTTTGGTCTGATTTTGAGATCTCAATTCCTCACACACATCTCCTCCCCAACACACACACTCAGGACCATGAAAATCTATGTTTCATAATCTAAGGAAATGCTCAGACTGATTTTGGGTAGTAAATGCACATAATTAATACAGCTTCAGTGTACTTAAGATGAAGTGATTACACAGCTTTTATATATGCACGCGTGGCATCAGGCTAAAGTTTCAGCTATGCTAGTCAAGCACAAGGGAGATGTAAAAGATAAAATCATGACTGAAGAAGTTCCTGAGGTGAGGATGAGACTATGTACTAGGGGATCAATCTCTACTATTCTAATTAGTTTACATCTGAGAGCAAGTTACGGTGGGTGATATAAGCTATTCCTTTCTTCAATCTAGCCAAGAAGCATTGAAAAGCACTTTACTCCCTGAAACGCTTTGCTGTTTGTAGGCAGGATGTCGCTGAGAAATTGCTAATCCTTCAGACTTCATCTTTTATTCCTGAAAAGCTTAGGATTTTTCTCCAGAGTTTTACTTCTAAGCTCATTTTGCCCTGCTACATGTTCATCTGTCCTGATACCTTGTTTTCATGGATTGTATATACATTTGGAAGTCTTATCCTAGAAATGGTCTGCATGTTGCAGTGGAAATGCGTACTTTTTGTAAATGAGGTTGGTTTTTTTTGACTTATCTGACAATCAGATTGCATTGTTTTATTACTAACTCTCTGTAATTCCACTGCATATTTGAGAAATTTAATGAATTCAGTTGAAGCAGACTCCCTTGAGTGTATCTCTTTATTTGTTAAGACTACAAGAAAGAGTAGACTTGACATCTTGTTAATCTATAAACCCCCCCGACACTTAACAGTTGCAAGAGCTGCTGATATAGAACTTATCTAACATGATTATCAAGACAGTAATATTTTTTACCTTGGAAGACTTCAACAGCAACATAGATGATGTCCTCATCTGCCTACTGAGATTTTCACCAAGGTTTCCTTCAAACAGCCTGACTCGCACATTCATCTATAGCTTTAGAATGCCCGGACAGGACATGGAACACAGTTGCCTCCACAGTTTCCTCTCACAGTAATGACAAAATCGTTAGTCAGCAGAGAAGACTTCTGAATAATGGAGGAAAACTTCTGTAGGAGGAAAGAGAGAGACCATGGACCTTAATGTCATGAACAATAAGAAAGACCATCAAATTTACTACATTTAAACTGAAACCAGCTTTTGCTTATTTTTCATGTGAAAGTTCTTCAGGAATATGGATATTAAAGGATCTGTATGTAGGAAAGAATGTATACAACTGAGCAACTGCTGACTTTTATTCAATGAAAGTAAGGTTTTTACATCCCAATACAGGATGGGGTCACCTGGATAATGTGCGTATCTCAGGTAGCGTCATTAATTATGACTTCAGGTATCTGTCCCGATTATTTTAGACTGATACCTCAGCAATAAAAAGCCGGGCAATAAAGAACATAGAATGGCATCAAATTTCAGATATTTTTAACCTTATGTACCTTTTAAAAAATTACCCTAATGCTTAACCAAAACATTATTAATTTCTTATTTTATTATCCTAACCTGAAATATATCACAAATTTTTCCCATTGTAGACAACACTATAATCCCAGATCTAGCAAAGTCAGAAAAATAAATTGCGAACACTTTCTCATATTTAATTCCTGCTCATATGTTAAGGGACCATGAATAATGAGACCCACAAAGAGGGGGGTAAATGGAAATGCTGATGTGTAGCTGCGTAGCTACATTTCATTCAGAGGAGGTATTCATGGTTACATCACTCTGGGATGTGGACCGCTGTCTAGAAAATGTTCAAAATGCAGTGCACATTTCCTTATACCCAGGAATTTCTTATCGGTTTGACAATAATGCAAAATTAATATGAAGTGATGACACTTGCACAGTACAGTGCTATTATATATTCAAAATAATATTTACACAAAAATTAAACTTTATTAAATTGTACAGGAAGGAATCTTTTATGGATGTGTCTCTATGCATGCCTATGCAAAACACAATCTAGGACTTAAGTTTATTTATTTTCCCAAAAATTAAAACCAAAGCAAGCAAACTTGTGTTACTGGAATAAGTTTAGATTGTAGTCTGATCAGGCTACAGGAAATTTCAGTTGAGAATATTGCACCTGTCAACTGCTTTTCATTTCAGGGAATTAATCAAGCTGGCTGTTCAGAGAGTTTTTGAGAATGTTCATTATTTCAGCTATTAATTTTTAAAAGCAGCAAATGTTGCAAGTCAACAGCATCCATAAAAATTGATTTATTGTGCAATTTACCTCATGCTATGGGAAGGAAAGAGAAGGGTTTGTGTATCTACTACTCCCCCTCTCAATTTTCTAAGGCATCCGCTGTACGTGTGTATATATTTTTTAAGAAAAAAATTACTTAGTTGAAAGGAACAGAATCCTTTTTGCATTGGTTTTACACCAATGTGGATGGGTAATATCTGACCACATAATTTAACACTAAAGAGAATAAGAAACAAAAGCAGTTACATAGAGAAATAGTCAGAGAACTGTAATCTGAAACTGGTGGAGCCCCACTGTAATGCTGTGTCGGGCATTAATACAGTTCTCTAGGCTTCAGTCTCAGCGAAAATCTATTCCGCACTATTCTTTTATAACGTGTATTTGCCTGTGGACCCCACAAAAAACAGTTTTACATTGTTTAGGCAAAGTTACCTGGAGGGTAAGCTGCTGTTAAACACCTGACAATAAAGCTTCTTGCTGCAGAATGTAAGTGATCTGTTTGTGTTGGAGGGGAAAGATATCACAAATTTAGGCATTTGGTCTTCTCAGATACACTAATTCACAGCATCCGAAGTATCTGGAATAAGGCCTTTATGTTAAATATGGTTTACAGAGTGGTGCAACACAGCCACCTGGTACAAACATCCATCCTGTGAGCAATTTCCATCCCTGGGATGTAACAACTGTAGAGCAGTGGCTAAAAGCATGGTCCCACTGTGATTTGTGAGAATTCGGTCAGGGCTAGGACCTAGCCTCTGCTTCTTCAGGTGAGGTAGTATAGCCTTTTCTTGAGGGCTTTGTCATTTGTCTGTCCGCGGTAGGAGTGGCAGACAGTGAGGAGCCTGGCTGTTTTACACAAATTAGATTCACTGTGCGGATCCCTTCCCTGGACAGGAGATACGACACACAAAGCCCATGGGCCTGTAACACTGATCAGTGGAGACCATTGGACTTGACCTGCACATGCAAAGCTCCGAAGGAGGGGAAACACTGCACTGCTCCCCCCACCCCACCCCCCGCCCCCTAAAACCACCCAAACCACCCAACTCTTCCAATAGATAACTCCTGAACAGGTTTTCTAGGAGATTTAGAGGGAATTGCAGACTTGTAGTAGAACGCAGACCTTTGAAAACATTATTAATAATTCAAAAAAAGAGACATAAATCAGCCTAAAAATCTTGAGTAGAGGACATTACACAGTTCATTAAAATTCCCAATATTATTAAAGAAATGGTAGACCTTCTCAGTTCTTTAAGGTTCTAAAACTGTAGATCTGAGGATCAAAGATCTAACACAATGAGAAGGAAAGACCATATAACATTTTTATAGTGTTTGTCTTCTTGATAGCTTTGCACAGGAAAATATTAGCTTACTTTGGCCTTTCATATCTGAAATATAGGCCAGATTATGAAATGAATAACATTGCATTTACTCTGACCAGAGAAATCCAGAGTGTGGGGACCAATATTTGTTTTACAAATCCTTTTTATATTATGTATCTGAATATTCCACAGATAAAAAAAAAGGATGAGAGACTGCTCACATACACTTTTTAAAAAGAAAAAACGGTGTGGGATGATATTTCCTGAGCAGTTTTACAGGAGAGAACCACAAAGAAAGTAAGGCTTTTATGCACACATTTCCCACGCAATATTTTTACTTCCCATTAACTTCTTTCTAATAACATAAAGTCCCTAAAAACCAGAGAGCTTAGGCTGCGTTACAAGACCTTTATAGAACCATTTATGTGTCTTAGCTTCAGGCTTTCATATAACCCTTGGGTGGGCGTTCAATGACACCAAAACACACCTGTAGGGGGCTTGTGGATTCAGTAATAAGTGGCGAGTCCCCTGTTGGGACATTGCTCTTATCATTGTCATCTTGATCCTTAAAAATATTCAAGCTGGTAATGGTTTTATGCTACCTACTGTGTAAGATTTCAGCTTCAGTGTAACATTTAATAAAGCATTATCTGTGGAGTTCAGTGGTGCTGTATTGATAAGAGTTGCCTTTAGAAGACTTTGTGAGGCTGAGCAGTGGTGGCTGTGTTACACAAACATGGGAAATAATGAAATAAAAACAAGCTACATGATATGCAGAGATAAAATTTCAGTGCAACTAATAAGGAAAAATAATAGCAAAAGGCAAAATATTGTTGAAACAATGCAAACAAATAAAGCAATAGCAAAGAAGAAAGACAAATAACAAGAGCAAACTAAGAAATGAATAACAAATAATAAACCAGTAACAAATAATGAACAATAACAAACTAGACTTCAGAGGTAATCAAAGTGAGAAAGAAAGGAAAAGAGTGTATTATATCAGAAGCAGATCAGCGCTGTGTGCTCTTGGGATCAACAACTCAAATGCCTTTCATAGGTAAAATGGGTTAGGGAATATTTTTGCCAAAGTTTTGCACATCACAATAAACACCTCACAGTTAGCTGCACTAATTGTTCATCAAGAGAGACCTCAGAACTGCTAACCCATGGATTAGCATGCAGGTTCATGGAAGGAGTGTGATACCGGGAAACACATAATCTGCTCTCTGCTTGTCTCAACATTTGCTCAAAAATTAAAGGCATGCTAAGTGTTCAAGAGAATCTCTCCAACAACTTCAGAGGTCTTTGGATCAGGAAGGGATAAAATGTACACACGAATGAACAAATGGAAACCATGTATTTACTTTTTTTGCATGTTGGTTTCCTTCCTTTTTCCTGTGAAAGTGACATCTGCTCAGCATTGGTCCGAAAAAAAAGATGGAAGAATTTTCTACTTGCAATTGCAGTTTCTCTGAAATTGAAATAGTTTGTAGAGGTATTTGCATCCAGTTGATACTTTATTTTGGCAAAACCAAAACCACTTTTTGACATTCTTAGAACAAGATAGTTTCATTTCTCCTTTGAAATGACTATGCTTCTATTCTGTTATCACATGTATTATTATTCTGCTGTATTTTGAGATAATTCAAAATCATGTTGCAAGACTAATTTAATCAAAATGGAATTTTTGATTGATAAAAATTAATTTCCAGTTATTCATTTCAGAATTTTATTTCATCAAGCAATATCTCCATCCCAAGTTGAAATAAAGATAGATTTGAAAACTCAGTATACTGCATGAAATACTCATCCTCTGCATATAACTACTCCTAATATTATGCAGTATTTAACAATGGCATCTTCAGAGAATAAACATTTTAGGAAAAACACCTGGAAACACATTATGTTTCTTCCACATTTTTTGACCTTGAGAATATGACAAGAACACACAGAGAAAGGGCAATCTCAGAGGGAGACAGGTAGGGGAGATAGCAGCTCATGAGTGAGATGATGTAGCTTTCCATCTGCAAACAAGTCGTGCATTCTGCTACTGAAGAAGCACAGGAGAGAGAGAGAAATATCAGCATTTGCCCAGTCTTCCACTAACCCAGTCGTCAGGGCATTCCTGGCAAGGGTCTCAATTCACAGTTGTGATCTGTTCCTTGTGTCTTTCCATGTCACCGGGAGAGCCAGAAACAGCTCTCATCTGCAAGGAGAGGCATCACACGTGATCCATATGCCACTGGCATGGGCACTGCACTTGTATGCCCCAGCTGGTGGTCTCAAAGGGGGATCCGGGATCCCCTTTGTGCTCCATCCATTTCAACAAACCATCAAGTTCAGGTGGGACTAGTCACACTGAAAAATTCCTGGCCTTCTCTACCAGCTTCCACAGCTGGAGGGTCCAAACTGTCTTGCACATGACAGCATCATGCTACCTTCATGCCATATATCTCTATCCTTCAATTACTGCTGTGAAGGAAAGGTTGTCTCACAGACAAAATGCTCCAACTGAGATTTTAGTACACTTTTTGTTTTCTGTGTTCAAAATGCTGCCTTGGTTTCACAAAACTTACTTTTCTAAGACATTGGATTTTAATGACATAAAAAGCACTGAGCCAGCTGTCACCATATTACAAATGTAACTTCGAGAGCAAAACCAATGAGAGTTTGAATCCACCAGGACTAGAGTTATTGCAGAAAAGGTCTAAGGTCTTCTTTCTATGCTGCTGACTGTGGAGGCATTATCAGGTTGTAGACAGACATTTTTAAAGCAGTGAGGAAGGCTATAATATTGAAATGATCAAATAAACTATGTTTTGATGGCCCTAACCAGCCCCAAAGAGAACCCCCTTCCTCCTTACTCTCTACCCTCTCATCCGCTGACAGATTTCCTTTCTGACTTTAAATGTGGCAAACTGTTTACAGCCCTGAATAAAGAAAACCAGCCAGGAACCTAAGGGCACATTGACAGTGCAGTGGAGCACTGCAACCACCCTGCGTTAGCTGCAGAATAAAGAGAACCCCAGAAACAGCTCACTTAGTTTCTGCCTGACCTGAACAGCAAAGCCCAGGTTCCTGCACAGAGCCCAGTGCTGCCCATTATTATCCCAGCATTGCTACCTTAGGTCCAAACTCCATTTTACCAAAGTTTACACTATACTAGAAGGTTTCGTAAACCAGAGTAAGCTGCCTCAGTTGCCTTTGATGTATGCTTGAAAGCTCAAAGGGCCAGGAATTACAAGGACAAAGTTTTTTCTTTCCATTTATAGCCGAACCTCTAACTTCTCAACCACTGAACTACTTTAGAGAAACACAAAAAGATTTTGTTATCTTTGCTTTATTTATAACTTATATAATATATACATGTATATAAATATATAAAGTTATATAGATGACTTTGTTATCTAACAGTATCTTCCACTTTTGTTTTATAAAACTGGATGAGAATGTGTGGAGGTCAAATGCTGGTTATGCGTTATGCTAACAATTTTTCTGCTGAACCAGGATACTGAAAATCCAGGACACATATAGGTGTAATTCTTATAATTTTATTGCCTTAAGTTAAAGCTGAATTCAGCAGAGAATTCTTTTTATGATAACTAGTATCATTATAACATAAACTGAAGTTGAAATAAATGTTGGTATGCAGTATTAAAAGTAATAGTTCATGCTGGCTTGGGGTTTAAGAGGTTAACTTGGGAACAGACACATTTTTGCCAACAATTAAAATAGCAGAATTTTTTATCTGTCTTCACTATTCTGTTTTATAATTTATTTTACCACATTTTAGATTTTGCAGATACAACAGTGATGATCACAGATGCTAAGACTTTATTTTTTAATTTACTTCTCAGTATATTACATCATATTTCTGTATAATATGATCTATGGCTGTTAAATTAGCCCTAGAGACGCCTGGGTTGTTATCATATAAGCATCCTGAAACCACTGAGGGAAAGATAATTGAAATATATTTAACAGCTAGATCAGTAAATCAAGTTCAGCCTGGTTTGTACCATGCTCAAAGTAACCATTGAATACTAGAAGTCCCATTTGTACCAGTGCAGTTCCAGTGGAGTGAAGGTGCTGAGTTTAAACCAAGCTGAAGTCTCAAGCAACTCTACTGAGTTTAGTGGTTTCCTCGGATTCACAGCTACAAGCGTGAGAGTTGATTTGATTCTCATGGTGTTTCTAACTGCAGGAGCAGGGCACAGGGACTTAAAACAGCTTCTGCTTCTTTCATCTTCACAGGGAATTTCTGCAGTGCTGGGTAGGACTGAGAGCGTGCACTCCAATTTACCCTCTCCACAGGGTCTGGAGAGATACCCTTAACCCATCCACTGGCACAGCCACTCTTTGATGTGTGAATCCTCGTGCTCGGTTTAAAGTTCACTTTGGGTCCAAGTGAATAGGAGAGGAATCTGTCAGAGGGCTGGAATGAGGGGATGTGTTCACTGAGAGTCCTAAATTCATGTGGAATTTAGGGGTAGATATGGGCCTCAAATTCTGCCTAAATCCCAGCCTACATTAAACATTTTTAAACTATGTTTTGATTGTCATCTGCTTGATATCTGGAAAATACTTAACCTTCATTTTTTCCTAAATTTAATCAGATCCAAATGATACCAGAGATTTGAGCAACATTAAAAATGGGAGCAAGTATAACCTGAAAATGTACTGCTTTACATTACTTTCCTCTTTTTTGTAGCTCTGCTTGGATTAGAACAAACTCTGTGCCTTATTCAATTAATGTCCTCATGACAGCCCTCAGAAGTGAAAAGAGTTAAAAATTCACAGGAGAACTGTAATGGTAATGTGTCCTGAGAGATATTCATTTGGCCCCAGCTGTCCATTTTATTCTAAGTGCTAAATGCTTTAATATACATAGACTATCATTTACATAGCAAGTGGCTCTGCAAGATGAATTATTTATTTTGTGACAAATACCTAATGCCCAATGTACTGTCAAATACAAAGAAGTTCCTTATTTGACCCCCATGTGTAAATTTACATTATAGAATTCATTATCTTTGCACGTAAGTCACATTGAAGTTGTGTGCAGATATCTGTCAGAGGAACTGCAGATTATCACAGCTTCGATTGAATTGCACTATTTGCTCTTACGCTATTCCTGTAGAGCAAGCAACTTGGTTTTTAAGCTTGGTGCCATAGAAGCTGCTCGTATATGTAACAGCTGCACTTCTAATGTAAAAAAAAAGGTAGGTGAAATAGAAAACCAAACTCAAATTATGCTGAAAATGTTATGAAAGTCAGTAATGTGTATGTCAGACAAATGGCACAAGCATTTCTTGTGCCTTGGTGAAGACAGATCTGGATGTAAACCTCCTAAAATGAAGACAATAAAATCTGGTCTGCCTTCCCCAGGCAATAGGTGTCCTGATCTTATGCAGCTAACTTCATGTTTATATTCCAAAAAACCTACAGAAGTCAGCTTAAATAAGAAATTTTATCGTATCAGATTTACTTTTCTTATACTGCACACAGCTCTGTTAATTCTCACAAAGTCTCACATTAATCTCTGATTCTCTCTCCTTAGGATCTAAATCTCACAGTCACTATTATTTAACCATTTAGATACCAGTATTACTCTAAAGATTATAGAATGTGACTATAAATCTATAAAAGATTATAGAGGAGTCATCAGACCCATCTCAAGGCAAATATTGCACTGCTCACCTTAGTAGCTGTTTGCCAAATTTAACATTTGTTAGCATGTCTTTATACACCAGTTATCATGATGATCCTCAGAGTCTGCTGTTATCTCAGATAAAGGAAATGCTGAGTTCAGAAACATTGCATCTTCTCTCTGAAATCGCATGGGTATACTTAAAAAGTTCTTGGGGTAGGACTTCATCCGTGTGCATAACACACAAAATTAAGATGTTTATTTACACAATTTTGAACGATAAAACAATGTTAAAGATCTCACAGAAACAGACCGCCTTATGCTTTTTTTGTATGTTTAGCTTTTTGGTTTGACATCTGACGTAACTTGTGGAGACAAAGAGTAAATAAAACATTTCTGAAACTTGAAAGAAATTTTGCCTGGGATGAAGTCAGGACAGGAAGGTCAGGTCAACTTTTATTGAATCAGTCCCATTTCCCATCTTTTACTGAGATACAATTTCTAAACCTGCTGCCTTCTAGGCCGGTTCATCTTAGCAGTTCTGCAGATGAGAGGGAGTTGAGAGTACCAAAGGATTTTTGTTCTGTAGGTTAGAAAGTTGGTACAGTCACAGACTGAACTCAGCCAGAAGGAGTTTGTGCCCACTACGTGAACTGAAAATTAGTGTTGACCCTGAAAAAGCTCTTCTGTAGTTGCAGAATTTGTTTATCTGCACTTTAGCACATCTTGGATAATGAAAGCCTTTGAAGCACAATAGGCCAGTTGCCGACCTTGTGTGAACGGGCACAATGCCACTGAAACCGGTCGAGTCACGGCCACTCGCACCAGGTTTGAATTTGGCACATTGCCTTTGTCAATGGCAAAACAATGTTTTCAACGAGTTTCGCGGCAGAAGCTATGCTGCATGGAAAATACATTTGTTTAATATGTTTATTTGCATAACAGACCTGAGCTTTGGCAGAGTTTATTATTCATTATGCAAGCTCATCCACTTCCCAGCCAGCAATGAGGTGCACATCAGAAAGGGTACTCAGAGTCTTTTAGAATTGAAGAGACCTTCTGGCATTTTTTTATTGCAGTCTCCCCCTACTTTCTCTGCAAAGAAACAACTTGAATACTGTGCCAAACCCTTCAAACACAAAAGTTCAGAAATAGATAAATACACTGTCCTATTCAGACACCTGCCTGGCTTTCAGTAGTGCTGTGTGCTCTCTGTATCCTGCTGATACAGTCTTTGATTCTGAAACAATATGAAATAAATGAATTGGAGCTCAGCTTTTAATCAGGTAGAGACCTAAATATGGATTTAGGTAGCTAATTTAAGTCTCTGTTTTCAAAATTTTCCCCCCGAAGTATCAGAAAGGCTGATCATTCAGCTGAAATCTTCCACTAGGAAACCTTCCTGTAGGAGATGGAAGATAGTGTACTTCTGTGGGGAGGAAGTTTAATTTCCTTTACTACTCTATATGAAATTCTGTGTATTTGGTACTATACTATTGAATGATGAAGCTTGAACAGTCAGGTAGCACATATGGACAGATTTCTGAGGGCCCATGTGCTCACTGCTATAGCTTTTCCTTCAGGTAGAACACAGGAAAATTAAATGACCCAGATGTGTAAACAACCTGTTGCATAGTGTCATCTGTTTCCTCTTGTATTTACATGAATAATTAACGTTATCAAGAAACATTTTTTTGGGCCCTCTTAGAGGTATAGAAAATTTAAGTCCCTTAATGGATTTAAGAGAAAAGGAGGTATTTTGGGAAGCTAGGGGCTGGCTGCTTAAGGTGGACAGTATATCACACTGCTGTCTGTAGGCAACAGAGGGTCCCTAGCTGAGTCCACAACTAGTGTCTCCCTTTCCTACTCCAACTAAGCTTTGTGAAGGAGCTTTTGTATAAGTAGTATGTGAGCAGAGTGATACCAAGAGGAGTTTCCAAGGAGAATTTTGAGGAAGGTATGTTATCTGTGGGATTAACACACAGCTGAGCATGAGAGTGCATGAAGTATAACCAGAATGCCAGACTCCTAATCTTTTACCTGGAATTGCAAGGGCCATCTGAGGATGCCTGACATCGTATCTTTCATTGGAAACTTTTATGAACTCTTCCTGTCAGGGATGGAAAGGGAATTGCTGTAGGTGTATTGAAAGCTTTCATCTAAGAAATTGTCTAAGATGCGGGGAGGAGACCTGCAGGAGAATGTAGTTAAGCTGGGAAACATCCATGGCTGTGAAGACATCAGGGGCATCATACATGCAGAGTCCTCCAATAATACAGAAATTCGTTTGGTCAACAGAAAGCGTGTTTGCCACTCCTAAGGAAAGAAAATGGCTTTTGGCTTAAAGGGCACAGTGAGTTTCAGCTCTGAACAGCAGCTGCTGAGATCAAGAACAAAATCACCAGTCCAGCGACAACTGAGGTTCTAAATACAAATGGCTTGATCCTGTTCCCTTCTCTGGTTGTTCCAGATGAATGTCTGTTGGGGGGGTGGGAAATAAGTATATATACACACACATATACAGTATGTTTCCTCTTGCTGCCCTCAATACACACACATGCACAGACACATGCACTATGAATCCCCCCAGTAGCTGGCCTTATGCTCCCAGTTTAACCAGTAGCTGGCCACTGGATCCGCTGGAATCCCAGCTGCTTCATGCACAGATGCACACATGTAAATGAGTCTTTCTGGCAGCTGGTCCAGACTTACAACCTTACCAGCAGCCAAGCGCCAGACCTTACGTTCTCCCCATATGCTGAACTGGGCCTCCTGGTCCCTTCAGTAGCCAGCGCTCAGGCTCTCTAGTCTCTCCAGTATCTTGCCCAGATTTACAGCTGCTCTAATATCTGACTACTAAGCTTCTATCCCACTCACCAGCTAGTTGAACTTTATGCTTACTAGTGGTGACACATTGACATACACAACCACACAAGATACGCACACTCTGCTCTCTCCTGTTTCTGGCCCCCTGGGCATATATTGCTTATGACCTATGGTCTCCACCTAATTGGTGGCACTTAGACCTCCACACAAAAACATTTACAGAACTGAAAGTACACTCATTCAAGAAAATAATTAGAAATGGTTTTTAATGAGAAGACAGGACAGACTGTGCAGATCAGATGCAAGACATGGCCAGGCATGAGTACTAACCAGCAGCCTGTTTATGTGCTTGTTTGGATGGTTTATTACCTTATCCCTCTGTTTTCCCACTCCTGTTCCTCCCCAGACCACCTTATTCCATTCATTCCCTGCCTTTGGTTCCTCCTCTAAACATCGCATAGTAAGTCTTGTGCAACCCCCAAGATGTTTTTCCTCCACATCCCGTAAGAAGTATCATACCTCCAAAGACAGCATCCACCCTCAGTCTGCAAGGCTACCTGGGGAGCCTGTCCAAGCGTCTGGTGGTGATGGGTCTCAGTCTCTGCCCATGGGGCTGACACCCTCCTGAGATGTCCTGTGAGGGAATGGGTCAAGGGCTCATTCCTCTGACTGGGTTATTGGGATTCCTCCAGCCGCCATTGTGCCTCTGGGCTCCTTTGTGTGTGTGTGTGGAGATGAACCTTTAATCACCTAACCTACCAACTTCAACGCTGTTGAACTATATCTGTACATGAGACAGTTGTCTAAATCCTCCTTACGGTCACTATCAATATGTTCAGTGAAGCCTTCAGTATTGACCTATGCACTTGTGCCTACTGCCACTTGAGATTCCACAAAGGAAGACTGCTCAGAGCTTCCAGAGGCTGTGCAGTACCTCCAGGGGACACTCAGGTTAATGTAGAAACAGCTGAATACCTGGCAAGGTAACCTGTAAGATCTCAGGTGGCACTAAAAGCCTCCATGTGGGCATATGATCTTACAGTGATGGATCGGTAGCATCTCTTACTAGGCTCAAATAGTCATTGAGTAGACAAAATGAAGATCTCCCCATTGATCATAATAGTCTTCAGTCATCTATTCCGTCTAACAACACCTACATATAAACACTTACACTTACATAAGTGTTATCAGTAGATAAATGGAAAGTTTGCTCATCAGATAGTTTTTATTGGGAGCTCCTGGCTGCCTCATGGTGGTTCAAGAGGTAGACAAACGGCTGTCAGTGACTGACTTTTCTGAAACCTGTCATGAAAGTCAGGATATATCAGAGCAGTGCAGGGGGAATCTGGTTCTCTTTGTGGTCCAAACAGCATTATTCTACTGTTTTGAAAGAACAGCAGAAGTGGGGAGAAAAAAAAAGGAACATGAATGAAAGCAGAGGAGAAGGCTGGGAAGAGAAACTGAAGTCGGTTTTACATCCAGTGGTTAGAAAAAACAACTTGGGAATAGAGTAGTGGACACTGTCTTCTTGCTTGCTTGCATTTTTTTAACATATACTGCAGTTTGAAAAATGTGTCATGATAGATTACAGAGACAGCAAGGTTCAAATACTAAGTGGACTGAAGTTAGAGGGGATGGATGAGAAGACTTGTTACAAAGGCAGACTGTAAGCTGATGACTATCTCTAAGGCCAGGATATCTGAATGTGATCTTAAACATTCCTTCCCATCGAACACTGACAGTGGAAACATTTGCTGTGACAGTGACTGCCGTGTGCAATGAGCTTCATGTCCTCTAAAGCATACACTGACACTCAAAGCTGTGTTAAAAATGCACATTGTAGTTCTATTTGAATAAGTGTAGGAACAAACATTTCTCTTTATGGTTTCAGAAGACAGTTAGATATGGAGCACAAAATATTTTTCTAAGCCTTGTCTCAGGGCAGTTATTGAGGCCATGAATTTTATTTCCCAAAGCTGCATGTGCAGATTGTTAAACTCATGTTCTTTCATATCCATCATATCCACCAAAGGTCCAGGACTGCAAAAGTAAGCTTCAAGTTATACTTTACCTGTTTTTACAGGTGACCACTTCAGCACACAATGACAAATAACAACTGTCATCACGGAACTCAGGGGGAAAAGATTTTAAAATGTTTCTTAATATTTCTGTAGGAAGAAAACAATGATTATGTGAACTCAAGAAACAGTAGCTTTTTGATGTTTTTTTGGTTTGGTATCTTTTTGGTGTAAACACTGTGAGAATTTCTATCAGAGCTTTTCTGTCAATAGAACTATAAATAGTTCAAAAATATTTTAACGCTTCTGGTGTATTTCACATGTGTCCATTTGCTTTCCTGTGGTCAAACTCCTGGTAGCTAGACATGATATTTATAAAATTGGCAGTTGAGTATTTATGATTGAGGTTTTTCTCTTCTACTTTTTCAATCAGTAAAAAGCTGTGTGAGCAATTGAATCGAATGAATTAATGAATTCCATTCCTAAGTGAAAGCCTTATTTCTTGACTTAAAGCTTAGGAATGGGTTTTCATTTGTCTTGGAGGGCTTTTGGTCTCAGGCTTTGAATACTGTTTAACTTAAAGTCAATGGAACTTTTTTTTTTTTTTTTTTTTTTAAGGCATAAATGAGAGAAGGATTGTTTTTAAAAACTAAGTAACATTAATCAAAGCTGGTTTGAGATGTTACATAGGGGCCCCAAAATCAATCAAGAATGCACAAATTCCTTTTTGTGTAAGTATGGGACTACAGAAATAGCAAGGTGCTTGTTATACACTGTATTTCGTCAATGCATTTCCCATTTAATACCATGTTTTCTTCTCTCTTCTGTATCACTGCAGATTCCTCCTACATCTTACCAACTCTATTCTTAATTGATATGTTAAGATATAATAGAGTAGATAATCTAGCATGCAGTACTTTCATCCCAGTTCTAAGTCTAGAACAGTAACTCAGAGGTAGGGCTTCTGATGCGATAGGTTGTTGAGAACAGACATTAGCAGTGACAGATGTGGACTTGGAATCACCACTGTATTGTGGTTTAAATATCCTAATTCAATTCCTGTGTCATGGGACTTCACTTAGAGGTATAGATCCTTGACATGTTCAGTTTTACTGTGACTTCTTCCTAGATTTTCACTTTACCACTGATAACTTGTATAAAACAAGGAACCACATCTAACGGACACTGCCCATTTCTATTGCACTGGAGTCATCTTTCATTTTTGTCCATGAATCTGTGTTCCATTGAGCCATTTCCTTTCAAATGCCAACATTCCTCTCAGTTTCTATTATTTATAGTGAGTCTAATATATTAGCACACACATATCAGCAGCATACTTTCTCTTCCTGATGTGAAATTATTATATGACTGCTGTAGGATCAAGCTATTTGCTCGAGTCTTTGAGAAAAGTAGGAGGTTTATTGCCTAATGATTTATTAAAGATCATGTTAGATTGCTCTTCTACACTAGCACTTTTAGTTGCACCAGAGTTGTGATGCTCAGCGCAAAGTGGGGGTTGAAAGGTGGCGCTTGCATGCATGTTTTACTGACTATGAAAAAGGGACTGGAAGAATTTAAAGTCCCTTACATGAGAAAGCATCCTTTCCCTCCCCCGGTCTCCAGTAATTCATTATGGACCTTACAGCAAAACTTGTCTTTTGGGAGTTGCAGTGTTATTTAGAGAAAAATATGTGTGGAGTAGAATTATAATCCATGTTGAGTCTGCCAGTTCCTGACTTGCCTGAGATGTGATCGTGGTTGGAGAAAGGGTGCTGCTGCTATTTGAATTGATTACATAACCCTGCTTTATTGTGCTTTAAAGCTTACGCCAGTGCTATGCAGGGATGTAGACAGCTACTCTTTGAGGTGAAGTGTTCAAATCAAAAGGGAAAATGAATAATTAAACTATCTATAATTTTTAAAGTCCTAATTATGACCTGAAAATTAAACTGATTTTTCTCTGCTACACTGCAGAGAGGAATGTGCAGTATGGTCCAAAAATAGTTTATGATAAAGAAATAAAATATTATGATAAAGAAAAACAATTGTTTTCTTTCTTTATTAATTTGCATCTTTTAAAATGTTTAAACTACTATGAAGCGTCTGTCATTGTATGACAAGATTCTGATACCTGAGTGAAAAACAGATCAGAGAATACATTTTTAGAAGTATAGAAGGTAGTATTTATACATTTGCATTCTTTTTATGTTAATTACACCAATTAAAAAATTGGAAACATACCAAATTGAAAATTGGGCTTGTAAAAACACTTAGATGCAAATGTAATGATGTTCATACTGCCAGTGTACCAATGAAGTTATCTCACCTGTAATCCAATATACTGAAATTGGCATTAAAACGTCAAGAGAATAAACGTTGTGAGAAACAGGAAGAGGAGCTGGAGAGAGAGAGTGAAAGAAAGAACCGGGCATCAGAACTTACAGCAAACATGAGTTTTGCACTTTACAACACAATTCAAATGCTTTTCTTTTTTTTTTTTTCCTTCTTTGAAATTTAATTCACTAAATGTTTGTTGTCAGCTGGTACTAGTTCTTACAATACATTTTATCACTGTTCTTTTGGGAGGAATGCTGAATGCTGCAAAATAGTGTTCATTTGGCTGCTTAGTTTTCAATTAAATGGTGCAATATGAACTGCAGTAACACAGGCAGGGGGATGGTATACATGAACCAATGCTGTTTTAATCAAAAGTGCTTGCCGCTCTGAACATAGCATACAGGCCAGATGCTTGAATAAATGTCCTCTTTTTATGGCCAGTTAAATCAGCACTTGTACTTCTGTAAAAAATTACTGTAAAGGAAATTGTAGATATGGGATACTTACTCTAGAAAATATTTTGTGAAAATGGAACACAGATATACAAAGGCATGTTTAGTTTAACATTTTTACAAAGATGGAAACAAGCTAATGCATTTTATAAACAACAGAGTAGGAAAAGTACAAGGAATTTTTGAAAAAAATGCTTGGGAAACAAGGAATTATCTACAGTAATCAATCCATCAGGCTTACATTATGACTCTCTGAGGATTTATTAGTCAGAGCAAGACCTCCTTAACAACCTCAAATAAATGTGACAGTCATAAATTCCCAGAAATGTTGACTACACACTGTAAATGTTCCTCTTGCATGAAATGACTCTCCTTTTCCTCCTAGCTAATTCAATAAGTATAATGCACTGGGTGAATCTATCTATCTGTATCTATCTATAAATCAGGGGGTGGGGGGTAGGGGTGGGGGCAGGAGGGTAAGTCAGATACTAACGTGAACAGAGTGGTTCCAAAATTTAATATGTTTACGATTTTTTTTCTCAGTTGTCCTTAAAGTCCACCAGAGTGCAACGCTGAGTGACAGTGGGATAAAATTGAAAAAATATTCACAAACCAATCCAGTTTTGAGTGTAGAAGAGCAGCCTGACTATAGTGTATACACCAAATTTTAATTTTAGAGTCTGTGTCCTCTATGGTCTGTCTACAACATATAAATATCACGGAGCTAGACCAGAACATGACCAGTGTCAACAGCAAAGGTCTACATTAGACATGTGTCTAAGGGGGTTCTAAAAGCAGCCCTCACTATCCTGTGCCTCCCGCTCCTTGTCAGGACATACATCACACATTTTCAGTATCACCCACGCCAGTTATACAAAGCAAGAAAGATGTTAGTGTGTGTTTCTGCATCTCATCTCAGCAAGTAGTGACCCATGCACCATGTAACCTGGAATGAAAGAAGCAGCTTTTATGTGATCTGACACAGACAAGGGAGGTCTGTGCCTACACCAGTCATACGTGGAGCCAGGTTAACCCTTTCTGTACCAAGTAACTTTGCTGAGAGGGTCTCTGGACCAAAGTTAGTTGTCTTTGCCTGGTCCCGCATTTCTCTGTGCTAATTCAGCATTAGATTCACAACTGTTATCTTTGTGCACTGGAGACAGATGTCTTGGTGCAGAGTCTGGAGATGTTCTACATATCCTAGAAGGTCATTTGACTTCATCTTGGGTACCAAAATTAACAACGTTGTCTACGCCACTGAGAGCCTTGAGGTGTATGAGCACATCTGGCTGCTCAGATGGGATCTAGGCATCTATGTCTCTGTCATTTAGCTCAGTTCTCTGCAGGGTCTTGAAATGGACTTCAATTCAGAGTAACGTAAATATGTAGGGTAAATTGAGATTTTCAGATTTCAGTTCTTAACAAAAAAAAAAAAAGAAAAAAGAAAAAAGAAAAAAAGAAAAAACTTAGGTCTGTATCCTGTTAGACACTCCTCTCTGCCTTTAAGATGACAAAAAAAGAACTGATACTAAAACACATAATGCTTCTGCTGGGTCAGATTACACTGTAACACTAGAATTATCCTCTGTATGCACTTTTGTAATTATTGTCAAACCTTGACTCAGTGAGACTAAAACCATCGAAGGAAGACCCTCTGCCTTCCCACACTGTCTCCCAAATAGTAAAGAGAAAGAAATGAGAATCTTCTGATAATATTTGGAGGAAAATTTTGGCAAGAACATCTTTCCAGTACGTGTCACATACAGGTGCAGCCCACCTCTCCCAATGGTGGCTTCCCCACAAAGACTGGGAGAAGCAAACCCTAATGTTTCTTTGATCATCACCCTGTGATGAAGCCCACAACAGATAAATTTGAACCCCAGTTGGTGTCAGAAGGATTCTGTCTCCATAGACTTAGCAATGAAGATGAGATTTTCTGCATCTTCTTTTTTAAAATGGTGAAGGAAAGACATGAAAACTTTCTTTCAGATACCACAGCAAAAGAAGTAGAGGAAAGATAAATAACTCTTTTTCCCTTTTGCTCTTAAGTCAGGGAAATAAATTTTAATCTTTATTGCATTCCTGTGCTTTATTACATCCAATTTGCTTTCTTATCATAGGAAAAAGGTTTCATCGTTTTCCCGTTGTTGAGATATGACACCTTCAAACATCTGAGGCTTCAACTTGCCAGGCTTTATGTAACTGATCTCCGCTCAAGGGTTTCTTGTGATGTTTTACGAAGGTGCTGTCTTGACCAGCGTACTGGCACCAGCTCTGGGAGTTGCCATCTCCACTGATAGCTGCAGATTAAATGTTCCTTCTGGTGAAGTGTAACCACACTTGGACCACTGTTGAGTTAGCAGTGCTCACCCAGGGTTTCATCCAGGGCCTAGTCATATTTATTATATAGGCTTGGATCTTGGTTCTTCCATGCTTTATTTTTCTCTAGGTAGAGACTCCTTTTGTCTTCCCTTCATCCTGGGTGCATTAATTTTTGAAATACATTTCAATCACCCACAGATTAACACAGAAATACATAAGTTAGTTTGATCTCTCATTTGTGATCATTTTGCCAAGGGCTCATAAATGAGCTTTAATGTCTTACTGGACTATTAAAGAATCTGTGATGAGCATAAGATGCTCTTGGATTCTTTATCTCCTAGATAAAATTATTTCTTAGCCACTGTGACTGTTTATTTCCCATGTATCACACTTCTGGCCAAGAAATCTATAACCGTACCCTGGGCACTTACTTACTTACAAGGTATGTATAACTCACCTTGTGCACACTGAAGTCAGACCTTCATATGCCCCAATAAAAACTTTCCAAGCCTTGCCTCTTGCTGTCAACGGGATCATGCACATGCTTAACAAAGTGAACATTTGTCCTTTCTTGACTTTGATGTTGCCTACAAAGTATATTAAAGTTTATTTTATAATCTAATGGATATTTTATTCTGAGCTGAAGTACACACCCTTGATTTATTCTACATATAATTATTTAAATTTACTAGATTTTAGGTTACTTTGTAGATCAGAAAGACATAGTTTATGTCTATAGTATTCTATGCTATTCCGTTAAGCAGTGCCATTTAACATCACTGGGCATTACAAACTTACTTTATACTTTAAATAGTATAGTACAGTAGAAAGTTTGGCTACTTCTGAAATCCTATAATTTATAGAACACACCGACACCAGAATTATGATAATTTGTACATATTTCCTGGTCTTGAAACACAGCTAATCTTCAAATTTTAATGGTGAGTTGAACCAAAATTTGGAAGTCTAATAAGAAAGCATTATTTCAGATGACTGGTCCTTATGTCTTTGCACTCTGATGCTTTACGAAAAGTTTTACACCAGCAATTTATCAAAGAGTATAACCTTTCTAAATGTCTTATTTTCATAAACAAATCACACATTTAAATGTTTTTCCCCTAATCTTGAATTTTTGACAGTTGGAAAAGTTTCTTTCACTGCTCAACATTTTCTGGTTCATTTTGCAATTCATGACTACTTATACTGGGTCTGGCTGGGATGGAGCTAACTTTCTTCATAGCAGCCTGTATGGTTCTGTGTTTTGGATCTGTGGCTCAAATGGTCCTGATAACACACCAATGTTTTGGTTACAGCTGAACAGTGCTTTTGCACCATCAAGGTTTTCTCTATTTCTCCCTCTGGCTACCAGCAAGTAGGCTGGGGGAACACAAGAAGTTGGGAAGGGACACAGCCAGGACACCTGACCCAGACTGACCAAAGGGATATTCCATACCACTGTAACATTGTGCTCAACAGTAAAGTTGAGGGAGTAGACTTTTCCAAAATTGTGGTTGTTCTGAAACTGGTTGGGTACTGTCTCCTTCTTGGAAGTGGTGAGTGGGGAGTAACTCATCAGCTTTATGTGTGCTTAGCTGTCTAGTTGTGGTCTACCTACCACACAAGTGGATTCACATTCTTATGTAGACCTATTTCAGCTGACTCATAGAGCCCATTGACTTCCTAATAGTAATAGTAGTAGTAATAGTAATAGTAATAGTAATGATAACGATAACGATGATAATGATAATGATGATAATGATGATGATGACGATAATGATAATAACAATAATAATAATAATAATAGTAATAATAATAAAAAAAATTGGTGATACGCTGTCTTCTGAAAATTGCAGAGGAGTTGGATGTATTTCAGCAGAGTGCAGTAAACCATGATCTAGGGCACTGGCCTTATCTCGCAGCTTCACTGTGTTTTGACTTTGATTTACCTGCCTAAAATAGCATTTTTTATTTACACAAGAAAGCTAAAACAGATCAGGCATTTTACAACACAACAGTTTCCACTAGAAGAAACAAACTTCTGAGGCCATCACTAGCCTTGATTGTCTTAATTGTCTAACTTAATTGTGTACTTCAAAATGTTAGTGTAGCAGCTGGCATCATTTTGAAGCCAGACAGAATAGCAGTCCCAAACAATTCACAGGCACAGTTTAGGAATTAAATTGAAACAGGTGCTAATCCCAGCAGATAGCTCGCAGATAGCCCTACGGTTTTTTTGAATATGAAGATTTAGTAGTACCAAGGTGGGCCATTCTACACTAGCGATTCTCAGCCTGGGAATGTTTTATTTACTGGTGTATGTATCACCATTGAGTCTGTCATTTTCCTGTAAGATGCATTCAGTTACAAAAACATTTGCAGGAACTGCAATTAGTCGGGAAAATACCAGCTTGTGATGCAAGGCTTATTTATATAAGTCAAAGATCCTTATTCAGAGTAATATTTGAAGGTAGATCCCTCCATATTTGAGGCAGGATGCAGTTATTGAGTTCTTTCAAACACTTTTCCCCTTTCTCTGTCTCTCCAATTTTTGATGAAAAAATAAACAAAAGTGATACTGAGGTAGAATGTAAATCAATCTGATTAATTCAACTGTTTGTAAACAGAACTTATTTTCCAGAGGACACATACCTATAACCTCCACTCTCCTAACAGGAAAAAAAGGATTATTCATATGTAATCTCAAAAGTTGACAATGTAGATAGCTGCATATGAGCTTTTTTAGACATGTACTAGCCATAATTCATCCAACTTGTTTTAGGTATCTTCCTTAGATGAAATGAGTCATCTTCTAGAAGTTACTATTTTTCCCTCCAGTTAAAAAGATTGTTTAGATGTGTAGTTCATATGTAGAAATCTGAATTGTAACTGTCTAAAAAGCTAAGATGAATCCTCCAGTGCAGGTTTATTCAGTTCTTACTATGCAATTTAAAAATAATCTAGTTTTGAAAATCTGACTGTGTAAAACCCGATTATTAGAAGTTGTTCTTTGGCTGGGAATTCATCATTTCAAAAAGGTGTTGTGTTGACAAGAGGATGCACTTGTCTCCTACTTTCTTTTCACAGAATAGGTTTAGTGAAGATACCCTAAGAAGGATTTTTTTTCTGGACTCACACATGACACTTCTAGGGATAACAAAATACAAATTTAAAAGTGTAGCTTCCACAAAGCTGCATTTTTTTGCTGCATAGACAACATGATTGCAGCTCATTTCCAGTTATGCTAATGTTTTTTGTGATAAATACGAATGTCATGTGGGATGTAGACCATGACAGATTCATTTATCACCATAGCCACAAGGCCTGTAGAGGGTAACACCTTCAGATTCCTAACAGCAGAACTGGATTGACGTTGGCAGTCTCCACTGAGGCCTTATATACCATTATTGATACCAGCAGTCCAGAAAAGTAGCTTGACTGTATGATATGTGGGTAAATAAGCTCGGTGCAGTTCTCCCAGGCAGAATGTACTCAGTAAGGAGATGTCAGAGGAACTGGTATATGAAAAGATGTTCTTTTAATAAGTAGCCCAGCATAGAAGAACTATTGAATTACTGGCCTATAAGCGTGAATTGGAGTGTTATACTAAAATGTCTCCAACAACTTCAGAAAACTTTACGTAAATACTGAGGCAACTTCTCCACATATTACAGCCTGTAAGAAACCATTTTTAAAATGCATGTTGCCAGCAGTGAAGGTTTTAAAAACTGCAGTATGTTCAGCTCACATTATTCCAATCAATGGAGCATTTTTCTTATGCACTGTGCAATTTCTAGTGCTTTTTCCATGCCTGTAAAATCAGACTCTTCCAATACTAGCTATCTGTGATTTCATAAACATTCCCCATAGCTTTCTTTGCTGTTGGCTGTCCCCAGGGACTTTGAGACTTGGGCTGTTCAGTGTGCCTGCCCAGTGGCACAGCTCAGTGGCACTGAAGTTTATTGACATTTCTTTTTGCTTTTATGCAGCCCTGCTCTGTAACATTTACTCTGTCAATTACATTCATTTTGGTATTCATAGTCAATTCTATCTCTGTGTGACTTTAATTGTATTTCACTAAATTAAAGAGGCATTATAAAGTTGTTACCCTTTGATTTTGTAGCTTTAATTTCATTTTTCTTTAATCTTTGGAGCACACTAGATTATCAATTAGCATAATAAAACAGTCACTGTGGAATTCAGTAACAATACTGGATATTCTCTGAAGTGAATCAGCCCATTTAATGTTAGTAGCATGACAACAGTATGTGCACTAAGAGTAATGTACCCAAATTCCCACTCCACACTTCTATACTATCCCTATACATGAATGAAAGAAATTAGAGATTTTGGGGGGGGATTGTTTCTAATGGTGGTGGACTTCTTTTGAATGTTTTGTACACTCTAAAGCTGTAAGAAATTTGCAAGACCTTAATTCTTTTGAATATCTTTTTTATTTTAGAAGCTGCAGTCACTGTTACCCATAGGCAGAATAAAATCACCAATACTTTTGCAGTGTCTAAGAGCTCTTTTCAAAACAGTGATCTCTGCTCCCATTTTGGCTCTTAGAACCTGCTTCATTCCAGTGGTCAATACTTCCTAGCTTGTCGTTTGTGATACTTGTCCTGGAGAGACTAATAATCCTTGTGCTTTTCCTGTAGGTGAGTTGAGCTTCTGTGTTAATTCTCCTAAATTGCCTGCTTCTTGTAGGGAGGCCAGTTCCACTGGTGCATAATGTGCATTCCCTAAACACATGGAGAAAAAATAGAAAACTAGCTATTTCTTCTATCCCTGTCTGTCTGCTTAGTGGTAAGGCGAGCCATGCTAAGTGACAGGATTCTAACCATCTATATTTTTAATTTCTTAACTAAGAATGGATGTTTGTAGTGGATTTAGGTTATATGAAAGCCGAAAGGAGGGAGGACTTTATAAAGTTCTAAGTCCCTTTGTAGTACTCCAAATCTTTATTGTATTCAGTGCTTTTTACTTAAAATGCAGATGCTTATCAACCCACATAAAATATATGTTTCAAAATGTCTTCTAGGAACAGCAGACAAGTGGAAGAGATGCCAGTAGCTACTCACGCAATCTTTTAAATAACTAAAAAAGTCAGCTTGTCTAGGTAAAAGAATTATGAATGTCAAGTCATTGCAATTACCTAACGATTTTTTAAGTAGTTAAAGGAGATGTGGGAGGGAAGAATACAAAGCAAAGGAGAAGCATGGAAGGATATAAAGAAAAGGAGAAGTGTAAAAGGAAGGCCAAGAAAAAAGAACAATCAGTTTACATATTCACCAAACCAGTGCTAGTCCAGCTGTTTTCCCTATAAAGAATAAAAGTTCATCATTACATACAAAAAAATACATAAAAGAGTATAAAATTTTCTGAGTCACTGTAAAAGATTTCTCATGTAATTGAACCACAAAAGCTTTAAAAAGGCTTTTGAATGAACACACAATAAAAGGTCAATCTCTTTTTTGTTTGTTTGTTTTTTCTTCTTTCTTTCTTTTTGTTTTTTATTTTATTATTGTTTATAATTTGGTTAAATTCAAGAGTACTGGGCTGCCTAACTCTCTTCTTTTCTTCTGCTCATTGTCACCTTCTGTCTACAACAGAATTTTCTTGGAAGATAAAAGCCTTGGTGAGCTGCGTTCCCCTGATGCTATATCTCCACTGTCAGTCCTGCCAGCCCATTTCCCTGGTCATTCTGGGTGAGACACTGCCAAGGATCGGCGAAACTGGCCAGTGACACTGTGACACTGGCTGCAGGGCTGGCAGAGTCATACTTCCCTCTACCAGGTTCACCCTAGATAGAAAGCACATGGCTGCCCGGCAGAATGGAGGCTATTTTACATGTCTGAAGGTGGGGAGAAAGAAGATGTGAATAAAAGCTCCTCTTCTGAAATATTTCCGTTAAAACATGTCAGTTGTTTCCCCTCCTCTGTTAACACCAAAGCTGATCTTAAACATGCTGCATTCCAGACATCATGTGCTTTCTATTTGTATTCATTGCAGATGTGCACTAAAACTACTGCAAATAATTTAGGTAATTGGCAAACCACAGGGGCACTTACCCTGTTCACTGGCCTATTTTAGGCTGGCTCATCATCACCATTCTAATTGATGACAGGTCTCTAGTTTTTGCACTTGCCAGGCTGTAAGACAAGGAATACTAATAAAGTATTCTGGCAGTGGGGATGTTGTAACTGTTCCCAGCCTTTTGCAAGCAATGAGCTCCCCTGTCCCTGCCCCTGCTGCTAATGCACAAGTGATGTGGTGGGGAACTTTTTCAATATAAGAACACTCTCTTTTCTCCATCCACTCAGCCCCTGCAATTACCTAATTCTAATACGACCATAGCTATTTTAATGTAATGCTATACGCTGATATATGTTGTTATTTTGAAGTAATGCCATCGAAGTAGCTGACTTCCTTATTGAAATAACAAACTTTTCTCCATTATATAAAGAACATTTCAGAGAATAAAATTGGTTTTATTTACTGTTTCCCACTGCCTAGATGCTCAGCAGAAGCATTTATTAATTGGAGAATATATATATATATATCTATCTGTGCTCCGTTGTGCTATTTTCTTCACAGACTCAGCAGAGAAGCCAACTCCTGGTCCAAATTATCTCTTTGTCTGACTTCAATCCACTGTACAGTACCACAGAGAAGTCACAGTGCTGCAACAAACAAGGGACTCTTGGACCCACAAAATAATTGTTCCTGTACCTACATTAGGTTCATGCCACCCTGTAGTGAAAATGCAGCAGAGTTTCTCTGCACTGTGTGTAAGACATAGGAAGTGTTAAAAGTCTCAGGGTCTTAAATACCAAGATCCTAAACACCAACACACCCCACAGCAATGCCTGCAGAACAGAACTAGGACCAGTCAGTACCAAACACTAAGCATAAGGGTATATAAAACAAATGGTTGCCTGTCACCTCTTGTGGTTTGGGTCATGGCTTTAGTTAGGCTCAAAGTTGTCTCCTGAGAGAAAGCAGTGGAAGTGGCTGGTGTCAAACTTCTGTGTAACACTGTAGAACTGGAGGTCCCTCACTTGTGTCTCTGTTTTCTAGTCCTGCCCTTCCTGATCATGATGGGGATCACATCACCATGTCGTCTTCTATGCTAATGAGTGCCTTTGTCACTGTGCAGTAGAGGAATCAAAGGAAATGAGATACTTTAAGTACTGAAGTCCTTTGTTACAAAATCTAACTTTAATGACCAACCTAAAATCAAATAATTAAGCTGAGCCATGCAGAATAATTGTATACACACTTCCCTTTAGCTGGTGTTTTACCCGGCCTCTATTCAAAGCATATAGTCTCATCATCCTAGATAGGGACATAACTTGGTATGTGACTTAAGTCAACATAAGCTGTTCTGGTCATGAAACAGGCAATCCTGCCCTCTGCTTGTTCTTTTCTCTTTCCTTTTGCCAGTGCAAGGATTGGAATGGCCATACGGTCAGATTAGAGAACTGACCAAGCCTCACATGGTTGGGAAAAAGAAGAGCTCTGGTATGTCATAACACAGGGGACTCAGAAAACTCATTCCAAACAAACCACAGGAATACAAAGCTGGATACATGTTTCTTCTAGAGGAGTATGGGATCAAAGCCCAGGGAAGGTATGTCACCTGGTCTATACAGTATATAATCTGCCATCATAGTTGGCAAACTCTATTTCTCTGTTTATTTCTCTGTTTCTGGCAAACTCTATTTCTCTGCAATAAATCGATGCTTTCCATTCTATTTGTCTCGAAATAGGCTACTAATTTGTACCAAGGTGTTGAATGTGGAATTGCAAGACGTGAGAGACTCAGGCTTGACCACAGTTGTTCTTGAATCTTTTCATATGCTAAGTAAGAATACTTTCTTCATGGTTAGTCAAAGTCAAAATGTTTTCATCCCAAGTTAGCTAAAACCTTAGTAAAAGACACAGGAATCTTTGCCTGACATGTCTATTCAAGACCATTAAAATAATTCTTAGCACTTTGGCATCATCATGCCAATGGCCTCTAATACATGGATGAAATTAATCCTAAAATCACATATCTTACATGCAGGACTGTACTTCTGAATCTAAAGATATTTTTCAAAGCCACTTTCATCAACGGAGAAAAGTAACTCATCCCATCCTAAAAGAAACCTTTTAAATAACACAGCTTATTAAAGCTCTTTAAAACTCCTGTTTCTTCCTACTGACTATAGAGGGAATTAAGACAGCTACCTGGTATTGTCCATCTGACATGGGGTGAGATGAAGCTCACTTTCAGTGCCCTCATGTTAGGTGCTTCCTTTGACTTATACTCATCCAACCCGGCACGTGAACTACAAAGCGGCGCGTGGCGTGCTGGGCGTCACTGCAGCGGCAGGGCGTGCTCTCACTATCACTTTTTGTGATAGTCACACACGAACTTTTCAGATAAAGTAGAACAGAAGGAAAGGCTCTATACTGTCTTTTAAAGAGTCTCTATGCTGTTCCTTGGATAAGAGACTATTCCTTGGTCAGGAGACCTGAGTTGGAAAGCTCACCGACTTCTTTTCCTGTTGGATTCAGCGGTGCTATGATATTTCAGCCAGTTTGGGTGGTGGCAGGGCTTGAGTGATTCAGTTGTGGTATTGCTTTCATCCCACCATAGAAGTTGTTACGAGTATAAATTAAGACCATTATCCTGCTTGCAGGATAATGAGATAGATGCCACATTTTATAAAGCAAGAAGTGGGCTCCTGGGCAGGAACATACTTCTAAGTCTGATTTAGAAGAGTATGAAAAAATAACTCTGCCCTCCCTCTACTTTTGCTTCTGTGCTTGAAGTTCCACAGTGCTGAATTTAGTACTGCTTCAGTACTGGAGCCCACAGACCACCCATGCAATAAAGAAATCCTCTGAACCACTCGGCCCTGAGCCTGTCAGTGATAATTGGTGCAGGAAAAGGAAAGGAGTAAGTGTTCGTTGTACTTAGCACTTTTCTAAATCAGGCCTGAAAGGAGAAAAATTGCTAGTGAAAGGGGAGAGCATAGAAGGGAATGTTATTTTATTCATTAAAAATAAACGTCTGGAGTTTAAACACGTTGACAGGCTAAAGCTCTGTTCTGCAAGGCACCGAGTGCCCTTGAATCCCTTTGAAGTTAGTGATAGGTGAGGTAACTCCGTGCTCCACAGGACTGAGCCCTGAGGATCCTCCTGAAGGAAAGTCACAAAGACGAAGAATGCCGATGGGTTTTGAGCTGAACCGCAGTTCCATCCCACTCTTTCTGTCTCCTAAATCTAGGTCTACCTAGATGCGTGTGGTTAATTCATTCAAACGTATTACATGCATACTAGAAGATTTAGTGTGCGGTTCAGCACAGGGTCTTCCATTCAAATGGATGAAAGGAAACGGCTCATTTCTCAGAGACAGGCTCTTGTTATTCCGTTGGAGAGCAAGGGAGGGAATGCTTGTGCAATCCAAGCTGTTTGCTATGTAGTCCACTCTTGCCACATATTCCTGAATTTGGCAGACAGCTCCTGGAAATAAAAAGAACTAATGGAAATAAAAGGAAGGTGGAATTAGATCTCTGAGGGATTTAATGACCTAGTTACTTTTGAAAATACGAGGGATCTGCAGAGATACTTCCAGATTATACTTTGCAGCAATTCTTACACACCATGGTAAGGAACTTCAGAACTGCTTTATCAGTTGCCTCAGCTTCTTATCATTATGATGTTTTATGCAAATAAGTTGCAAAATCTAGACCACTTTCTGGTCCAGTGTTTGACTACCCTCATTGTAATTTCTTTTCCTTATATCAAGTGTCCACCATTTCTCCTGTGAACTGCTAGACAAGGTTTAGCTCTGTCTTCCCCACATCCTCCCATTAGGTAATGGTAAAGATCATATACATAGTAACAAAAGATCAGGTTGTCTCACAAAGGCTGTGCAACCTCCTTGGTGTACAAGTTTTGTTTTGGTTAAACCCTGAAGTGTACCAGTATTTGAGGGAAAATGAAAAATCCTTCCAGGACCAGGATCATCACCATATTTCTTGTCTGAAGGTGAGACACAGTGCAGCCCCAACGGCTGCTGTTTGTGAGGTGGTTGGATTCACAGTAGATGTTGCAATTGTGCTTGGCCCTTTCAGAGGACTGGGTGGTAGATCCCTAACTGAGTGAAAACATCTGTGTGTACCACCACTGCACAGACCAATTACAAATGTATGTGCATGGACAAATGTACACATATGTGTTATGCACATGCTGTAAATTTAGTTTTAAACATAGTGCAGACAACAACCAGATCATATAAAGTTAGGTCACATAAGTGTTATGTTGTGTACTTAGTGAATGTTTAATTTTTGCTTTGGTTTTTAAACAGCAGAATTAGTGTCTTGAGTGCCTTTGATTTCAGTATTGATGATTCAGGGATTCAATCAAGATTCAGGGAGAAACAACTTGGTTTTATTATATAAACCCATCACAGGCATCTAGAAAACTGGATAAAAGTACTTGAAGGATTCCCATGTTGCATGTAGAAATTATTGTCTAGTGCTAATCTGAGGCTTGTATACATTTTATATTTAACCTCTTATCAAACAATCAGAAATCCCGTGGTTCCTTTATAGTATCAAAATTCAAGCCTCCTATTAATGGCACTGATTTCTCCAATTCCCACTGAAATCAAAAGAAACAGAAAGCACTCATATTACAGTGATCCTTTTGATGGTGATACTGGGGAGAACAGCATAATGTTTCTCAGAGATATTTCAAAGGTTAAATATGTGCATTTCCACAGCTCACTACTGTATTTACTCTAAAAGTGACTGCTCTTGGTAGATTGATGTCCCTTCTGAATCATATAATGTGGAGATTAAAAAAAAAACTACAAAACAAAACCAACACAAAAAATCACTTTAATAATGTCTGGGCCAATAGGCTCTGAAATCAGTAGCAAAACTCCTACCGAGTTAAATAAAAACAGGTTAAAGTGCTGTGCAATCAGAATTCCTCACTGTAAAACAGTCAGCCCGTCCTTTCACTCCTTCCCCACTTTCTCTGTGTTGTTCTGTCAGCTGTGTGATCAAGTGATGGTGTGAAGGGAAGCTTGACCCTGATGCTAATTGAAGAAGACTTGGTTGGAGGCAGCTGGTTTGCAACGTTTGTGAAAGCAGTTTCAAAGGGGAATTTTGAATAAGTCTTCGAGATGGAACACTAAAAGCAAATCTAGTTGATCATGCAGGTTCAATAAAGAGATTAGAAAACGAAGAAAAGAGAAAATCTGTAGTCTAATACAACTGATTGCAAAAGGTCTAACATCTAAAATGGTATGAAAAAGTGCGATCACATTTAAAATTGTTATTAGAACAAAGCACATTTTTGAGTAACATGTCATTTTCACTTAAAATGTTAAGCTCTGCAAATATCATCTCAGAAATACTAAGGGTATAATACAAGATAATCCATTTCAAAGTGATGTGGGGGTTTCCTGAATCTAATCTTCAACCCAAGCTCCTTAATTAAAGGACATTATGTGGATATTGCACTGGGGGGCAGTTGTCCTGCTGTTAGTGAACAGCAATATGAATGAGAAGAAAACCCTGAAATGGAAAATGTGTTGAAGAAGGGGAAGGTCTGGGGTTTTTTTTTCTAGGAGAAATGAAGCTCATTTACCTCTGCTGATAAAAGGCAGGGGAAATGGAGCATGGCGTGTATGTGTGTGTGCTTTTGTGGGTGAATTTTGCATCCTATTTTGGTATTCTGCTTGTAAGCATTTCACCTCAAATATTCTTGCAAGTTTAAAAGCTTTGTATATTAACACCTCAGTAATTAGCTTCCCAAGGAACAAAGAAAAAACTTACAGAACAAATTATTACTGAAAGGTAGATTCTCTGTTTCACCCTCCATGAGAAGTATAATGAAACTTTAATGTCAAATCTGCCCATGGTCTGCCTGTTAGTCCCACGATCTGCAACTTTTGTTTCAGTCGTGGCCTGCTGCTCTTGATATCAACCAAAATATAACTTGGGGTTTCTGTGCAATTTATTTATTTATTTAAAGACTTTTGTATCAGGGACAGCTTGTTTTTCCAGGGTATGATTGTTAGAGATCCAGGCCCTTTCTGGCACCTGCTCAGCTGTCTGTCACAGAGCAGGTGAGCTCCAAAATGTGATGGTAGGGGGCTGCATGGACCCCTGCAGTATCCTGCCTGTCACACAAACATTCCTGAGAGTCGTATGTCGTGCCACAGAGCAGTTGTAACGAGAATCACATTTTAAACTGTTACAATATCTTTTGGGAGGAGTTTTGGCATGGCAAAAGTTGTAAACCAGGATCATACAAAAGATCAATGTGTAGATGGGAGATGACTCATCAATCTCATTTCCTTTAATACTGCAAAGATTTAAATGTGTCTGAATTGAATGTTTGCCATGAATACTTCTGTGCTGTTCTCAATGTAGTGCCTGTCATATCTGTACCTTCATCTACAATAAATATTATAATTACTACATCCATATGATATACTATGCAGAGAGAATATTTTGCGGCTTTAGATAAAGATAGGCTTGGTTATCAGAAATACAATAAACCCACCAGGTATTACGCCATTGAGAACAGCAGGTTTCTTCATTTAATGCATGGGGATACAGGCACGCAACTCTTTCATACTAACAGAGGTCCACAGCCAGAAGATCGCACATCTAATGGTAAATGAGGTCCTAAGAGTTTGCTCTGTCAATCAAAGCTCTATATTTATGTTTAATAATCTTATCCCTTGTACGGAAATATTAACATTCTGAAATTGTCTGCTGGAATGTGATACGCTCATTGGATCCTCTTTACTCTGTCATTGTGTCCAGGCCATATTACTTCGATTGTCTTCCTTCCTTCCAGTCTAGATGAATCACCTTTTGAAGACTTATGTAGCTATTTTTCAGCAGAGTACACACTTCACTGTGGAGAATTTTGCAAGTTTACAAAATGAGTCAGTAAAAAAATAGTCTTCAGGAATTATTATACAATTATTTCTAAATCAATACAAGATATATTTTCCCATATTAATTGGCTATTTCCAGCCCAAAAGAATGACTATAATTACTCTGACCAGCAGATGGAGAAACAAAAAAGGAAACCTCAATTTATACATCTTTCCTCCTTCTGAAGAAGCTTGGTTGGCTCAGTGGCTCTGCCTAGATAAATTATTTGAATCATACAAATTCTGTTCTAGCTGAAGCTTACATAAGAAAAAAATACCGTAAGAATAACTTTGTATCTCATAACACAAGACATGGTGAGATGTCAAGTCTAAGGAAAGGCACTTAGAAAAACAAACTAGCAAGAATTTTCCTTTCCTCCAGGCAACCACTGGAGATTTTTATTAGGCAGAACTTTCTGCCAGCAAGAACATGTGCCAAACAGATGATTATTACCATAGAACACAAAACCATTATGTGTTTTGCTCTGAAATTGTCACATTTTGGATAACAATAAATAAAGATTTGGTGGAACCTTCTTATCATAATCTTGCCAGCTGCAGTGGCTAGGCTCAATTGCCTCCTTCAAGGGAGGGAGGAACATGGAACCTAGGAAAAGCAAGCAGGGACTCACAGAATCCTTGCAGATCTCCATTATGCACTTATGGGAACACTCCCCTTTCCTCTTGCTAATGACAAAAATGACCCAGGAGTTACTGAACACCGTAAGTATTGTCCTCTCCAAACTAAATAGAGTGGGAACAGTACGGATGCTGGATCTTCAGCACCAACTCATTAGTTCTAGAGATCCACTGAGTTGTGTTGCACTAGTCATTAACATAGACATTGCTTACTGCTACGTGTGTGTGTATATATATATCTATGTGTTTCACAGAATCTTCTTCTATCCCTTTGCCTGCTGCCAACTTCAATAAGGAGATAAAGTTAAGTGAATAGACTATCATGGGAAGAACTTGGGAACCACTCGACACAATAAAACAAACGAGATTTTTTGCAGTAAAGAGTCTTTAACAGGTCCATCGTTCTACTCTTAAGAGATTCTTAGAAAAGTAGCTTGAAGGCTATCAGTCTTCTACTAAATGAAACCACGAGAGAGAAGACAAGTGGTTATGATTCTTATCCAGTATCAGTTCTTTCACTTCACTGCTAGAAGCAGCTCATTGCACCTCATTAATTGCTGCGCCAATGATGAGGGATAGGCATTAAGAGGAGCTGGACACAACATGCTTTTGGCTGTTGAAGTAGAACAGAAACAATCCAGGACTGGTGAAACCATACAGTGGAAGAAGAGGAAGGGGCCCTTCTGCTGGAGAAGAATGATAAATAATTTCACGAGGTGTATTCACTCATGATCATCACAGAATGGTTTTCTGGTAGAAGATGCAATTTGGACAATACCTGGGTTCTTGATAGAATTAGGAACTTGGGTGCTTCAACTTGGACTTGAGTTTAAGGGCTAGAAGAAAAGAAAATATCCCTTTGCTATAAGGCATTTTATACAAGACTAAATGTTAGCAAAGGAAGAATAAAATCTAAGGAAGTTTAGATAAGACATGTATCAGATTTTCCAAGCAGACCATGGAACTACTGCCAAGAATCCAGCAGGATCCAGATCCAAACTAACTAAACATACACTAAACGTAGCCATGTACCAAACTAAACTTGTATTAAATGTGACCAAATGTACTGAAGCAAACTTAGGGAATCCTTACTTTTAACCCATAGAAGTTATCATAGCTTCATATAACATGACAAGCAATATATCCAAACAAGCTTATTCTGTAAGGGATGTGTGAATAAGAAATTATTCTATAATTTATTATTCATGAAAAAAAGTAAATTATTCTAATCACATTTTCTGCATTATGAATATTACAAAAAGTGGTGCTGCAGGCAAATGAATGGCCATGGAAAGTGTGATCATTCATTCCAATCTTTTTTTAATAAACTTTATTCAAATTATAGGGGAAAAAAATAATTACAGGGAAGCAAGTGTCTAAAGACTATCTATGTGAAATGGCCATTTACTTTAAAAGGACATCAGAAGCCTCTTCAGAGCAAACCCACATTTCCAGCATTAAATCTTTAGACCATGTCTAAAGACAGTAACACCTTTCTTTAGAAAGTTGATTAAAATGCTTTGAACTCCAGTACCAATTAATGTATACTCTTGAGCTCTCCACTGTGCATAGTCATGGAGATAGCTTTATTTTGAGTAAATGGGTATGCCTGACTCCAGTAAAATACAGTGAATGTGAAACCTTTATCGTTATTTAATAATTTGAAAGATAAATCAATCATTTGGCTAAGTGAAGCTTGACCTTCTGGATGCCAACAAACTGTTTTTAATCTGAATTAGTATTTTGGGTATTATATAAAACTGCAATGTATTGAAGAATTTGTGTTTTAGGTAATTTAAAAGCATTCAAAGGTTATTTCATGTATTTACACTGGAGAGATGTTTTAAAAAACACAGCTTTCATGGAATCTGACAATTGTTATTTTTCTTTTCTTCTAGACTACAGAAAAGAGATCCTGTGCTGGATGTCACTGCCTCCAGAGAGGAGAGAAGATCACTAGAAAGCTCCTTGAGGACTTTAACATTGCCATTCTAAAATACTGGTAAGTGCTGAAACTGGAGAAATGGACTAGAAAATCTCTAGATATTTTTTTACCCTATCTTCTATAGCTGTATGCTCCTGTATTATCATTAGGACTGGCAGTACAAAATATAAGGTATAAATAAGGATCCTTAACAGCTTTCCAAGAAAGGTAGCTTGTCATTTTCATTTTATGAGGTTTAGTGACATCCTGAGCTTATGCATCATTTTACACCTACTTTTCGGTTTACACTTTTAGTTTTTTATCCTTCTTACTATGTCCTTACAATGCTCTGAGTTCCAAATACAATAACTTACCTTAAAGGACAGCTTCTAGATGTTATTTTGCTGTGAGAACAACAGTATTGTCTGTACAGAGAAAAAATGCTTAGCCTGCACTAAGCTCCATACTGTCTTGATTAAACTGCTACTATACCAGACCAGCTATTTTAACAATAGCTGAGATGTGTAAGTTTGTGATGGAAGTATAGACCCCATCTTTGAGTGGTCAATTAACACGGATTTCATGATAACCCAAATATGCTAAGCCTCAGGAAGAACAAAATACATCGAGACAGCATCTTATAAGTAGTTTTTTCATGAAGGACACGAAAAAGGTAAGGAGAATGATTTATGCCAACAACATATATATTTGGGTCTTCAATAAGGTGATTTAGTATATCCTGAAATGAGTGTCCCAATACAGGCAATATGCTATAAGAAGTGTGCCTACATGATTACGTTGAGCTCGAGGGCTATTGCCTGTGGGGCCAAGTTTAAGTGAGATGAATCCCTCTCAATTGTTATTGGAAATGGGAAGGTCAGCAGCCTCTCTTTTTCACTGGGTGAATGAAATGTTTTGGGGAAGCCAGCAGGAAAACAGTGTATAAGAATGAAAGGTATAGCTACCATGAGAGATTATTTTATTAAAAGAACCTGGGCCACGTGTTGGTTAAGAATGTAGCTACTGCCTTTGTTACCACTGAGTTTCTTCTGTCATATTTTTCTAAAAGCTATTTCTCTATCACATGCATACAAAGAAAAAAGTGAGACTCAGGGTCAGGCCGTGGCTTATTCAGCCTGAAGGGATATGTGCTGATACCCTTGCGGCATGGCATGCCGCAACAACCTGTATTTAGCAATGAGGAGACTCCACAGAGAGTATTTCTTCACTTCGGTGACCAGGAAGTCCAGGAGTGAGACATACCCAAAGTCTTTTTGCACCTTTAGTGTACTTTCTGACATAAAATACAGCAGGGGGGAATACAGTGGTTTGGGTGCAGACTGAGGCTTGTTCTCTTCTTTGGAGATGTTGGAAGATGGGGAGTCTGTGACCCACTAAGTCACAGTATTCATCTCAGGTTGATACTGGGGCAACACAACTGCTCCATACACTGGCTAGCTGAAAGCAGCGGTAATGAATGTCCTTTGGTATTGTCTGTCATTTGCCCCGACCCTTCCTTTCTTATTAACGAAGGCGATTCATTTCCCATTTCAGTGAAAGGAAAGACCCCTGCAGACCACATGGAAGCTGGATCATACTGCAACACAGTTAATGTTACAGGACAGCACAGTGTTACCATCAGAACTAATCCCAGCAGTGGCATAATCAAATCACTCCATTTCCATTTAGCTTTCGTCAGTATCACACACAGGCAGATATGGATTTGGTCCATGGAATGGCATTTGCCTTTGAAGTCCTTTTTCTTTCTTCCCCCCACCCCCCTCCCCATCATGCATTCAGCACTAATAGAAAATTTCTTTTCAGAAATGAATTCCATTCAGTTGCTGAGCATGTATCAGCTACACTGCTGATCAGCAGTGTGATAGGGAAATTTTAGGTTTTCTCCTCTGCATAAACCTCATCTCTTTTTCTCTGCTTTACATGGCTGTTCATTTTTGACATGTAGCAACTAAGTTGCTGCAATTGTTCCAGAGATTGCTTTGATATTTGCTCTTTTGTTGTGTTAATAGAACCACTAGTCTCTCTTACTTTGACCTTGCATTATTTTGTCAGGGCTTTCAAGCTCCACATTCTTCTCTACAGGCAGTCCTAATTTTTGTAAAGCTTTAATTACAGATTAGCCCTTCCTGCAGCACTGAAAATGAACGTGTTTAGGCTGCTTTATGACATTTGTCAGAGAGAAGGCTAAGGTTTTTTTGGGGTTTTTTTTTGGGGGGGGTTGGTTTTTTTTTGGTTTGGTTTGTTTGTTTGTTTGTTTGTTTTTCCTGGTCATGTGATTGGTCATTATTAGATTCAGTTTGCCCTTGTGTTTCAGTCATGCATCTTGGAACAAGGTCAGATATTTATTTTCTTCTTCGTTAGGTCCTGGTACTTTTGTGTTGATTTTGTGGTTAGGCACCACTAGGTGTGGCCCGGTCAGAACTTGTAGCTTTTCTCTTGCTTTCCACAGCACAATAATCTGTTTTGACATATAGTTCACTTTTCTTTCATTGAAGTGTTTTCTGCCTGCAAAACAATTCTGGATGCTACTGAATATACTGAATATGCTCTTACCCCTATAGGAAAACTTAAAGCCTGGAATGGAAACATTCAAACGCTACTGTGAGCCTGGAAATGATGTTTCAAAGAAGAACATGGACAGATATGAAAATTTGAAAATTTATGCAATATCATTTTTAGGGCTTCTTTTGCATCAAAGTCACTTTTATCAATAATCACATTACTGCCTAAGTCACCCAGCACCTCTCAGCTCTTATCCACAATCTCCAGCTGAATTTTGTGGTGTGTTTCAGGGACGCTTTATAGCTGAATCTTACCTAGGAGGATCTGCTCTCTTCATTGAATGCTTTCTCTTTAAATGCCTTACTACTTTGGCTATACAATTTGGGATGGAGTGGGGAAGATTCCTTACAGTATAGTGATTTTGTCTCAGTTTAAGATTAAAGATGGGAGACTGATCGAATTCTGCTACTGATACAGGCTTTTCTCTTCTCAACTTTTTGTTAGCATTATTTATTAGGAGCAGATATTCTTACTGTTTGTATAAGTTCATAATTATTTCTGAATTTTACCGATTACTGATCTTGTAGCAAGTTGTTCCAAAATCTAAATGTGTTATATAAGAAGATAATTCTGTTAATCAGATTTGAATTTCCACTTTATTAATTTAATGTTCCTCTTTAGCTTTCATGGAAAATACCACACCTAGAAGCCTCTGTGAAATAGAATTTTAAGAAAGGAAAATAATGCTTTCAGATAATGCAACTATGTACAAATGTACATGTCTCAGACAGATTTATTTTGTGTCAGGCTTCCTGCATGAACAAATGAGTCTGAAATTTTTGTTTTCTGGGACTGTAAAATCTCTTTCAATCTGGATCATGTAGTCTATTTATAATTTAAAATGTAACTAATTGTGGTTTTTTGTTTTTTTTTTTTTTTTATCCTAAATAAAACCATTTATTTTGTAAGAGATTAGCAATAAACTACATTTCACCTTCCCTTCACTTTTATTTCTGTCAGTATTTCTAATCTAAACATTTTTGTCTGCTTTTAAAAAAACAGCAAACAAAAATCATGCTAATAAGGAAATGAATATGTTACCTTGTAAAAAAGAAAGAGAAATGCTATTGCAAAACAGCATTCACTAACATTTATAGAGGTCCTACTCAATATAAGAAAAGTAATTCAGGATTTCTTTTCTTGCCTTCCTTATGACTAAAACAGTATCTTAAAGTAGATGAAATTAAGCTAACAAAGTAAAAGTAAAAATTATCTTTATTAGCAATGAGTAGATCTGATTGATAATAATAAGAGAATCCATATGAATGAAATAGCACAGCCACGTTTCTGTAGATGTGAGTTATCTCTCAAATTACAGCTTCTTTGGGTACGTCAAATTACCCTCACTAAAAAAAAAACCTTCAAACTTTTATAGCAAGATCTAAAATATAATGTGTCACATTAGGCTTGTTCTATAGCAAAGATTTTACAATATAGGTCACTTTGTATGTTTTTTCCTGCCACCACTTGCTGGTATAGTCACATTGGTAAAAGCACTTGTATAGGTATGGTTGTAATAGCAAAATATTTTTCTGGTGTGTGTGATTTTTTCTGTTCTCCAAGAAATTGATGTTAGCTCAATGCACAAAAGAACTGTTTCCAAGGTGAGCTATGTCTCTAGCATAGTGGTTTGTTACTATAATTCTATTGGCATGACAATAATTACAATTCCTTTTGATTGCACACAGGACCTCAGAAGAAAATAGAGATATGCTGTCTTCCTTTCATGTTCGAAAGTCAAATTTCACAGCTTATATCCATAAATCAGCAGAGTATCTCTCAGCACAGTAATGAAATAGCATTTTGCCTCAATCTGTTCCAAGTCCTACCCTTAATGAACACTTAATGGCTGAAAAGAAAAACAGCAGAAAAGACAAAATATTAGTCCACTATGGGTTAAAATCTTTAGAAGTATTTTCCTTTTTTTTTATTCTGACTGGGTACATTCTTCAAATTCCTTGTTGAATCTTAACAATTTCTTAACCCTGTAAAAGTATCATTTAGGAAAAATAAGATTTTCCATTTATATACCTCAGCTCTGATCTTTCTGAACGTCCTAGGAAAGTAGGGGTAGTTTTATTTTGTTACCCTTTTGAAGTCATACCAAAGTGTTTTTTTAAAAGCATTTGTTTTTTCTCTGGAACACTGATGAATATCATAAACTCCCATTACACTCTGAGAAATAAGCAAGGTTAATAGAAAAAAATAACTGTAAAGATTGTGCATGATTATGATACAGATGAAACATCTTTCACTAAAACATATATTTTAATACAGTTTTATGATCCACGTTATCTAAAAAAAATCTGAGAGCTATTAGCATTGCATTAGATATATTCAGTTTAGAATGGCTTTTTTGTTGTTTATTCTGTTTTTCTTAAACCTTGGGAGTTAAGCATACATTGCGATATAGTATACATGTTCTAGAGGATAGGGTTTTTTGTTTTGTTCTGTTTTGTTTTGGTTTTGGTTTTTTTTTTTGCATTTGCACCTCCTGGGAATGAAATGGTGAGTTTGAGCCATGTTAGTGCTAGACTCTGCAGAAAAATATGTATATTTAAAAGCAGAATTTCTTTATGAATTACACAAGCTATAAATGCTTGAATGCTCTCTAAGGATATATGTATACGATTTGTAAACAATTAGTAGCATATGGAGAAATAATAGTGTCAGGGATAAGACAAGTGCCATTCCTCCATAGATCATTTGGGCCCAATGAAATGAATATTATACATCATGGAATATTTCTATTAAAGAGTTTCAAATGGGTTAGATTGGAACACATTAAGACTGGTTTATCATATCATTGGCCACTACCAGCAATATGTGTGTGGAGTATACCTTGTTCAAGAATTCTTTATGATTGCAAAGACATGTTTCTTCTTGTTGCTTTTGTCTTTATAGTTATCTATTTCATCAGCATGACAAAATATAAAACTGCGGGGAATTAAAGGGATAGAAATTAAATGAGGATTAGGATTTTCTCCTAGTTAGTCCTTTAAAAGCAGATGCGATATTTTTCTAGAACAGATGTTTAAGGTGTTTCAGTCATAAAACATTTCAGTCATATTTCCATGACTGAGAATCTGCTTTCCATATGGAATTCATTACATGCTCCTGGGAATTCTACTGTATGAAGTAAAACCTGGACTGTAGCTGAGAAAGTCCAAATGCATTCATAAATTTTTCATCCATTAGTCAAGGATGCTGACAAATGTGAGTGAAAAAGACTCTTAAAACCCACCGCAGTACCCATATTGCAAACACAAACAAAAGTTCAGTTTCATTCCATTCCAAAGGCATATTCTATACCTGACCACTTTTCCCACTTGATCTTTTTATTCTATTTCAGTTACACAGAAAGCCATATCTTGAGTTCACCTGTGTCATTTACACATCACCTGTCTTTCAGTTTCCAAACAATTCAACTTAGGAACAAATCAGACTTCTATTGCCATTATGGCTTCGAGAAAAGCACAGAAATGGCAAATCTCCAAATCTGAGCTAGCTAATCTGCCTGGCCAGTTCCTTCCCTAGCAGTTAATACAAACTGCAAGACATTTCTCCAAAATCTCTGCTGCTGTCAGCAAGAACATTACCACTTTTAAATTTGCATAGGTACCTTTATCCTTAGTTCAAACAACAGCAGTAATGTTGATGGCGTTCACACCTTTGTCTCTCTTGGGGCATCTACGCTGGGTCTGAAGCACAGTCTGCAGGACTGGCTGGTACAACATGCTAGTGCCCCAAATGGGAGCAGGTTATTGCCATTGCCCACATAGCAGTAGGAGACATTTTTTCTGGCTAAAATAATTCTTTAAAATCATACCAGTACAGGGAAGACATGGATCTTTTTTTTTCGCCTCAGCTTACTGAGCAAATTCTGCTAAGGTGGCACAGCTGAAGCTTGTAGCAGGAAAATATTCAAAACGTTTTTCAAGATTTTTTTTTTTAATGGTTTGTGGAGCTCTCTGGCTCTCCTCTCTGACAGAGGAGAATGTGGAGAAAAAAATGCTCTTCACAGCCTCCTTGACAGCCTGTTGAAACTTTTCAAAGGTAAGAAAAAAATGTTGTGGGAAGGAAAACCCAGAAAAGCTTGGTGAGCTTAGCTGGAGCTTTAAAGAGATTATACCCAAAGTTCACAGGCAGACTTAGAAAAAGTTGAACTTGACTGTTATCTTGAAAAGCGTGCGAAGGCAGGGATCATCAGCACCACCACAGTTCTCATCTCTGGCAAACAATTTCAAGCAGCTTTGGGTATCAGATAGTATAGCCTTGGGACTCAAGACAGAATTTTCAGGGCTGCTATTTCTTTATAGGTTTCTGATTTGGAAGCAAAGTTTACCATTGCTACATCCAGAGAAAGAAAAAGATAGTAGTTAGATACTGAAGATGTGTCAGATGGTCGTTCTCTCAGTATTGTTCTTATTACGTTCAGTGGCAGCAGGAATAAACCTGATAAATTAGATATCTTTTTTTAGTACCAACTAAAACATTAGGTGGTGCCTGTGGTTGGAAACAGCACTATAGGAAACCTTCATCCCTCTGTCAGGCAAGGTATAGTGCTGGCTCAGAAGGCCAGTTTTATTGGCACCTCACGGTGGTGGTTTGGTGACTACATGAAAGAAATCCTTGGGTTCATTTCAGCTTGTTAAAAGGAAAAAAAATCCAGCACCACCACAGAACCTTCGTGAACAGCCTTATTATACATGTCAAGGTCTGACTGAATGTGGTACCTGAAGTGATCTCTTAACAATTTTTTCATAGTTGCTTTGCGGGTACAAGTGACTGGACAATGTTCCCTTCCAGGGACTGGCAAACAGAAAGTGTTAATATTACTTGCTACACAAGTTTTTCTTGAAGTCCCTTGTGTTTTGGAAAGTGAGGGATGAAGTTCATGGTCTTGATTAACAGAAAGAATGAATAATGTATTAAATAACTATGCCTGACTACTGCAAAGGTATGTACTGTCACAAGCTGCCAGACCAGCAATGAGGGACACAGCTGTCATTGATGGCAAACCATTATGCAGATCTCTATAAAATTAAATTATTCCAGACTATCAGCCTATTACTAATATTAAATAGATATTTAAAATCAATTCGGCAAGTCAAAGGTCAGCAGTGAAGATCAATTTGATAGTTTTATCTTTTTTTGCCATGCTGCCTTCAGCAAAAAACAGTACTTCAAGTGAGACTTCCCAGCCATGTGAGAGTCAGTTGGAAGCGCATTAGGTTCAGTTTGGTCAGACTTATTTGTAATTTGTAATGTCTGCTTAAGCATCTTGGAGAATAGGAACAAGATAGGAGGGACATGACAGCACTAAGGAACCTCTACAGAGAAAGGAAAATGTAAATTTTCTTGTCTTTAGTTTATTCTATTAAACCAAAAGTATTCTGGCTGTAAAATTCAGTAATTTTAAGGAAAGAAAATAAAGTCACTATCTAATACACCAATATGGTTTATTTAAGGTATTCCACCCAATAGATAATTTTCATTTTTTATGTGTGTTCCATTGTGGTGGTCAGAAGTCCCAGTAGCTATGTTGAGAGGTGTGTTCGGTAGCTGCGTTCTTCATAGATGTTAAGAAATGGACATGTTCATTTTAGGAAATGGGGAAGGCTACATAAGCTCTAACAACAAAGATTCAGGCAAATACTTCCTTTGCCTTCTGTTGTGTGATGCTACACAGGATCTTACCTTCTTCAGTACTCAGAGACATGAGATGTTGTTTCAGCTCTTGTTTTGCATTATTCACATGTCCTAGTCATTAGAATTTCAGCTCCAGCAAGTATGATATGTATACGCAATCCATTATAAGGAAGAATGTTGAAACAGTAAGTTTTCCATGCTTAACTTAGCATTTACATAGCTTATTCATCATTAAAATCAATGCAAAATCATAACTGGATATATGAACAACCTGTCAGGCACAGTGACAAATCCAAGAAGGCAAGTAATTTACCTGAGTCTACATTTGGCTAAGGACTAACAGGTTATGGTGATTATCTTTCCAACTGATCATTTTCAGTTCATTTTTCAAGTGCAGATTTAAACAGAGGAAAAGATCTTTGTACATCCCGTACAAGGACAAAATATAAAAATATATAACTAATCTTATCTCAGAGTGCTCAGAAGTTGATAGATACCTGATAATGTAGCTGCTTGTACCTGTAGTTTTCTTAGCTGTATTAATGTATTTGAATGTCCATACTAACATGGGATTCAGAAGCCTTTTAGCCAGCTGGGAATAAAACAGATGAATCAGTAGTCTGTCCATGGCAATAAGAAGTCTGGGTTGCAGTATGTTAGATTTACAGAACAAACACAGATCCATTTCTTAGTCTTTATCCAAGGTTTGACCTATATCCTACAGAAGTTAATCATGGCCTAATCCTGTTGCTATCGCAGTCTCTGGTAAACTCTCAAATTCTGACCCTCTAGTGAGATTCTTTTCACAAGGTGAAAGCAAAAAGCTTCCAGGTAAGAAAAGAAGCAGGATATGAATGACTGCAGTGCTACAGAAACAAGATTTCAGATGTTTCCCACAGATTTGTATGAGTAAGGTACTTAGCACCTGCTTTGCAGGTTCTTAAAAGAGCAAGTGTCTATAGAAAATTTACTTTGAGGTGAATACTCGCTTGATTTACCTATACATAAATCTCAGACACTGGAGGCCAAGTTTATTTTAGTTCTTGCTGGACATCAGCTTTCAGCTTGGAAGATTTTTGGCACAGCTAGGAAGGCACCGTAATTGGGTCAGATCAAACAGTGGGTGCCTTGCAGACTTTGTGACTTTGGTGTTATGTAATAAGCCACACACAACATGAAACTTTTTGCTCTAGATCATGCAAACCTTATTTAACTAGATCTTTGAACAGCTGTACCATGCTAACTCTGAACGACTTATTGTGGTAGGTTGACACCGGCCACCAGCTAAGCACCCCCACAGCTGCTCACTCACTCCCCCTCCTTTCAGAGGTACAGGGAAGAGAATAGGAAGACTAAAAGCAAGAAGACTCATGGGTAAAGATAAAGACAGTTTAATAAATTAATAAATGAAGGAAAGAAAGAGAAAAAAAAACAACCCACAATAAACCACACGATGCAAAGGCAATTACTTGCTACCTCCCGCAAGCAGACGCCCATCCATCCAAGGAACTACTGCCTTGCAAAAGAACATCCCACATACATCCCACCTCCTACTCCCATGTCTCATTTCTCGTTTTTATCACCAAGCGTGATGTTATTTGGTAGGGAATATTCCCTCAGCTGATTTGTGTCAGGGGTCCTAGTAGTGTCCCCTCCCAGCTTCATACCCAACCCTTGCTACTTGCTGGCGCGCAGTGTGGGAGAAAGCCTTGGCTGCTGCGCGAGCACTGTTCTGCCGTAACCAAAGCACTGGTGTATTGTGGACACTGTTTTAGCCACAAATCCAAAGCAACCCCATATAGGCTGCTGTGAAGAAAGTTCAAAACTCCATTTGAGCCAGACCCAATACATGTATTTCCTTAGCAGATACGTCACTGACCCTGACAATGGCAAAGATGAACTATTTGAAACAGGATAGCTATGATAACATAGCAACAGGGACCGAGACTGACAAGTAGACATGTGTGATAAAAACATAGCAACAGAAAGCATTTTGCAAAAATTATGTATCTATGGAAGGACTCTGTCTGCAACCCGTTTAATTTGCAGCCTAAAAGCACTTGATAAAAGGAAACAACCTATCTTTCTTAGTAATGTATGTAAAACCAAGTGCCCAAATGGTAAATATACCTCAAAGTTTCTGCATTTGATTGGATTTTATTGTAAAATAAGAGTTTAAATGGAGTTTACTAGACACCAAAGTGCTTATTTGAAGCTAGTTTAACCAGTCACAGGAAATGCTGAAGGCAGAGATACTAGGCAGGCCAATTTGTTGCATATTCTTTACTCCTGCCGTAAGCTGTGCAATTATTGAAAACAACTATTTAGAGTTCCTACATCAAGTCTAAGCCTTTGAATTCAACCACCATAGAACTATACGTGTATTATAATTATATGTGCATAGTGGGGAAAGAGGGTGAATTACTGTTTCTGAATGATGTTAGGAAATTGATAACTATACTTGATCTGCTGGCTAAGGGGAACATCTGGAAGAGATGGAAACTAATGACATTTATACATAAAGATTACTTAATGAGTCGGTGCTTCAAGGCACGCTATCTCCTCAAGGGTATTGAATGTCCTCTTCTCTAATTGAATGAGGTTTTCAAAAGCATGGTGAAAGCAACGTAGAAGCACTTGCCTCTGTTCCCTAGCAGGAGACGAAGGTTCTCAATGCTTGTGACATCATTAAGAAGATCTTCAGCATGATTATGAAACAAATTGTGCCCAATGGTACATTGAGTGGCAAAAGCTACAGTGATGTGATCCTTCAGAAAGTCACTTTGCAGCCATCTGAATAGTTGAATTTCCTCTCTCCTTCATGTATTGTGGCTCAGGGCAGAAACAGTAAAGAGCTCTCCTTAGATTTCATAAGATTCCTAGATGTCTCTTGGAGTCAGCAGTGAGTGCCTTTATATTATGTAAATAGGTTTGTTTTCAACTGGCTTTATTACAAGTCATATTTTATGGTTAATTATGTACATGAACAGCCCAGGAAGCAATTTAAAAATAAAAGTAAAATTTATTTACAAATGCATGTCCATTAGAAGATCTGTGTGAGAATCACTGGATTCTCACTGAAGAATCTCCACACACTGGAAAATTGCATCTTGGGGTTTGGACAGCATATAAAGATGAACTGATATTATTAGCTGGTATTCTTTTCAGAAGTGTTGCTGAGCTATGTTCAGAGGAGTGAAGAGACAGTTATGACTTAGCAATCACACTTTTCCCTAGAGATTTTTGTTGCACGCAGAAAATGCACTCTTAGTATAAGATTGTACACATCTCACCAGAACTCAAACATTTCCTACTCAAAGTGTTGGTGAGACACAAGATGAAACACTCCCTGGAATTGTCTTTATCTCTTGATTATAAAGGGAGCCCAGGTACTGCTTTTATTAAGATTTCGTTGTTTTTCCAGTTGAATGAAGCTGGGAAAAACAAATCCAATCTCTAGCACCTTCTAGCATAGACTGAATGTGATCTTTCTTACGCTAGCTTTTTGCTTTCCAGGTGGCAGATCCTGTAGGAGGTCATTGTTCTTGAATAAAGGCATACTGAGAGGGTAGAAGTTTCTTATGTGCTCTTATAAAAACGCTTACTCTGAATTTGCAAGCTCTGTGAAGTGAAGAGCTACCTGTTTCCCCCCCCCCCCCATACTTTTCTTCATAAACAACTAAACTGTCTAAATGAGTTTTTTAAAGAAGTCCTAGCAAGATTAGACAAAGACAAATTCAGATTGTGGCAGAGCCAAAGTAGTACGGAAAGATGTATCATTTGGCAGAGTGAGACATCCTGGGGGCTGAGAACGGGTTAGTGATGTAGATGGTTAAGGTTCTGCTTGATGCTGTGCTGGTCTATAACAATTAAATAAGGGTTTGAAACTGATCCTCTGTTAGCTCAGCCAAGTTTCCCAGCCAGCCAGTTGCGTACAGATACAGACCTGCTTTTCTGCATCTGGAAAGAAAATCATGTCTCAGTCTGAGAACAGATTTGCTGATACATCTATTTTTTTTTTGCCTCAGAACCCTTAAATGAGTGCATTTCAAAAACAAACGCTGATTCCACAACAGAACAATCATCTTAAGGAGGGTCCTTTAGATAGGTCAGAGCCTGCCTGTGTTTTCACATTACTAAGGAGTACAAGAAGGCTATTTCTCCTCTTTCCTTGAATAACTGGAGATCCTGAGAAAGTTCATAGTTCAATTTCCTCTCCTAAATCAAATAATAATGTTTTTAAATGCTGGGATTTCTTGTGGAACAGCAATTCTGTAGATGAGCAGGCTGCCAGAAATGCTGTGTTAAGAAGATTTTGCAAGACTGGGTGCAGCAATACCCAGCAGCTGCTCCAGTATGTCAGAAGGGAAGGGTGTTCACACTGTACAGATTCTTGAATCTTGCAGTAACTGCAGTAAAAATGACATGTATCAAAAATGTTTCTGAAAGAAGGAAATGGAATATATTGCATTACCCCTTTGGGAAGTAATATGCAGTTTCAGGGTAAAGCTAAGTATCAACTGTTGCACTTGACAACCACAGTGACAGATTCAAACAAAAATAAAACCTTAAACCTATCACTACAAAGTATAATTTTAGCTATTAAATTAAATATTTTTGCTGTTCATAATTCCTATTTAAAATTTCCTCAGAAAACCGTTTACAAGGATTCACATGTCTACTAAAATCCACATGTTCTTACTTTTGCAGCACTTGGTGGCTTCTTTGCCCTGCGGACCATATCTCGAGACATTGGCTTTGTTCTCTTTCCTCCTCTATCAAGCCACCTCTTCTCAGCTGTTTAATCCTGGATGAGCATATTTCTTCCATGCTAGCTTTCTCTTCTGCTTCTCTTTCAGAAACATTTCTGTAGCCAGTAGATGCATCATCATTTGGCATATTATGTACCAAAACCATTTTATCTGTGCACTGGGTTGTAAAGTCCTTGATACAGAGGCAAATTTTACTTACATGCAGCTGATGCACACAAAACAAAGCAGGTCTTTAAAAATGACTACTAAATTTTAAGCATTCAAACACACAATAATAGACTTAAGAAACAGAGAATGCTGAGCATCACCATTAAAATGTATTAGTCTCAAAACTACTGGTGCTAAAGTTAATGACAACAATAACTTGCTGAAGTTCTGACCATTGCTGTGCTGATTCTGCACTAAGAGAGGAGGTATTTTTGTCATAAGGAAACAAATCTCCAAGGACTTGGGTTTCTGAAGGCTCAGAACCAAATCTCAGATCTCAGCAGAGCCCAGAGCTCAAACAACCTCTTTTATCCCCATTGGTGAGCCAAATATCTTTTCAGTATATTACTAGGTTTACATTTCTTGTCTAAAAATAGGATTGACGCCATGTTCTCAGGCTTCTTACCCGTAGGCGGTTTATCTTACATTGCAGTGGCTTTGCTCTAATCTAAAGTCCAAAAAATTAAAGAGGCAAAAGTGTTCACTTTTTATGCCGGGAGTGGGCTCTGCTAACTTTTGCTTTAAGAGTCTGTGAAGAATAAGCAAAAGCAGAAGAATGTATTTCTGCAGAATGTATCAATCTTCTGGTAGTAGTCTTTGATCTCTTTAAGGGTATTCATGGTCTAAATGACTAACACGCTTTTATAGAAATAACTGAAACCTGGATTTGAAATAATTGACACCAAAGGGAAAACATATTAAATGTAGTAATCTCTATCCACTGCTTAATTTTTTTTTTCCCAATGCCAACATTAAAGGTGAACTAATCCTTGTGTTGTTGGTTTTTTTCTTGAAAACTAGTGATTTAGCCAAAGACATTACATTATGAAAGCAGACAGGTATACACTATTCACAAGGAAGACACCTAACAAAGGTTTAAGAAAAAATATTTTTGTCAATAAACAATGTTGTCTTAAACACTTTTTTTTACCAGTTACTTAGAAAATTTTCCTTCTTAGTTCAAAAGTCATAAGTGAAACTGAAAAAAGAAACCCGCAAAACAAAACCCTGTAACACACATTTTGCTCAGTAAGGCTTCAGAAAGTCTACAATTAATATGTATTAACCTCTTACGAATCTACTTTTTGCAAAACTTGCTGAGACTTTGTAATAGCATCATTTTTTCTTTACCGACCTGGGATGAACATTTGATTAACACAGCCAGTAAGGGAAAAAAAATATTAAATAAAAGTGCAGAGGACAAGCCTCTACTGGTTTGTGAGAGTAGATTTTGTAACAGAACAGGGTATGCTGGGATTTATTCTTGCAAGCTCTGCTAGATTTCATGGGCCAGATCATATCCTCTATTAAAAAAAAAAAAAGGCAAAAAAAAAAAAAAAAAGCAGTGTGATGGCCAAAGTTAATTAGAACACTATGGCATGTAGTTCTTTGCAAGACATGTAGATACTAAATGAGGAAGATCTCCATAATTTCCCTGCCTAAGAACAATTTCTCAACAAGCTGGGGACCACAAGGCATTTCAGAGCCCCTGTGGATTAGTGGGACTGACAGAGGCACCCACACTGGGACTGAAGGTTTCCTGGCTGCTCTGTCAACCCTGGTGGTGGAACTTCTCCCTCACAGGCTCATCCTTTTCATAACAAGATCATAAAAACACTGTCTAAAAAGGAATGACACGACAAAGCGTTGAGACACATCAATGGTATGTCAGAATTCCTTTCAAAATGAATATTGGTATCATCAGTGTTCATCTCCAAAGAGAATTACTTCATAGGTATGTCAGAGGGCACTGAGGTGCTGGGAAGTTTTCAGCTTTTCCCCTTTTTGTGCTCATCCACACTTACTTGAAATCATGATTATTTAGGGGGCAGAGAGCTGCCATGTAAGAACAGAAATTAAAAACCTCTTACCTAAAACTAATGACAGAGAACAGAAAATGGGATAGAATGTAATTAAATCACATCCAATTTAGTAAGTAATGTGCATGCCTTTATTCACAGTCAATGCCTAAATTTCACTCCTCTAAAATAAAAGTAGTAGCCCATAACATACTAGCTTGTAACTCAGTTGGGATCTTGTTTCCATTTTTATAGGATAGTCTTTATCCTCATTATGCCTTGGCCACTGCAGCCAAGAGCAAGAACAGTCTGTTAAAGATGCCACAAAAGAGGTTGTTGGCTCAGTCTTCTTGGAAAAGTGTTCTGGGTTAAGCCAGGTTCATCTGATCAGCCATTTTACTGTTTTTTTAATTAATATACATCTCATTCATTGATTTAAAATAATAATAATAATTTCAATAAAAATGAAATAAAAATTTCAATTCAATTTCAATTCAATGAAATTTCAATTTCAAATAAAAAATGTGTATTTAGGTAACAGTTGTTGGAATGGGGGGCACCAGAAACCATTCGCTTCTGATTGCCACCACCATATTACAAAACATTTGTTGTGCAGGAACATCCTTAGATTCACACATTGAGATTTTTTTCACTGATGTAAACAATGCTAAAGCTCTCTTAGTAGTCAGACATGGTATTTGGCTTATTGCCACTCCACTGAGAGGCTAACAGCAAAGAAGAAAAAGGAATAAAGTTCAACTAAGTTTTGAGAGATTTCCAAAGAAAAATGTGATTATAACTTCTCCTTTTTCAAGGGGTCAGTTGTTCATTGAGGCAGTCTCTGAGGGTGACATTACATTATTATACCAATTTGTCACCTAAATTAAAGCCATTTAGCCTGTTATTTAGTGTGCAGCTGTAGAACTGATGTGTTTTATTTTATTTTTAATGTGTTTTTTTTACAGATGGGAAAAAGAAAACTCTATATGGAGGTAAAAATTGTGTCAGAACTCTCTAGACATTGCTTATGATAGAAACTGTCTGTGGCAAGAGGAACAATAATCTGAACAGATCAAAGTGCTCTCCTTTGTTATATATATCTTACTTGTTGGTTAAAAACACAGCAGTACAGAGATACATCTTTTTACAGCATCTTATTTTCTTTACCTCTGTTCTGTTTTTCTGATAACATGCTTTCCCTAAAACATGCAGCACTCCGTTTGGACATTCACAGGAGCTAGTTTATCTGTTGTGACCATGGATAGTGTCTTCTTAATTATGAAACAACTTTATTCCAGTTTTATGTTAATATAAAATACTGGTTTATATGTTCATACATTTTGCTTCTGATGGAGAAAATCTTTGACCTATCTACCAGGAATAAGAAACAATATCAACAAGACAGATCATATGGAAAACAGCCACTGGAGAAAGGCAAGAGTTTTGTAAAATGCTGTAAGATGCAATCTGAACAGCTCTACTTGCCATTTGAATCTAACTAGAAGGTTGTTCAGAATTTCTTGAAATCCTGGTCTGATTCTTATCCCTTTCTTCCTTTATAATACAGAGTGCTTATCGCCATACTGTGTTAGCCAGAGGCAGTATTTCTATCAGGATAATAAAATGGTGTTCTAGCTGATAAGCTCTCCAAAACTATAAATAGTTTTTATACATACCATATCATAGAATCATAGAATCATTTAGGTTGGAAAAGATCTCTGAGATCATCAAGTCCAACCATTAACCCAGGACTGCCAAGTCCACCACTAAACCATGGCCCTAAGCACCACATCTACACATTCTTTAAACACCTCCAGGGATGGTGATTCCACCACCTCCCTGGGCAGCCTGTTCCTATGCTTCAACACTGTTTTGGTGAAGAATTTTTTCCTACTATCCAATCTAAACCTCCCCTGGTGCAACTTGAGGCCATTTCTTCTTGTCCTGTTGCTTGTTACCTGGGAGAAGAGACTGACCCCCACCTGCCTACAGCCCCCTTTCAGGTAGTGGTAGAGAGAAATAAGATCCCCCCCCCCAGTCTCCTCTTCTCCAGACAAAACAACCCCAGTTCCCCTCAGCTGGTCCTCATATCCTCATCAGACTTGTGCTCCAGACCCTTCCCCAGCCCCGTTGCCCTGCTCTGGACACGCTCCAGCACCTCAGTGTCTGTCTGGCAGTGAGGGGCCCAAACCTGCACCCAGGGTTCGAGGGGCGGCCTCACCAGTGCCCAGTACGGGGGGACAGTCACTGCCCCGGTCCTGCCGGCCACACTGTGTCTGACACAAGCCAGGATGCTGTCGGCCCCCTTGGCCACCCGGGCACACTGCTGGCTCACGTTCAGCCAGCCATCAACAGGTGCTCCCAGGGCCTTTCCCCCAGGCAGTTCCCAGTCACTCTGCCCCAGGCCTGTGGCGCTGTGTGGGGCTGGTGTGACCCAAGCGCATACAGCTGGCCTTGGCCCATCGATCCAGCCTGCCCAGACCCCCCTGCAGAGCCCTCCTGCCCGCCAGCAGATCAGCACATTTACTTAACTTGGTGTTCTCTGTAAACTTACTGAGGGTGCACTCAACCCCCTCATTCAGGTCACTGATAAAGACATGAAACAGGACTGCCCCAGTGCTGAGCCCTGCGGAACGCCACTTGTGACCATTTGCTAGCTGGATGTAATTCCATTTATACCACTTCGGCCTTGGCCATCCAGCCAGCTTCTTATCCAGCATAAAGTACACACGTCCAAGCCACGAGCAGCCAGTTTCCCCAGGAGAATGCTGTGGGAAACGGTGTCAAAGGCTTTGCTAAGGTCCAGGTAGAGAAAACACCCACAGCCCTTCCCTCATCCATGAAACAGGCCACGTTGTCACAGAAGGAGATAATGTTACTCAAGCAGGTCCTGCCTTTCATAAACCCCTGCTGGCTGGGCCTGATCCCCTGGTTGTCCTGAACATGCCGCGTGATGGCACTCAGGATGACCTGCTCCGTAACTTTCCCCAGCACCATAATCAGACTGACAGACCTGTAGTTCCCTGGATCGTCCTTCTGGCTCTTGGAGATGGTTGGCACACTGGCTAACCTCCTGTCTTCTGGGACCTCCCTAGTTAGCCAGGACTGTTGAAAAATTATTGAGAGTGGCTTGGTGAGCTCTCGCGCCAGCTCCCTTGGTACCCTTAGGTGGATCCCCTCCGGCTCCATGGACTTGTGTGTGTCTAAGTGGAACAGCAGGTCACTGACCGTTTCCTCCTGGCTTGTGGGGACTTCGTTTTGCTCCTCCTTATCCCTGTCTTCCCTGAGTACGCCAAGGATAACTGGTCTTACTACTACAGACTGAGGCGAAGAAGGAATTAAGTACCTCACCCTTTCCCATATCCTTTGTAGCAATGTTCCCCGCTGCATCCAATAACGATGCAGATTATCCTTTTGTTGATATGAATTTATAAAAATATTTTTGTTACCTTTTACAGCAGTGGCCATCCTGAGTTTTAGCTGGGTTTTCACCTCTCTATGTTCACTCAGCATAACCTTGCAACATCCTTGTAGTCCTCCTGAGTTGCCTGCCCCTTCTTTCAAAGATCAAAAGCTCTCCTTTATTTCCCTAAGCTCCAGCCAAAGCTCTCTGTTCAGCCAGGCTGGTCTTCTCCCCTGCCAGCTCATCTTTTGGCACACGGGCATGGCCTGCTCCTGCACCTTTGAGATTTCCTTCTGCAAGAACGCCCAGCCTTCCTGGACTCCTTTGTCCTTCAGGGCTGCCTCCCAAGGGACTCTTCTGTCCACCAGGCTCCGAAACAGGCCAAAGTCTGCCCTCTGCAAGCCCAAGGCAGCGAGAGGTTCTGCTGACTCCCCTCCTTACTTCTCCAAGTAACAAAAACTCTGTTATTTTGTGTTTGAGATATACTACAACAAATTTACTTGCCTGAAAGGGTATCTGCTCCTGAATTTTCTCCCTATTTCTATATCTAGCTTTTATTTTGAGAGTTGCTGACCTTCTAACAAGCACACTCCTTTCCTAGGTTTTTTCTCCCTTTTTAGCTTTGTTTCATACCAAACTATCATTTTTCATTCCTTCTCCTTTATTTTCCTTCAGTCTCTTTGCTTTTGATTGCTTTTCTAAATTGCACTTCGCTTCTTTACTGTCTCATTAAAACTATCATATTTTTTTTTATTTCCTAGAAGCACATTTATAAGTCAAAGAATAATAATACTGGCTTTTTCGTACAACAATGTTCACGTCTGCTTTTATTTAACTCAAAGCAATTGCCATGTGGGTATAGTCGTATATCTGAAGGCTCTGAACAAGTCATTTGCTTCCAGTTGGACTCTGCTATCTTATTCCCAGCGTGTCAGCTCCACTTGGCATCTTCAAACCTGCACAAGAGTGAATGCCCACAAATACACAAAGAGGCACATGATGGAGTCTTCTCTTCCGTGGGCAGCAGAAGTGGGATTAAATCTCAGGGTGCCAGACCGTAGGGGGCCGTCATAAGCAATAGTGTCAAGCCAAACTTTTAGTGACAGGATCATATGGAGAAAGTTTGTAGCTGGCAGTTGTCGGAGCAAGGTTGGATTAGTTATGAAGGCTCCGTTTGACATGACGGTGGGGAAATCCTGCACTGCTACACTGTGATTATGATTTGCTACACTGTGGTCATGACTGAGTGTAATCTCATCTTTCTGCTGCTGAAACTGACACTGAGGAGTATGGGGAGACCTTAGACTGAAATTCAGCTCTAACTGTTCTTTGTTTAGATCTTTTCAAATACTGTTTTGGAGATGTTTTCTGAAACGATTCATGAACAATCAGCATTTCACTGAGGTGTTGTCCCCAGTCTGTTTAAGAAGTCTTTCTAGTACAGAATGATAGGAAGTAATGTAAACTTTAACAGAAGAACTCAGCAGGGAAAATCTTAGCACCCTGTCAAGGCATCTCGGCACCTTTTTATCACAGCACAAAAGGAAAATGCAGCTTTGTAATAGCTCACTGATTTTGTGCAGTTCGAGTAAAAAGGGCAGCAAAAACAGTACTCACAGCAACTAGTTTCCCCATAATCCCTTGGAGTTCTTAATCTATACACAGCCTTAATTTCTTTCTTTCTCTCTCTCCCTCTTTCTCTCTCTCCCCTTTCTTTCTTTCTTTCTCTCTCTTTCTTTCTTTTTCTTTCTTTCTTTCTTTCTTTCTCTCTTTCTCTCTCTCTTTCTCTCTTTCTCTCTTTCTCTCTTTCATTTAATACAAATTTCTATTAACTTCTTAAATGCTTCTTTGACCAGATCTGGAAAGTATTAGTATATTAAAAAGTAGGCACAGAAGCCAAGTCATGCATTGGTCAAAATTAGCTCTTTTACCAGAGCTGAGCTATTTTATGAAGAGATAGCTGGATACATGGCATTTTCAGGGGAAGGTAAAACCAAGGACAACTAAGGTGCTAGAGATGCAGCTTCAGACCTTTACTGTGCCTTAGTTGGAGTATTCTAGGGGAAACGGTTTTATTCTAAATGTGGAATGCCCTCTTACCATTATTTATGTCTGTACCTTAACAAATGGACTAAGAACTCTCAAAGGACACATTTCTTTAAAGTTAAATAAATAAAAAAAGCTTCTATATTTACACAATCAGAAGAACAAAATTTTATAAACTAGATGCTTGTTATAGTAATGAATTATTATTTTCTTTGCAGGTGTCTTCCAAAGGCATCTTTCTATATTCTGTACAAATATAACATTTCATATACAAGCTCCTGCTCACGATTCATTTGCTCACACATCTCCACCTGTGTTATGTCATCTGCGTTGCAGCTGCTTCATTTGAAGAGCACAGATGCCCCCTAATTCCTATGCAAAACCTCCAGGTGCACGTATGTGTTTTGAACATTGCAGGACCTCAAAGGAGACTTGACACCTATATTTAAGCATCCCTCAAACAGTTTAATTCTACAGCTGAATACATCTATCGTATCCACTTTTAATAGTCTACTGGTTTAAAGGGAAATATTCAGGTTAGCTAGTCTTTGTAGATAAAAATAGGGATTAAGGGTGCATTTCTGTGGTGGCTCCCTAGGACTGCTCAGTGTACAAATGGAGAAATCGGGATCCACCTGACCTGGAAAAGCAGATAATTTGTTTTAGTTAAGTTAGCTTAGGTATATACTAACCATGGTATTATCTAGTGAATACACATTTTTAACTAAATAAATAAACGCTAGTTAGTGAAGAATGATCAAACTTTTGGATGTATAAGGCTGCTCAAGATTGTTCTGTTGAAAAAGTCATTCCCCATTCTTCCCTCAGATACACTACTGAGAAGGAGACCAGAATGAATACCTGCATCCTTCCAAAGAAACATTTGTGTATATTCTGCTCATTCCTCTCCCTCCATCTTCCCCACTTTCTGTGGATTTGGGATTTAGTTTGAAGACAGGTAACTAGTTTGGGTTGCAAATATATGTAGAGTTTATTTGAATACTGCTGGAGTTGATAAGTCAAGCTTCCAATTAAGGGATGTTCCTTAAACTTTGAAGCTTTCTGATTATCATTCATTCCTCTTGTTACTGTCATTAGAAGGTACGCAGGGAAGAAAGACAAAAAGCAAGTGGGGACTATATATTATTTCATCCAGAGTCCCTGGAGCACACTGAAGATGGTAGGAAAGACAAATCGAATAACTTGACTGATATTAAGTCAGTAACTTTCTCCATTTTACTCCTCTTCCTTTTCTTCTACTCCCTCAGTTGGGATATGCTGACCTAGTATGCACATGGATAACAGATCTTAAACTCATGGAACATTCAGTTTGATTACACTTTATTATAGAAGCTAGATGAGAACAAAAGATAAGAATGCCAATCAGTGAAATGGAGACTCATTTTAGCTGAGATAACACAAAAAATGTTTATGAACCAACGCTCAGAGAGAAACTTTTTTCCAAATTGCAAATTTTATATGTAAAATATTTGAGGAATAATATACTGTCCTGGAATACATACTGAGAAAAGCTTATGGAGAAAGAGTACTACTAAGTTTGCCAAAGCAAACTCTTCAACATTAAGGAAAGCTGGTTGCCTCTGCAACTTTAAGTAAGATCTGTTAATTTCCTGTCACTGTAAGTAAAGTGATCATACGCTACTTTTTTTTATGGGACTCCTTCTTTATCTGATGCTCAGAGTACCCTGCATTAGTCAGTGGCCTTTGCTCAGATTTTATCTGTGGAGAGATGTGGACTTGCTATTAAGTTAATCATCAATATGCTATCTTAGGACTTCCCAGACAGCTGCAAATCCACTTTCATACGTCCTTGCAAGACTGTAGAATAGTATTATTTATGTTTCAAAATAAAAAATAATGCATTCACTGAAAAGTTTTTTTTTTAAAAAAAATCATTAGTCATGTATGAGATGATGGAGTAAGTGATAGTAGTGATAGGGGGACAGGCCGTCATTCTTTAGTTGCTCACATTTGGTGAAATTTGTCATATGTTGTGAACCAAAGATCTACCATGGCAAATTTCAGCGTAATGGCTTTAATTTTGGCAAAGTTATAAGAAATTGAACCCCAGAGCCTATGTTGGAAAAATACTACCCAGCTATATTTTGTTAACTGTTAATATGCCAAAGAACAACCAAGAATAATAAAGTTTTTTTGTCAGATATTGTACCATGCAAACAAGTCTAATTTTTTGAATTAGGCCTTTGGAATGTATTGTACAAAGTATGCTAATACCTTTTAGATGATAACAGGCTTAGCCAGATGAAATATACATCTAATATTTAAGGAATCTGTTATATACAGTGAGAAAAGTTTTTGAAAGCTCACATAAATGATGTTGTGCTAAAATTAATCAAGGTTTCTTAAGTTGTGTTGAACAGAAATGTGGCAAAATGGGACATAATTAAAATTTACAAATTAAATTATTCTGATTTCCAAGAGTGTAAAAAAGTAACTATGATATTAATGTAATTTTTCTTCCTTTGCCTCCAGGACTGTTAAAAGAGCAGCAGAAAGTAAAGGCCATGACACTGAATTAGGAGTCTTGAAAATGAATTTTGTTCGCAGCTCTGCAAGTTATTTGCTTTCTGACCTCTTCACTCTCGCTTCTTTTAGAATGTGACAGTTTAGGGATTTTGTTTTTTATTTATTTATTTATTTATTTTGGGGGGGAAGGGGAAGGATTACACCTTGACAAATCTCTGGTCCATACCTAGGCAAAATAGGAAACTGTACAGAAAACCAGACAACAATAAGAAAATAAAAGGCAGATTTAAACCTCATCTTTTTAATAATCCATGTGACAGGAACAGGAAAGATTTGATTTAATGCATTTTTAATATTCCATTTCTAATTTCTGAAATCTCTAAGTTCTTATTTAAACTATGACTAATAGTGATAGAAACCTGTCTACCGGACTTGCAATCATTAAATGCTAGCCTTAACAAATGAAGATACTTTGGTATAAATTTCCCATGGTATTAAAAATGTGCCAGACTTCATCAAATCACACCCTAGATGGCTTTATACACCATACAGAAATTCCTTCTAGCCTCGGTCCTCAAAGCAGAAGCTGTTGCTATGGGTCATGCTAACCCTGGCTCATCATGTTCTGTCTGACCTAGACTTACAGGTAACTCATTTAGCTCTTCTGGTGTCTGCCCACAGTAGCAAATAAATCTCATCCAAAGCCTCTGAAAAGCCGAGCTCAAAACCTGGACTAGTATCATGCTGAGTGTTGCATTTAACTGAGCAGTGCCAGCAGACCTATCTCATCAGTCTCCACCAGCTAATTTTTATTTTCCTAAACCAGCTGGGGACAAACCAGCATCCTCTTCTAGGCTGAGCCCAAAGCTTAATCACAGATCCAAAATTATAGGAACATAGGACCGAATCTTAGGATCCAAATCCTGATCATAGGACACAAACTTTTTGTGAAGTTTTTTTGTGGTGGCATAGTTTAGTGGTGGACTTGGCAGTGGTATGTTAATGGTTGGTCTTAAAGATCTTTTACAACCTAAATTATTCTATGATAAATTAAAGTTTTAAACTTAGCCTGCAACCCCAGTAGGTCCTCTATGTCTAAATGATATTCCTAGTTACGGTGACATTAAATCTAATTCCTGGATGGGATGTCCTTCCAGGTGGTATCTCTTTTCAATTTTGTTAGCAAGCTCTGAAAATCATGCACCTCAGTACTAGTATTAGTTTAGTGGCTTTTCCTGGCCTGAACTTTAAACTTCAGCTGAACTCTAAACCCTGCCTGAACTCAGCAAGGTTGACTCTGCCAAGCCAAGCCTAGCCTAATGGGATCTAAACCAATAAAAAACCCCAATAACCAGTTTTCAGTCCTTGCTATATTTAGCCATTGTCCCCAAATCCCTAACTGTTCTACTTTAATCATCTGCTTTGCTCTGTCCTACCCCTAACTCTAGCTCAGACTCTTAGGAGCTTGGAGTTTACCTAGTCTATTGAGCCTTGTTAGCTAATATCCTGACATCACCTTTGAACTCAAGGTTGACCCTTAACATCTCTAGAAGTATTTTTTTCCTTGCAGTCTCCAAAGACCTTTACTATTATAGTAAAAAAGAAAACTGAATAGAATGATTATTTTTTTTTCCCCCTGGAATCTGCTGCTTTTACGGAAAGATTTTTAAAATATAGACATCCATATAGATCTTCCACAAGAGAGAGGTGCTGTAAGAGAGCTTATGCGTTACAGTGTTCAGTACTGCAGCATTCAACTTTTAGACATGTATTATTCAATTCAGTTTATTGGGAGGTGAGCTATACTTGTGTGAAGCATGGCTATCTGATGGGGTACCTTAGCCAAATAAATGTTACCTACTCTGTAAATCCTGACAGACTCCAGAATTATTTAGTACATGCAGTACAATGCTAAATTGGTACTTTAAACCTCTTTCACTGAAGTGAAGGTACCTAAGGTTACACATGCCTAAGGACACGTGTGTTAGGCAGCAACCATTGGTAGTTAAACATTGGTGATAAAGGTGTAGCTGGTTTCTTGTCACCTCTGTGATTCTGGAAAGCACTTTTTAACTGTTATAGAGGTCAAAGACCAAAGTCATGGGCTTATGGATGTCATTCTGAGCTAGGACCTCAGCACAATGCTATGTTTCTAAGTGAAGAACTGCTTTGTGACATTGAAGGACTGCTTAATTGTTTCCTTGTATTATATTTTCAAGCATGGGAGCCATTCAGCCTTAGCTGACTGCTTAAACCGATTGTTCAGACATTTGAGAAGTATGACACTCCTAGAAATAATTTCTTTGTAATTGAGCTCCAGTCTGCATGGTTTGCCTTCCTTCTTTGTGTGTTTTTCAGTTCAAGGATCTTGTCTTGTCAGTATATATCATAAAAGAGGCTCGGGTAAAAGCCAACAATTCCATGTATGAAAATCTCTGAAACACTTGTTCCCTAACTTACACAGACTGTTTTTCTCTGTTCTCAATGACTGTTGTGCAGCTAATCTCACTCAAATTGAAATGTAACGGTATGTATACATAAACTATATATGCATACACATTCGTGTACATGCATGCGCATACTTAAACACATCTTTGTTTTACACAGCTACCGTGCTCTGACCTGATTAAAACAGTCAGTGTGTGGCAAGCTCTCTCTCAGCTGCTGTAATAAATGGATATTCCTTTTAAGACCTCGAACGACATAGCTTTGTGGCATAAGAGGATTTTTCAGTCTTGTACTGATGTAAAATGTTTTGATGCTATTGATAGGGGTGTGTGTGCATTGAATAGTATTGTCCTGAATAGGGTTAGCTTGTCGAAAATCAAGACACTGTAGTACAAAGCATCAAAGCATCAACTCTTATGATTGAGCATGTGGAAATGTACATGTGGATTTGCACCAAATCCGTCTGTGGCTGCATTATTCACAGGACATGATTACTGATGATTGTTCTGATGAAACTTGTCACAGGATTATTTTGAATCATCTGCTTTTATAGCAGCAAAGTTTATAACCCCCATGCAGTGGGAAGACAAATAGAAAGAAATGCTGTAAGGTTGATTTTTGGGGGTTTTATTCGGTAAAGTGTTCTCAGATTTCACTCTGATGTTGCAGTATAAGGAATTTAAACAAAAGCTTTCTGAAATACTTTCTGGACATTAGGCCCATTTTATTATTTACATTTAGTTTGTTTTGATGATAAAATTAAAAATATTGCACTGGTTCTTATTTTAGCTTCTACCAGGCTTACCCTATTTAATTACATACATTCACTATTATGCCAGTGGTGGAGGTTCTGTATGTGGAGGTGAAGGTTATCAGAAGTTGTATCTTACTCTCTTTCTTTACACTCCCTGAAGTCCCCTGATTTTCTGCATACAGCTTACAATCACTGTCTCCTTTTTTAGTGTAGTCAGTTAGTTATTCGCTTTGTGATGAATGCTGGATGTTAGCTATATTAGGAACCTTTTGTTCAGCTTCAGTAAAAAACTTTCTTTTGTTTTGATTGTGGTATATTTTCCAAGAAATAATATATTGAGTTAACGTGAACAAAGCATACTAGAAAACAAAGGGGGAAAATACATTCTGATATTTTTAATAGTTGCAATGTAAATCATCTGAAGTAGCCTTGTGGGAATATTCACAACTGTAGAGAGGAATATATATGTAAGTTGTTGCTGAATGAGGGCTTGATATGTTATAAAATATGGTCAGAACTCTATAGGTTAATTCATGTAGGTACAAACCTTGACAAAATAAAACAGCCATTGCTCATATCTCTGATGATGCTCTTAACCGTTAAGACCACTGATGATTCTTAATATTAATCTGATATCATGATTTTTAGTGCTCCCCTTTCAGATACTTAGGGTCACAGGATGTTAGAAGATTCAAAAGGATAGAAAGATGATTCTGTTGCAGGCTGAATTTAGAAAAAAAAAAAAAAAAAAAAAAAAAAAAAGGCTGTTACAGGAATATTTGTGGCCTTGGCAACAATTTGTCTGACCATGCAACACTAAAAATTAGTTTTAAACATCTTGTTAGTACCTTTGCAGACATTTCTGTTTGTTCTGAAATAGCATATGAAGTAGCCTTAACATAGCTTTCACTTTCACTATTAAAATGAACAAAAATGCTAAAATAAGCATCTTATGACACTCTAGACATGTGTTCTTTGCTGGCATCTTCTCCAGTCAGTTCCATTTATTGTGGAGTGATCTAAGAGTGCATGAACTGGTTTTCTTTCATCTGAAGCTAAACTGGAAGATGTGATGGAGGTATAGATCAAGTTAATACACTCCAGCCATAAATGGACATTCTCCCCATATGAGAGCTAGTCTGAAGTAATCCCTCTGCCATGGAAGATGTGTGGTGTAGATGTCAGGTCTTTCTCAGCAACTATCTCATTCAGCAGATTAGTACATAATATACTGGGCCATGCTATCTGCTAATGCAGATGCTGCCTAACGTGCAGTGTTTTTGGTCTAAGTGTTCTGAAATGTAATGACACCAGTAACAGTTCTCCTTTCAGGTCAGGCTTGAATACATTTGTAAAACTCCAAACAGGTAAATCAAGTGAAATTAGAAGGTTCCATAGATACATAAGCAATATCAGTGTAACGTGCTTGAGCAATGCAGCATGGGAAAGTGTTCATCAGTGATGGACTACATATTTAGAACACAGATTTATTCACAATAGTTGCAGAAAGAACAGAAGAGGAAAGAGCAGCCTTTCTGTGAAAATAACTTTTTGAAGCAGCCTATGTGAAATTTTTGGAAAAATACGGGTGGACTAGGAACTTAAAACTTGACATTAAAAAGGGAGCAAACCGACAACAGAAATTCACTATGCACTGTCTGATCAGAAGGAGCAGCATGACAGGACAATAAAAGAAATCAAAAGGGGAAATTGTCTAACCACAGCTATTTAAAGTGAGTGGTAAACTTATACGACTTGGGATGATGGATGATTCTGTTTTCATGTTTCTAATAACACCCTTGAGTGGGCTAATCGTTGCTCTGAGAACGTGCCAAATTGCATGTGCTGTCTCATTTTCATGGAAAGGGTATAATGGGCACAAGTTTTTGATGTTGTCACCATTATTATGATGATCAGTGCAACAGCATGACTGTGTGAATCCTGGCAGGAAAGACTCTTTGCAGTGCTTAAGCGCATACACATATATGCACATACATGCACATCCTTGTTCTACTGTACATACAATCTAAAAAGTATGATATTCTTCTGATTTTCTTTATAAGGCAAAGTATTTCCTTGGAGCCTTGATCAAATCTGAAGGTAGTGTAAAATACTGGAATAGAACTCACTGAGATGGTTAATAATCAGCCTGAGTAATGGGCCACAAAAGGAGGGTCTAAATAGTAACTTTCTCAACAAAGGTTTTATGGAACTCTTTAAGTAAATTAGTTTTATTTTTGTGGAACCTGTACACCTAGGTCACTGATCTAACTTCAGTTATCTAAAGTTTGGCATCTAGTTGCAGCATACTCATTTTGGCTACTCATCTAAGGCAAATGAAGGAAGAGAGAATGTCACCTCTAGAAACTGATTTATCCTATCACTCTGAACTACTGAGATGTTTAGATGAATCATCTTTGGGAGTCCCTATTCTGAGACTATAAAGTGGATCAGAATATTCTACATATTAGGTAATATTTTGTTTAAAAGGCTGAAGTTATTTGAACTGAAAATCAATAGAAAGAGCCCAGCATCTCCAGAATCAAACCATTTCACCCTCAGACTGACATAAAACCGGTGGATATTGGGTTGAGACACTATTTTAAGCTATACACCTACTTTTAAGAAATTGGTTGTGGAATCCGCATGACCTCCTTTAGACAGCAAAGGTTGGCACTCGTTCGTCTCCTTAGACTAACTAATGAAGAGAAGGTGCTTCTGAGGTGCAGTTCATATCATCCTAAAGGAGTAGTCTAAAATGTTTCAGATATATTATGCCCTAAAGCACTTATTTCCCTTTATGAAAGGAGCCCAGGGAGCCCAGCGACAGTACTTCATGTGCAGGGGTCTGTGTTGTGAAAGTTTCAAGTTAAGTGATATAGGTCAGCTTCTGAAAATTCAATCCTTGTCACCTAAATACAAACAAAGGACTTAATACAGTGTTACCAAGACTAATAAATATCTGTTCATGCCTTCTTTGTGAACAAAGACTACATGTCTGTAGGCAAATAATTTCAATGGGCCACTTTCATAGTAAGAAGCTATTCACCAGTGATAAGAACAAGATGAATGGGAACAAATTTTACATTGCATTGCAACAGGGTAGTCTTGCAGGGATAAGAAAGAGGAGAAATACCAAAAATGATGGCACTCATGCTGTTATTAATGTTGCTTCATGGCCACTGCACTTTGGACCACATGATAGAAGAACAGCTGAATCACTGTGGTCCTCAGCAATCTAGGCAACAACAAAATCTGGTGCTTTACTGATGCTTACAATTGTGTAAAACCAAATAATTAAATGCAGTTTGTAGATGGGGAAGCTGTTTCTTTGTCTTGCCTGTCAAGGCTTCTCAGGACTACCATTCTAAGTAGAATACAGGTAGTAGTGGAAGCCTAATTGAAATAATAGCTTTTAATGGATGAATTCTACTGGAATTTGGGAAAACACAATTTGAGAATTTCTTTCAAGGGAAAGAAATATGGCTACAAGCAAGGTAGAAGCAAGTAAGTACAAGAAAATAAGGAAATTTTTCTTTATTCTTTAGGAGAGTTTGTTGATGATTCTTTGGTCTCTCTGAAAGCTCCTGTTTCTTTGTTTCATTAATCTGCCTGACTATTGCGGTGTTTGCTAGCAGAACATATGGTGACTACCTGACCCTGTATATGCAATCAGGCAGAATACAGGCAGAGAACTAGTCATCACTGCTCACTGAAATGTTTCTGAAAATGGTCATTTGATGTGACCATTTTTCTTCTGGGTCTCTGTTGCTGCTGTCAACAACCAACTCAGCAAAATGACCAAGGGTATATTTCTCTCTGGGGACATACGTCTGCCCTTTCGCTAGATATCTGCTTTACAATATGTTCTAGGGCATGAAAGGGTGTGAAATCTGCCAAGGACTACAATGTGTGCACACATTGTAGAAACACTGCCATTTCCTTAACCTTTCCATGGCCTGCTCAGGTATAGCAAGGACTAAGACTTTGTCCTTAACAGAGATAAAGATGTCATAATAACAAAAAAATAAATAAAAAGTGTGGGAAAGATTTTTATACCCTGAAACCTCAAGTCTTGCTCTACCCAGATCAACAAAGTATGTTCACTGTTGGAGTCTTACTAAGAAAAAAGAAGTTTTGTTAAATATAACATTATATTCACAGAAATGGAATTGAAATGAAAGCAAAGTTCTGAATTTGAAAAGTTCACTGATTTTTCTTTTAAACACTGCTAAAGTATTCCTTCCACCTATCCTTGTATAATAACACAATTAACATTTATAGCAAAAACCTGACATGATTCTTAAGGAGACTTATTACAAAGATTAGACACAATAAGATGGTTATTGTTTTCTGTCATTAAAGACCTACTTTAGGTCAGAAAACTTGTTTCATGTTGTTCTTTTTCTGCAGTCCCTTGATGACCGCTGTACCCTGGATTTCAGTGGGGTTTAGCTGCCTAGACTCTTGACCTTAGTCTCTTAACGAAAGGATGTTTTCTAACTGAGAGAAATCATGTTGGCATCTTTACTTTGTCCTCACAGAATGGTCACATTTCCTTTTTCATACCATATTGAAGATGGGAGGAAAAATCTTATACACAGCTGACATAGAAACTACTCTGCATCTTTTATTGTAGTTCTGTTTTGATGAGAAAAGCCTTTTCTTAGGCGTTTGCTCAGAAAGGAAATCCGTGTCTGTGTTCTGGCTCACTGTTCAACTATCTAAAGCCAATCAAATGCCCTGTAGTTTACAAAGGCAGATAAAGGCTTGTGTATCTTGAAGCTGTTCATACCAATTCCTTTGCATCATGTGTTTAATCTAATCTAAGCAGGAGTTCTTTCTTCTCCCTCCAAGAAGTGCTACTGGCCTGTACAGGTGACAGCACAGCAGCGATCTCTGCTGGCATTAACTTTGAGGATTTGAAAGACTTTGCTGATGAGTAAAGTCAAAGAGAGACCTGGAAGTGGCTTCGAGTTTAGAGGCTTGATCCATTGCCTGCGGACAGCACAGGCAATGGACTGACCCCTACTGATGCCTCTGAGATTTATTTTTTTTTTTGGTTTATACCATAAATTGCAGGAAGCACTTAAAAGTAAAGGTGATTTTTCTTATTTGTAGCATCAATGATACAGAAAGATATTTCAGCAGTTAGTTTACATCCTCTTCAATAATGTTCCACTAAGCCCGTGATCCATTTTTAAGTAGAAATCTTACAAAGTTATTGACATAAAAGTGGTGTAAAATTATTTGGTTATGAATAATTCTTTGGTATTTAGAACACTTCTTTCCTCCTTCCTTTATTCCTCCCCCATCAAGCCACCATAATGTAATTTTTTGAAATTAGGTCATCTACAGGTCACCTACTTACATGTTGACTGCAGCAATTTTTTATTGTTTATATGCACATGCCTTTGTTCTGCCCAAGCATTCAAGAGTTTCTTTGCTGGTTTTGCTTTTGTGTTTGTTTTGTTGCTGTTGTTTGTTGTCGTTTCTGGTTTTGTTTTTCCTTTGTTTTGCATAGTCTTAATTACATTACTTTTGTTTTATTTTTTAACAAAAGCATGCAAGAAAAATAACATTCTTTTAAAGTAACTTTTCTCAATTAAGTCAAATGTATCAGATAAGACTAGGGAAAATGCTTGCAAAGCACTGGCCAAAGAGAATGAGCCCTTTCCTGTTAAATAAACTTTAAGAAAAACATTCTAAATGATCTAACTTGTATTATTTGTTGAATGCAATCACAGATTATATTTGAACAAGCAAATAACAACAGGATCCAAATTTTCTCCAAAATAAACAGAAAGGGGATATGTTGCATGTCTGCATCTATAAATAATAAATTCTTTAAAGTTTGCAAACAGTAAATAAATCAGTAGTTTAGGACAGAGCTTAGTTCTGCTCTCACATCATTTTTGCTGGTGCAATGACTTCAGTGAAATTTCAGTGGAACTGAGATTCACTGGTTGATGAGAATTAAGCTTCCTGGTCTGATGCAATGAGTCTGAATTACAGACATTTGACCTAGGCAATTTCATTAGTGATTAAAAAGCATACAGAAAGCAGATATATGGGGCATAAGGGACAATAACTGGAAGTTTCAGAATGGATTCAAGGAGGAAAATGCTGTTACTTCACAAATTTTAAAGGTATTTTCATTCCTTCTCCCCCTTGCTGCCTGTGGCTCCTTACAGGCATTCCCATTTGTGATGGAGGAAATATTTATTACAGTCTTTGGTGGATACATAATGATCAGTTTAAACCATCCCAACTTTAAATGAAAAAGTTCATTTTAACTTGCACCATCCTATTAACCTGGTACCCGATGCACCTACATGAATGCAACATGGCTGAGAAAAGGGGTAGTGGTGCAGGAGCAGAAATGTGAAGAAGTGACGACTACAGGACCAAAACTCTTTGTAAAATTACAGAGCACTTCTGGCGTAATGAGAATGAGCTCTGCTTAGGCACCTTCTGCTGGCAGTAGATAGGGACTCCTCCCCACGCAGAGCTTAATTTTCCCACCCTGAGCTGCCTTCCCCGGGCTTGTACTGAGCAGGAAAAAAACCTGAAAGATTTAGTTTGCCCTCAAAAGAAAATGTATGGCTGTGGTCTGCAGCTGCAAAGGGACATGTGTGGTGGTGCATCTCACCTTGTCCGCTGGGACACTCTACGATGTCAGGAATCCTGTTAGGACTTCAGTGTCTGTGTAATGAGTTGGGCGGTTAAGCATCCCTTGACCGTACCGGCAACTCTTGCACGGCTGAGGTGGGAAACTGCACTAGCTGTACCAGAAACATTCCTTATCAGAAATACAACACCTGACAGCCTTGAAAATCCCTTAACAAGACTGGGAGCACTTTATTATGACTCTGAGTCATAATATCAGTGTCAATGGAATTAAAAAAATAATAAATAAATCCATTAATTAACAATTTAATTGTGGCCAGGACAGAAAATTACTGATGACTAAAGCCGATCACCTCCAAGTCTATAAACAGAGGTCCTAAGTGAGGCCCTTTGAGCATTCCTGGACCGCAGGATGCTGTGAAGAGCATCTCCCTCTGAGCTGGAAGCCTCTTAGAGCTCACAGACTCCCAAGCCTGTGATATTATGGGGACCATCATTGAAAGCTGACAGGGCCTGGACTGATTCCCCTGCTTTTTGAGGCTCAACCCTTCACCCATTAAGAACTGCAAAGGCACTCGATGTGAGTATTTCACTGAACTCGAGGGGAACTTTTAACAGGTATATACCTTTGTACATGTCTCTGTACTTCTTTTGTGTCTGTGTACATGTGTGTGTAAACTGATTTAGTAACATCATAATCAGTATAAGTGTTATCATTTTGAATCCATAGTTAAGTGACTTCTATAATTTAAGTAAATCCTATTTGATTTACTTTTATCACTAATGATAAATTAGTTGATGATTAAGTGCTGCTAAAATCCTGTGATCAACCTTAAACTGTGAATATACCTTATATCCTTTAGACATAAACTGTTGACCAAGTCTGAGACTAGGGTTGGGTCTAGCTGCACCTAAACTCTAATAAGAGTTTAGAAAGCAAGGGGGTCCACTCTGAGCTTTGTCACTTAACCAGAGGGTCTTCCTTACCCTTCTACATTTTTAGTATTTATATAAATCATTCCAGTTAATTTTGATTTAATTCTTCTTTGTGTGATTTGTCTATGCAGTAGATAAATCATAGCCTCTTTTTGCTACTCATGCCGACAGTGTTACTATGTCTGTCTGCAGTGTGGGTGTAGCGAAGAGCCAAATGTGCTTTTGCGTTTCATGCTGCTGTGGGACAACGCCTCTGCCCCTGCTGCATCACTCAGCACCAGCTGGCTCTTCTGGGGCGAACCAGGAAGTGGAGAGAGTCAGGAACCCACAGTGTTTTGCCAAATTAGAGAGCACCCCAGGAGGTGAACAGAGAAGGCATAGGTAATAGTGAACAACAAATACTTTGCTCATATTCCTGACAACAATAGTTTCAGTTTAATTATTCATATGAATACTTTGCTGGAATACTGCAATTGTAAATGTGCTCTTGCATATTTTATAAAAGCGATGACTTATAGGACTAAAACCTGGAAACGGTATTCAGTCTGACTGGCAGGGCAGCAAGCTGGGCTGCTCTTCAAAAGACAGGGCAGAGAAGAGGAGAACCATCTTCCTTTGTCACCTCAGTGTGGCAGTACCGTGCCTTCCCAGACCCTCCCCAGACCAAGGACTTCAGTGTGTTGTAAAAAAGCATCCACACTACAAGAAGTGCATACCCATGGACATACTGTCATTGCTTAACCATTCCACATGTCAGAGAAAAATTGTTGCATAGAGAGATATTGCCAGCGACCTGTACAGAGTCCATGCAGCTGGTCCTATTTTGTACAGTGGAACTACAATCTGTTTTTTGCTTAACACCATTGTGTTTGGGCAGGCTGTGACCTTAAGGAAAGGCACTGTGTTATGATTTGACTTCCCTGCTAAAGATGTGTCTGTGCTATGAATATTCCAGACAGATGTTTGTCTAACCTATTCTTAAAGACCTCCAGTAATGGAGAATCAGTGATGTCCCCAGACAATCTATTTCATTGCTTCATTATCATTACTGCTAGAAACTTTCCTAAATTGCATTTTTATCATAATTGCTTGTAGTTACAAGCAACTGATTTCCAGAATGGCAGACGTGTAAATACAAGGGACTGTTCCCTCATAAGTCCTCCATCATCACTTTTTTTGACAAATTTAAATAAAACAATGTCTATATTTCAGAAAAGGGTCATTTATGAAATGTTTAATTCCTGGCACTAGCTGGGACAAATTATATCACAGTTTCCAGCAATGCAATACCCTATGCCACTGGAATAGTGCAAAATAGCCAGAAATTGCCTGTGAACATCACAATAGAAATCTTGGAAGAAAATCTTCTAGTGGTAACTATGTGAAAAATCTTTCATATGGGTGTAAGTATTTGCAGACCCTCAGCCTTTCCTCTGTTTTGACATGATGCAGCAGAATTTCACATGGCAATAAACTGAGTGCATTGCTCAGTTTAAAGATGTTACTTTAAGAAAATCAGTCTTCTCACTTTATTCTTTTAACTGTACCAAGAAGAATTTGAATACTTATTACTTTGCATAGACAAAAATGTACCCAAGTCCATCCTGAGTATTGAATGCTATCATTCTGATTTGGTAATGTTTGTGCTTTTCATAAATGTAATTGCCTGTAAGAGTAAGTAGGATATGAAGCCCACTAGAGATCTGTCTTTCTAGATGCAATTTCATTTGATGAAGTCCAACTATGAAATCTTGTGACTTGCCCCAGATCTTGAAAAAAACCCCACATTTGGAAGCGTAAGGTCTTTAGATATCCTCTAATTGTAAAAAGTAATGGAGTCAGAATTGAATGTGAGTTGGTTAATTAGGTTAATTTTTAATTTACAGGTTATCAAACCAATGTGAATTGTTTATACACTAGAAAGGCACAGTACAGTACAAAAAGTAAAATAATTTAAACTACAAATGAAGAAAGTTAATGAAAAAGACTATATCCAGACCTCTTATGTCATGTCTGCAACAATACTCACATACAAAAGATCATGTGGTGACTACAACCTGTATGTAAAAGCTGACTGTAGGGTCGGTGGGGCTGCTGTGGACACTGTGAAGTACAAACAGATTCAGAAGCAAAGGAGTAGACTGTCCTATCCTAGTTGTTATGAAGCACAATGTGCTTTGATGTCAAATACAGAATTAAACAGACAATCCGGAGTGGTGAATAAAATCTCAAATGATTGCAGAACTTTTCTCCTAGTAGTAATTTTGAAGAGTAGAACAGTTTAAGGGTCAAGTCATCCAATCAAATGAACTTAATAATATTGCTATAGGAGTGTAATCTCAAGGAGGGAGATATAGTAACTATTGCAACATGCTACTAAGAAAAAAAAAGAGTGCATTTGTAGAGATGTATACTGGACAGGATGGCTAAATGGCCTGCCTCAGGGACAGCAGGGGATAGAATCATCACCAATGCAACTGACTTTTTTCTTATGTATTTCAAAAGTGTCAGTTTTGCAAAATAATGTAAAAAGAGAATAAAAGAGGTTTGAAAAAGAAAGTCTGAGCAATTGGAAATGAAAATAGAAACATAATGATACCTGAAAAATGCTAAATCATACCACAATTCATGTATTACCTTTTCAGCACTACTTCAAATAAAAAAAAAATTGTGAAAATGGTGCAAGCCAATAATTAACCTTTCCTGCTTAATGACACAGTAAGTACTGTAGCCACAGCAATGTTAGATGACTATTTTCTGAAACATATTCAAGATTGTTGGATCACATCTTACAATCAAAGCTACAGAATCCACAAAATAAATTGATCAGCATGAAAGGGAAAGTCTGTGTGCAATTCCTATAATTTTTTCTCCCTTGGGAAAGGGAAGAGAAGCTGCAAAGGGAATTAAAACTTCCTCTCTCTTTTTGGCTGGGAATTTCCCTTCTGCATGAGTCACTGGCTGTGTATGACCACTTCAGCTAGCCCTGTAGTACCCCTGCCTAACCATTCCTGACGCACTTTTGGACAAGCAAAACGCAGTTGCCACTGCCTGCCCTTTCCTATGTGTGTTGATGTTCTGTAGCATGAATATTTGAGGACAAACGTAGCATTTGCTGTTAGTTCACTACTTCTGGTTTAGTAATTGTCCCTTTTATCGTGTATAATCCTGGAAGTCTGATATTATACTCAGACCTTTCTACTAAGTGTTTTTGAGATATTTAAAAGTGTTATGTCACCTAAGTGTACAAAATCAGGTAGACTTACTGCATTTATAAAGGTAGTTGAAGAGATGTATACAGGGATTAAGGCTAGGAATATTAAGAGGATTCACTAGTGATGTTTCAAGCTTGGCACAAATAAATGCTTGGCTTAAATGGAAACATTGGTGAGTATTTCTGATAACCTTATCTTAGTGACTTCGTAAAGGCCAGACAGTGATTTAGTGGGAGATCTCAGAAGGGACTTAGGAAACCTGAACCCTCCACTCCGTAGTCTAACCACATGGAAAATAACTATATCACATGGAACAAAGTCATACGCCAAATCAATATGACAGATTTGCAGTCATTCAAAGGAACTTTTATATTTGATCTGGATTTAAGCTTATCTATACATGTGGGGACACAAAGGAGAAGACTGAAAAAACTTGGAGTTAGAAGTAATAGCTTCTGATGCTCTTGATCACTTCTGCATCAGAAAATCTTAATAAATGGTTGCACTACTGCAGCATACTGCCAAGGTGACCATCTGTCAGTTTCCAGGGTATCTAAGGAAATTCTTTTCTAAAGCAAGATTATTATTTTATTTTTAAATTGAGGAAGAGGGCTCTTTATAAACATCTTTAATTTACCTGATGACTTTATGGGCTAAACTGTTAATAGGATAAGAATTCTCAGCAATAAGTAAATAACATCAATTCTCATCAGATACAAAGCTCATGCAGAGATTGAATGATGAGGGTAAAAGCTATCACGGAAACTTGAATCAAATTTATTAGCAGATGTTCAGTCGTGCAGAAGAATTATACATGAATAATAAAGTGCAATGCTAGCTGAGAGCTCTCAATTTCTCGCTTTTCCCAGGAAGTACCTTTTAATGGAGGTCTTCTCCCAGAAGCTTAACATTGTGTGGAATTATAATTAAGCCATATTGAGAAAACATTAAAGTGACAATGATTTACAAATGATCAAATTATTTTGGGGCTTTACTGACTAGAATGATTTCTGCTATGACCACATATCTTTTAAGAAACTTGATTCAAATGTAAAAACTACTATGGGGATTCTTGAGACAATTAAATAAAACAGAAACTGAAAGTGTTTCCTGCAGTTTCCTCTTCTTGTTTAATTAATTAAACCTTTGTGTAATTGTGTTCCAGCCTGTGACAGCCTGAGACAGGGAGATTTGATGTTAGACCTGGAGTGATGAAAACGCAAACAAGGTCAAATGCTGCCAATCAGGAAAGTTTATTGGAATGGAGTGTTGATAAGAAAAGAGCGATAAGAAAAGGAAAGAAAAGAAGGAAATCCAGCAAGCAATTGGGGTAGAGTTGGAAGAGACTGTCACCACCATGGATCCAGTGGCATCCTGTTGGTCTGTAGTTTCCTTGTCCCTTGGTGGGGGTCTCCAGATGGCACACTCACTGTCCGAGGCACCCTCACTCTTCGACGGCGCAGTCTGCCCATAGGGCATTCGGGGAGTCCATTTCCCTGACACAACAGCACGTGCTGCACATCTGCACATGCTCCCTGTCTTGGCACTCTGGTTCCAAGGGGTGCACACGGTGGCCGCGTGGTCCTTTGTCATGGTACTGCGTGTGCCTCAGCAGGTTGAGGTGGTTGGTCGTGTCTGGACATGTCCCCAAAACAATGTGGCCATTTCTTGACCCCGTCTGATGTCTGGGTTCGGGTGGCTTTCCTTCTTGTCTGGTCCACAACTGCTGAGTTCCCGTCAGGCAGCTTTGCACAAGCTCAGCAGGGAAGTAAACAAGCTTCAAGACAGTCAGCTCACAATGTGGTCTCCCACACCACCCTCTATCTTAAAGATTGTCTCTTCTTCATCCATGGTGGTGGAAAGGTAGAGAAAAATAGTAAAGTGTGGAAAAGAGAATAGTTTTATATAATGTTTACAACTGTGGTTTCAGGCTTAGACTGAAATAAGACACAGATATGTCTGACATCATCAGAAGATGAGGCAGCTACAAATTGTATACTTGAAATAGTATGCTGGATCAACTGTACAAAACATGGAATTAAACATGGGAGGAATAATAACAATACAACACCACATAACATACAGAAAAGGATGCATTTAACCCATGGGGTACCTGGAAGCCAAGAGAGGGGATCAACTTCCCAACTCTCCCAGGTCTGTACAGGCACATGGGGCAGTTTTCATATTCCTGAAGTAATATGCTTAACAATTTGACCATTGTCATCGATTTTTAAACAACAATTAGAATTATTTAGTTTACCACAGACACTCTTTGACTAGCAGGTAATTGAGAACCATTCAGTGCTGGAATATCACTGTTTGCATCTGTGTGGCCTGGTCTGCCAATAGATTAAGGGGGGCTGTCTCATTGGTGATAATTTCTAGGACAACTTGCAACCATATGATGCGATTTAAATTATAGATAGGTTCTGGAGCACCACTAACCAGTTCATTAGGGTTCCTAGTGGCTGGTCCATAATACTCACAGTACATACTTCTCTGCAGTAGTATTACTTCACTAACAAGTAAAAATAGCCATATTAAACCCTTTATCCTTTGCCACAATACTGATACATTTGTGATTATTACATGAACATCGTATCCAAGTGCCATTGGATAACTGAACATGGGTCTGATTCCACTTGTGCTTATACCTTGAACAAATATAAGGTTTAGACCATATAGTTATACAATCATAACTGGATGATAACGTCCATTCACAGGTGCTTTCTCCCAACCATACCACTACCAATTCTCCCACTTGAATGCTACTGTCCCCTTCAGTGATTATTTTCCGTTCAGTTTTTATCTGCAAGGCAACAGCTTGATATTTCTGTATCTTACCCTCTTGTTTAGCAGAGGCATCTGTAACCCAAACATTCTGTAAGAGTTCTGAAAAGTAAGGGGCAACTTGCACCACAGGGGAAATTGGACCATTTTCAGTTTTCAAGGCAGCTTCTTCCTGCATAGCCAAGATCTTGGCAGCACCCTCTGAAACCTTGAAAACATTACAGTAATGTTTGATCTGAGCATACCATTTCCGCACCAAGGTTTGTTGTGCCATCCTGTCAAGGGGATGGTGTCCCAGTCAACACAGGTTTTATCACCTTAAAAGGACCTCTGAGCACTATCAGTTATGTATGGTGCATTTGGCCTCTCACAGGGCTAAGCTGACCACAAACAAACCTTCTCCCAAGTGCAGTACCGTTTCTTGGCATTCTTAAAGCTGTCAGAGTAGAACCCAATAGGTTGAGTGCGTCCTTCTGAAGTAAATGCAAAGCATTCTTGGTCCTCGAGTTGCAAGGGGACCATAAAAAACACATCTTAGACATTGATAGTTGCCATAATGGGATGAGCTTGTTCCTGGATAGATGCTGCAAGCTCAGCAATGTTTGGCACAGCAGCTAACAGGCCTGAGTTAGCATTAAGTCTTTGATAGCCTACAGTTAGTCTTCATTTTCTGTTTGGCTTATGAACAGGCCATACCGGGGACATAAAAGGAGAGTGGGCCAGCAATTCCCTATTCCTTTAACTCCTCCGGTAGGGGGGTTATCTCTTCCTGTGCCCCTAAGGGTAACAGATAGGGTTTGACATTGGTCAGTTGTGAGGGAGGGAGCAAAGGCGCAGCAGGTAACAGCCGCATATTTATAGATGAGGTGCCAAATGTCCAGTTCCTCCCCTTGTCATCAATCCACATCTTACCTTTCAGAACATCGAGTCCTAAAAGGTTAAGCAGGAATAGCCCCACAACCACCATTACCAGAGTGGCTGTATTCTCCCCAGGTAACTGCAAACCAACAGTAGCCAATGTTTGCGCTTGAACATTACCAAAGGCATCTGCAACAAACATATGCTGCTCAAAATTATGCTGCTTTGTGCCGCATCTTGACTTTTAACAGCTGAAATTTGAGCTCCAGTAATCTACCAGGAACATTATGAGTACCAACTGAGGTTCCACAAAAGAACTTACTAATAGATCACCTCGATCATTTTCAGTGAGCTGTCTAATATGTACCCACCCTTTGCTTCCCCACTCACTACGAGCGGGCGAGGGCATTAGTTTCCCGTTGGCCTAGTGGATGCGGTTGGCTTTCGTCAGGGGGCACTAGGAATCGGGCTCTCATTCTTAACCAGTAGACTTTCAGGCCACCCTAACACCAGCTAGTCCAGTTTGTCAGTTGGTAACCTGTTCATAAGATCTTGGGGAATACCATTCCACCACCCCATGGTCCACAGACCCTTATGTCTGTGTCCTCTCTCTCTCCTGCTCGGTGATGCTACAGGAGACATCCTTTTATTGTTAGTTGGGTGTGGGGACGGTTTCAGTTCTGTGTGCCTTAAATCTTTTGGTGGACGGAGTGGTGATAGGGATGCATTTTCATCCATAATTTATTAAATCTTGAGCAACTTCTCCCTAAGTCCACATTTTCTTTTCCTGGGGTTCCCAATTAGGGGTTACTGTCCATTCTAATGTGACAATAGCTCTTTCACCCCGGGATATCACCTGTATTTCCCCCTGTAATTGAATACCAATCACTTTTAAGGAGTCGGGGAGGCCCCTTATGAGAGGAGTCATTTGTTCCAGGTCAGTCAGCATCATTGTTGGGGATTCCTGTTTAGGTCTAAGCTCACGGTCATACATCATTTGCAGACATGCTGCCTTGTGTACTTTTTCTACTAGTTGGTCGACCGTCCACATAATAGCAAGGGGATCCCTCCTTCCCAAAGGGTTAAGACCCCAGCCCAACAGGCTGTGTTTTGGGTCAGGGACCAGGGTACACAGTAGTTCCCAGTGGTCAGGAACACTCCTGGCCCCCAGTAGCCCTCAGCTTCCTTTTTGCTCAACAATAACTGATCACAGACAATGACATTCTCCAAACATATTCTGTCTCTGACTCCTAACTTAGGAGTCTGGCCAAACTCTTTTTTCAATTTAGCCAATTCAGTAGCAGAATATGGAACTTCTTTAGTAGTAATTTGAGGAAATTTATTCTCATCATCCTTGTATTTAAACTCAGTCTTGACCAAGGGGCGCAGAGAACTGGTGGGGACATGCAGTTTATACAATTTTCATTTTGCTTCCTCTGATTCATCATTGGGATACTCAGTATTTTTTTCAGGCAGTGGAGAACTGTCTTTGCCTGTGAGGAGTTGCTCTTTCAAAGCACCTCGTAAACAATTTGCCTGGGTTCTTTCCTCATTTAGTTGTCCCTTTGAGCTCTCTACTTGCCCTCACAAGGCCTGGACCAGATCTTGTAAAGATTCTATGGTTTGGGACTCTGCTGTGTACTGTCGATCTCTGGCTTCGACAGCAGCAGCCAGGCTGGCACCCCGTCCAGCACGGATGATTGCTTTTCCCTCTCCAGACCGAAAGCCTGCACCCCTTTGTAAAGCACAGGCTCGGTTGGTCACATGCTGCAAATTACTCCAGATTTTCTGTGCCCAGCCCGCGCGGGGCACGGAGGGGCGAGCCTTGCGTTTCTCCAGGAAGCCGCACAGCACCCCCTGCCCTCGGGGGCCGCCGCGCTGTCACTCAGACCGCCAGCCACAGCACCCCCTGCCCTCGGGGGCCGCCGCGCTGTCACTCAGACCGCCAGCCACAGCACCCCCTGCCCTCGGGGGCCGCCGCGCTGTCACTCAGACCGCCAGGCGGGGAGGCCGCCTCAGGGGCTCGCTCCCACCCGCCCCGCCCGGCACACGGGAGCCGCAGGGAGGGAAACTGCGCCCCCACTTCGGCCGGGCCGGCCGCCCCGGGGCGCCCGCTGGGCTGTTTCTGCAGCACCCACCCCTGCTCCCCTGAGGGGCGCACACCTACGGCTACACGGGCCGAACCCCGCTCCCCCGCGGGGCGGCCGCCTCACAGCGCCCACTCGGCTGTCCCGCACTCCCGCCCGCCCGCGCGCGGCGCACACGTGACCCCCGCTGGTGGCGCGCGGCGCTCGCACTTCCGGGTGCCGGGCCCGCGCCGCCGGTTTAACCGTTCCCGCCCGGGACAGCCCGAGCCGGGGGGTTCCATGTGACACCCGGAGCGGGGTGAAGATGCAAACGAGGCCAAATGCTGCCAGTCAGGAAAGTTTATCGGAACAGAGCGTTGATAAGAAAAGAGCGATAGGAAAGGGAAGGAAGGATAGAAAAGAAGGAAACCCAGCAAGCAGTCAGGGTAGAGTTGGAAGAGACAGTGGCCACCATGGAGTGGCCACCATGGATCCAGTGGCGTCCCGCCGGTCCGTAGTTTCCTTGCCCCTCAGTGGGACGCTTGGGATGGTGCCTCCACGGTTCCATGGCGCTCCCACCCCGGAACACTCGGGGAGCGCGTGTCCCTCACAGCGGTGGCCGTGTGGGCCTGTGTCAGGGCCCGCGCGCCTGAGCGGGCTGGGGCGGGCGGTTGTGCCTGGACATGGCGCCCGGAACGGTGGGGCCGTGCCCTGGCTCCTGCCGGTGTCTGGGTTGGGGCGGCTGTTGGCTCCGTGCCGGGCCCACAGCTGCCGAGTGCCCGCCAGGGAGCCGGCACCGAGCTCGGCAGGGTTGTGGGCGAGCCTTCAGGCCGGCGGCTCACGGAGCGGTCTCCCACAAGTTGTCAAATATCAAGAAACAAAGATCATAACAAATGTAAATGCATGAACCTGTGTTTTACCTTGCCTGCTCATCACAGACAAGGACAGTTTGTTTTACAACCTACTTAACCAACCCAGCAGTAATAACTACAGGCATGGATTGGAAGAGCCGAAAGCCACTTTCACCTTCCCTAAAGATATTCCTGTTTTCATGGTCCCTATTTGTGAAATTGAACTGTGGTTTGTTTCTGTCTCGAGACAAACTCCCCCTCATCATGATGATCTTGATTTTAAGCAGCAACATGAAACTATACCCCCTGGTCAGGGAGCTTAATTCATCACCCAGAAAGGGCTCCTAAGAAGTGCTCAGATGAACAGTGACACCCTGAAGGCTAAAAGGCTGAGGATGACCAATGTGAATGAAGAACAATGGGTGGAAATGTAAATATATTGTTTATTTGTGTGAGCTTTTACAGTAGTTACCATAAGTATCTACAGGACAGATCCAAGGTGACTCACATATGAAGTATAGGGAAAGATCTGAAGCTATGGGCAACTATTTCAGTCACCTAACATAGACACACCAAGTTAAAATGTGAGGTTTTGGCTAGTTAAATGCCACCCCCATCCTGCAAGGCTTTGAACTTGATACTTGGCAAAGAGAACATTTTGATAAATCAGAACATTAATTTCTATGCATGGCTGTGCTTCCTGATCCTCCAGCCATGCCCACGCTACTTCCCAGTGTCCTGGTGCAGGTTCACCAGCCATGAAAAACGGGTTTTATTCTTTTTCCTTTCTAATGCATTGTAGTCATACTTAAGTCTGTTGCTGAGAACCAGTTCAGGCTCTGCAGCTGGACTTAATTGGTTGTAAATTCACAAGTATGCTGAACATGCTAACAAAGTGTTTACAAAGTGGATCCTGATACATTTGGGGTCCTGCATTACCTGAGGCCTGTTGATGCTTGACAGAGGGAACATTTCTAAAGCACCTCAATTGGATTCTAAACCAGCCTTATTCCTCTTAAATTTGCTTTATTACGGAAGCATCTCATGGCAAAGTAGTCCACATAATAATCTTTAACGTATCACTGATGATCTCTACCATTGCAAGTGAGTACTGGAATATCAGATAAATTATTCAGGCAAACTTATTACCAGAATGTTCATATTCCTTAAATTTGTCATCACAAGCCAATTTGGGGTACGTAATTGCACATTTTGTTAGCTTCCTTCTTAAAGTTATACGCAAAATTCACTATCTATAAGAGGCAACTTAAACTGAAGAAGCTTAGAATAAAAGAAAAAAAAAAAAGCTAAAGAAAACCTTGTCTTTAGTATCTCATTTCTAGCTCATATAAACGTGATGAGGATGTCTGAAATGCACACATGACAAGACTGTGACACACTCCTGGCTTCTAGCTTTATATAAGACTGAAGATATCTTTATGTTGCCACAACTCATCATATCTCTTGTACAAACCCACTATCTGTAGGGGAATGAATGTGTGCAGACTCTTGACTCTCCCTTAGAAAAAATTCTGCCTAACAGTAGATTCATATCAGAATATTGGAAATCACTGTATTTCCAGTTAATTGGCAAAAGCTAGTCTTTTTAATATCTGAATTCAGAGAACTGTAGAAAAACAGTTCTGATAAGGCCTCTGAATGCCCACCCTCCTTCCTTATGAAGACCAATTATGTCTATAGGATTTGTCTGTGATAATTCTCAAATATTAGGGCAGTATTGTTTAGTCTTGATAAAGGTGTGCTCCCAACTGGAGTTCGTGAGTCCTTAGATTAGGAAAGACTGAAGGATATGGCTGAGCATTAATCTCAGAAAATATTGACCTTTAAAAATGTGATTTCTATTACTGCAGTCATTTTTGATTTTACTTACTACTAGCTCTTTCTTAGCATCACACTAATATTTCACTATTATTTTTTATAGTTTTATATGTTTATTACTTTATATTTTTCATTATGCTGCTTATCTTTGGCAGGCTGTTTTCCTTCTACATTGCAAGCTTTAGGTATGCTATATACTGCAGTTTTATCCACTGGGCTTTTAAAAGTTACATGGAATAAATATCCCTTAGTTTAAAAGAATATGTGACACATCTTATTAGTTGACTTTTTAGTGGGTAGGCAATGAAATTTACTGCTCAGAATTGATGGGCAACAAATCCAACAACAGGTGGATGGATTCATCAATTTGCTATTAAAAAGAAAATCATATGGCTAAAGGTCAGAGTAGTAGCACAGATAAAAGGCTGAGGTGATCACATTGAAGGAAAGCAGTTCCATATTCAGTATCACATTTGAGACTTGTAGAATTATTTCTGACTGGTTTTAGTTATCTCTAAATTGCCAGTTGAGGTTCAGTAGCAGATCTTATGTAGCAGAAGCTTTTCTAGTGCAATAGTTATTCTTAGAAAATAAATTGTTTTTTACTTCAAATAACTAAACAATGTCACCACAGAATGAACGCTACTCTTCATATGAAGCATACATCTGGAAATGTTAGAAACACCATTATGTAAGCCAAAACCAGAAAGTCAATTCGTCTAACTAACCTGAATTTCTGCACAGCTGTTTGCAGTGCTTGTGGTATTAGGTTTGGACAGTGCATACTGCGTGGTAAATTAAGAGTACAGTCCCGCCTGCTTACTCCATGAATGGGATGCATTGAAGAGCAAGTCAGGTTACAGAACCAATGTGGGAGGTTGGAATGGTAAGACATCTTTGAAGTAAATTTCATTAAACACTGTTCTTGGAAGTCAACACAGTTTTTGTTTAGACCTGCTGCCTTGCTGATTCTGCTGTAGCCAACTAAAGTTAGCTCACTGTTTGTATAGTCTTGGGAAACTGATTTAGATCTTTAGAGTAGGGTTTGGCTCATCTGTCTTTAGCTGTCTAGAAACTAGAAATGGGTCTAAGTAGCCTGGTTGGGCATCTAGTGTCAGGTGGAGTATCCTGCCTGACCTCCCCCTCTCTGCAATCTCTTTAATACTGTATAATATGTTTCAGCTATGTGCAAGTTTCTGCAATACTTTAGGAGTCACAAGTGGCACTCCAAGCTTTTGTTTAGGTCACTGAATCTCATCCCTGCATGGCCAGCCTATGCAAGGTGTTGAACTATGTAGTCAAAAGGAAGAGACAGGCACCTACAGAATCATTAAGCAGATTAATCATTCTTTGGAAATGCCAGACTCTCTGATTGACTACACAGAGTAGCCAGTTTTTAGAAGGCTAAAGTTAAACAAGATGAATGTCTGTCTAGGAGACAAAGGCGTTAATGAAGTAACACTTACAAATGGAGATACATGAGAAAGTCTTTGCCCACAAAACATATAGGTTTCTGCATTATCCTTTACATGAAGAGCCATTTTATTCCTTTTTGTAATTTAAGATTCTGTATGATGAAACTTGAGTATTTCACACTAAACTAAAATAGAAATTTCCAGGTCAGTCTCTGTGAAGTGCATTTCAGTTTTTCATGAGAAAGAGCTGTGCATCTGAACTTCTGAAGCTGGGGAAAGAATGTGATCCATGCCTTCAGCTCCCTGGACAAATGTGTTAAGTATTAAATATTATATAGTACTTAATATTGCTTTAAATTTAGTTACTGGCAGCTCAGTTTCTGTCTGATTTTTTTTTATTAAAAAAAGCTACTCCTGCATTTGTGAGAGGCCCAATGTGTGACTAAGACATATCAGTATCCTAGTGGGTGGTACTAAGCTTGACCCTTATACCTGGCCTTATCGCTCCAGTAGCAACCTGGGGACCTCTCTGTGAATTGCATGGAGGTTGGATGACAGTGTCTTTATTTTCTAGGATTACTTGTTCTCAGACAATTTTCTTGAGAGGGCATCAGGGTCCAGTTCCCTTCTCCAGACTGAGAACAGTAGGTTTAACTCTGATTTTCCTCCTTCCCTCTGTGTACAACAGTGTAGCAGAGGAAGAGAGAAAAGCAGCCAATCTTGTGAAAATTAAATCAGTAGTTAGCTAACACCTGTTTCCAGTGACAGTATCTGATTATTTCTCTGAGAAAGCAGGAAAATGAAAATCAGAGCAACACAACAAATTGTTATCTGGAGAGAACAAGGAGAACCTGGGAGCCTGGCTGATCGCTGGAAGGATCTTTAATGTAGGTTTTACCAGACTGACAGAAATGTTTTCTCCTCCATTTTAATTCTGGAGAAAGCATCAAAGGGAAGGCATTGTGGGTGGTGGTGCCACAGAGCAGCTCCTAGGGACCTAGAGTCTAGCCTTGGGGGCAGCAGGGCAGAGCAGCATGAGCCCTGTGTGACCCTCAGCCATGGCAGCACATCTTTCAGGGAGACAATAATCTCCACATGTATTTGCCCATAAGACCTTCTTATCATGTGTTGGTTGGAGGCAAACACAGACATCTTCTTCACTGAAACAGTGGTCAAGTATTGGAACAGGCTGCCCAGGGAGGTGGTGGAATCTCCATCCCTGGAAGTGCTTAAAGAATGCATAGATGTGGTGCTTAGGGACATGGTTTAGTGGTGGACTTGGAAGTCCTGGGCTAACAGTTGGACTTGATCTTAAAGGTCTTTTCCAATCTAAATGATTCTATGATTCTATCACAAAACATAACACCTATCTTTCCCTCTCTCCACAGTGTCCCCTCTCCAACTGCTGTTTATAAGGGAAAAAAAAGAGTTAAAAAAAAAAAAAAAAAAAAGAAAAGAATGGGAGTCGATTATCTTTGGGATATTTCCCAAGAGCTACGTGGGATGTTTGTCCCTTAGATGTATTTCACAAACCTTCCTTTGCTTCTTGTCTGAGAAGCAGCCTTTTTGAGAGACCCTTGGATTACTTTCTCCACTGTAATTTGACTAGTTTTATGATATGAATGAAATGTTTTATGATATTAATGAAATATCCCTTCAAATCGCCTACTAATGAAATAAAAGATTTCATTCAGTTTGCAAATACATGCATTATATGTCCTAATTTATTTTTCACACACACACATGTCAAAAAAGTTCAGTGAAGTCAAGTCTGACTTCTGTACTGGCATGATACCCCAGTTTGTGGGTTTTTAGTACTTCAGAAACTTCTCTCACTTGGCTGGAACATCAGATTTAAATTGTCACCTCAAATATTGTACATTTTAAACTTTTGAAACTATAAGTACAGAAAGCACCCTTTCTTTAGGTATGTAGCAACACAAATATAATTTGCAGTTTGAACTCCGGACGGTGCATTTCCTCCTTCCTATCATAAGCTCTAAACAAAAAGAAAGAAAATTACAGTAAAAATAAAATTTAACAGGTTTCAATTTCTTAAGTAAGTTGATCATCTCACAATGTTATTTAGGGAAGACTTGTCTAGTAAGCCTGTGGAAGAGGTGTCATTTTCAGGAAGATAAAAAATCAACAGCTGTTCATGAGGACAGTAAAGATTTTTCAAAGCCTCTTTCTTCACTTGACTGAAGATTACACGGTGATCTCACAGTAGGGCAGCAAAGGAAACGAACTGAGCACTACTCTGTAGTGAGGCAGGAAGCACACAATCAGGAGCGCCTCCTTTCTGGGACCTCTCCAAAGGAACTGATTTTGTCTAATAGGAATGAATAGTAATGAAATCAGATCAACAGAATTTCTTTGTAGTGGAGAGACATTTGTTATAAATGGGAAAATGCTACTTAAACTCATGCAGACTTTAGGTTGTGACATAGGGTATCGACTAAACTTTGAAGGTTAGATAATGTGATCTTCAGTTTGAAAGTTTTTTCCAGTGAAGCCAGCCAGTGGACTGCACGCAGGGCATCTGAGCTGAGGAGTCAGTGTGGAGGTGTGTACATGTGAGTGAGAGCTTGATTTGGTTGTCTGCATGTAGGCATCTACTGCCCATTTACACATTTGAGACTTTCTACCTGGCCTGAAAAGAGCATATCTTCCACAGGTCTTTGTCACATCTCCAGACTTTTACGTGTGTTTTAGATGCTCTAGGACTTCCCAAATTATACTGAATACCGTCATGATATTCAGCTAAAATAAGGTCATGGCTCTAAAATTCCCATTATAACCTACAAAGATTTAATACATACTATATATGAAATTTAAGGAGTGATTCAGCTGACCAGACTTGAACCATCTAAACGCAAATGTCTAGTACCATTTCAGATGTGCAGTTTTACGCAGTATGTCTGCACAGGCTGGTGGATGTTATCCAAGGACCAATGAATGTCCATTGTAACACAAGGGCTCACACTCAAAAAGCAGCGCTTGGAAGCTGGGAGCTCAAAGCATCTAAAATGACACTAGAAACTTATGGTTAGGCAGCTAAGCCCCATCATAAAAGAGGTATTTAATTTCACTTCAGGGTGAGTTGAATTGCTCTCTCATCTTTGTTTTCTGCACTGACTTTATCTCCACTGCTTATGTTGTGAGCTAAGATACTTTGTACTATGGTTGGCAGTTGTCTTAATCTGTAGGCAGATTAAGTCAGAAGTCAGGTTCTAACTCTGACTTCTAGACTTGGCTTAAACCTGGAGAAGTGAAAAAATTAATACCAGCCCAAGTAAAGTTCACCACTATCTGATTGTGGTCTCCATTAAAATAGTCAAATGTGAGTCATACTCATAACCATTCAAAAGATAACATGAATATATTGGTAGATTAGCTCCTCTCTCTTCAACTAAGTGGAGTATGCTTCTCTCCTCAGCAGTGTGGCAGATGCAAAGATAAAAGATGGATCTGTTATTATTACCCTTCTTCCAGCCAGCCTCTTCTTAGGCGTCTCGCACATTCAAGAAGTCTCGGAGACAGAAGGAATTGGTGACAGCTCAGAACAGTGCTGAGGTCTGCATAAGGGAGCTATTCACATCCCTGTGCACCTGCAAACAAGCCTAGGCATTGGCAGAAATCTATTTCATAATGTTTCCTTTCTCAGATAACCTTTGATAATCATCCTCCCAATTGCTTTTTCAAAATTAAATGCTGTAATTCCCTACTTGGCTTGAACACCCAAGCTGTACAGTCATCTAGACAAGGGAAGTGAGAAAGTGCTGGGTTTAGTGGAAAGAGGAGAGAATGTTACAGAGGAAATAAAAAGGACTTGTTCTGATGAAGCTTAGCACCTGCACTTACAATGATGTAGTACTGTGAGTTCAGCAGCTAGCGGATGTCTGCAAGATCCCACTAACACATATTTTTACATATGTGGACTTGCTGGACTAGACTGTTCTCCTAAGTTAGGCAATACTGGGAAATTCGGGGGTTTGGAAGGGGACTTATTTTTTGTTTATTTTAATATTTCCATGTGTATGTTCCTATTACTGTGGAAGTATAATATATTGAAATACTATTTCATGTTACAGTTATTTTCATTTCCCACTCTTTCATTCTTTTCGCTAAAAGACTGCACGTGTATTTATCTACATTCGCTGAGTTTAAAACAACATATACATCAAGTATGGATATGCTTTTAGTGTTCTGATTCTGATATTTTACCCATTACAATTCCTTTAATTTGAGCTGCACGTTCTGTTCTCTCAGTTCTACAGGGACTTGCTTGTAACACACAATATACAACTCCCACATGGAGGAAAGAAAAGGAGTCTGAATCTACTTACATTCCTGAGTAAACTACTGAGATCAAACTATGCAAGATGAGATGCCCGAATACTTCCATAACATTCTTTCTCTGACATCTTAGACTCCGGAGCAGGAGATGTTCCCAAGGGAGGGTAGGGATTGAAAGGAGTCAGAGTCCTAGGGTGGTCTTATCTCTAAGCAAAACTGACATATAGCAGAACATCAAATTGTGTAGTGTTTGAAAGCAAAGTGTTGCTGTGGCACAATGCAAATGGCATTTATGGGCTACTGTTGTATCCTATGGCTCTTCCTAGCATTTGGACCTGTTCTAATTTTCAAATCTGAAGAATATGTCAAAACACTGCTGCTCCTACACAGTGTTTAATTTTAAGACCTGTTTAAAAAGGCAAGTGTGAAGCTCTTTGAACACCTGCAAGTTACATGCCCTTTCTCAGCTTGTACTCTTCAAGTATTATTATTTTGGTTTTTTTTATTATGTGAAATGGAGGCACTCACACCATACAGAAACTGTTCAAAATCTCACTAAACTGTGACTTGGGTGAACAAGTCATTTATTTATATTGTTGGTGTGCAAAAGTATGATAAAAAAGGTGAGCCATTCCAAAAATGTGGTGGAGTTTCTCGTCATGTTGCATCACTAATGAAATATACAGAGAAAGGTGGTTTGTTTTCAAAATCCAAACTGAGAAATATCAGTACAGGCATTACTGTACTGTAACTATTTACGAAAGAGTAATGATGAAGGTTGTCTCTTCCTCCTGGTTTGCACAGCTTAGGAGGAGAGAGAGATGAAGATGCACTGAGGGTAGCAGACCACTGAATTCTGCTGATTTGGTTTCACTTATGGACTTCAGATATTAAATGCAAATATTTGCTGAAGCCTGCAGATGTGTGCTTCTGATACATTACATTGAGAAAACAAAGAAGTTGAAAAAAGTCATATTACATACTTTCTAAAAAGTTGCTGTGCACAGTTACTTTTTTGCTTGCCAGAGTATGCTGTTTTATCCCCCGACCCCTCTTCCATTCACTAAATATCCCTTAGAGGGAGCTGGTAGTGAGCTGCTCACACCATTTTTCTTTCGATGGACTGAGTTGAAGGGCCCCATATCATCCCCGTGTGCAGCTGAGACACAGATAAGGCATGCACCGAGAAAAAGGAAGCATTTCCTCATTTCTTAGTTTGAGTTAAATTTCTTAATTTAAGAAACTTATAATCTGTCTAATGAAACAAAAATGATCAGAGGGTACAAGAAAGACTAGTATAAAAGTTTTTACATTATTTTAAACTTAAATTAATAATTGAAACTGTTCTTATTTCTGGATTTTTTTTTTCAGGATATAGACTCCCAATGAATAATTTTTTCTTTTAGCATTCCAAAAATGTAACCATACTGAAGGCATGAGGGAATGTCACAGTTGCCAAATTGCCGATTTTCTCACTACAAAGTTAGACCAAAGAGCTTTAGGTGACATTACCACACACTTTAAGGAAATATGGTCAATTGTTAGGCTACAGATCTTCTCTCAAGCACTTTGATTTTCTTGCTGTAGAAAATCTGCAAAATGTCAGCTTCAGGAAATATGGTACACAGAACTTCATTCTGTTCTGTCCTATTTGCTCCAAAAGTATGATACCATTGGTTTTTTTTTTTTTTTTTTTTTTTTTTTATGTTCCTGTTGCTCAGCTAGTTCAATTTTAGCTCAATTTTATCCATCGTTCTTCCCTGTGATGCTGTTTATTCCTTATTGTTTTTATGTAGGATATATTTAGTTAAAGTAAGGTATTTTACAAGGCTGTTTAAATGATAACTTATAACAAGCCAGTTTGTCTATGTATTTCAAAGGCCAAGTACTGGTGATCCGGGTCAAGCTTGCGTGGCTGTCCACCTCTGATTTTGACTGATCCTGTATATCTGTGAACTGAGTGAGACTATTAGATTTTTATACTTGTCATACGCAGATAATTGTCACTGCAGGTAAATAATAAAAGGTCAATACCTTGCTGAACTACAATTTGAAATGGCTAGAAAGAAGTATTTCATAAAGCAGACGGAGAGCTAGCTTTATATGAAAGTAGTGTCATACACCAAACTACTAGGCTTTTGGGTCCTCAGTTCAAATAAATACTTTTTCTGGGTTTAGCTGAGATAGCCTATAACACATCACAGGTTATGAGTCGTTTTGCTAAACAATGGTCAGGTACACCTAGACTCTTAGTATCTGTAAAAGCAAATATGCAAGATTTTCTCTGCTGCCTTTAACCAAATCCAAAGAAATAATAGGTTAATATCATCAATAATGTTTTGGTTTATTAAAATGGTTCATAGCTCAGGATGGAAATAAGAAAGGGAAGAGGGGCTTCAAAAAAGGACACAAACAAGTGTCCTTTGTTACTAAATTAAGTTTAGATAATTCATGATTAGGTTTCTAAAACCCAAGTGTATACACTATATTTTCTTTTTACTGCCTCTTTTGCCTGTAGTGGCCTATATAGCGGCAGACATTTTTCTAGTTTAAGAAGAACATCAGAAGAAAGAAGTGTGTGTCTGTTCATATTCACATGCACACACCTCTTAATTTTTGAGTTTAGAAGAAATAGTTCTAGCACCAGATAAGTATGGTTACTTTTAACCCGTTGAATATTTATTCCTCTGTTATTCAAGTATGGCATAAATTGAAGTTATGTGTTAAATTGATCCACAAAGTAATTTAGTTTAATTATTAAATTTGATTCAATATTTAATTTGGTTTAATAAAAGTGGGCTTCCATAAATGTATGCATTTAACTGATATATATTGGGACTGTATAATTTTGAATAGATTAAATATTTAATAGAGAACACTTCCTTGAATTATTCAGTATGCAGACTAGATAACTGATCTACTCTTTCAAAATAGTAGAAATACAAATGACACATTATAATAATAACATATTTGCAACCAAGAGCATGTATAAAACACACTGAACCCATTGTTGGTTCATTTCCAGTCAAGCAAACCAATCTTTGCTTAATGGAACTGACTACTGAGAATTCATCAAGAAAGCTCCCAGAGCTGTTGTAACTCTAATAAAGCTCACAAAACCCCGACTATTAGAATATGCAGAATACTGTGATAACAAAATGGTTTTTAAAAGGACTGTAACAATATAATTTTCCTCTGTCTTTTGTGAACAGCTAAATGTTAAAAAGATTTGTAGCTAATGGGGATTTAGTATTCTGGATCGGATTCAGAGTGGAATACTCAGAGTCACAGTTAAATTCTCTAATCAAAATATATATTTCATGTTGATGCTGCATCATGAGGAAACTTCAGAAAATGAGACATAATTTAAGTGAACTTTGATGTTCCTCTAATTTCAGGTGCATTTGTCATGTCAACTGACATAAATGGGACAATACTTGGCCAATGCTTAAATTTTTTTACTAAGAATGTGAACGTTTATAAGCATATGACTCTGCTGAAGGATTTTGTTGAATCAATGAATGTGTTCAAAAATCATATATCGTATAAGAATCCCTCTCCTTACTTGTCAGCAGGAAAGATCGGCATTTCTGTCAGAAAATATCTTATTTGACTGCCAATGAAGTCTTCCGTTGGGATCTTCACATTGTGATCACTGCACTTGTGATCTTGTTTACAGTATGGCTGTACAAATGCTTGTGCCAGCAAAACTGATGGAGCAGCAGGGTGATACCCTGAAAAGAAGGAGTTGGTGGCATTGTCAGATGTGGAGCCAACCTCTTTGACAATGAAACGTTGTCTTAATAAGGGGAGAGACAAGTTTTTAATCTGAATAAAAGAGAAGTAGATAGATACTAAAGCTGGTACAGAATATTCTTATTGCTAAATACAAACTTAGGAATGCATTTCATTATCTACTGTAAATTGGCTTCCTCTTTGAAATCTATGCTTTCAGGTAAACTCTTTTATTCATTTTCAGTGGTGAAAACAATGCATTCCCTATCTGCAGTGAAGGAAGCTTTTGCAGGTGAGGTAAGAGGTACCAGGTTCTCAGCACTCCGCCGTGCAAAGCCCCGGGGGTGGTGAGGTCTGCCTCCTTATCCGCCGCCTATGCTCTCCTCTCTCTGGGCATCGTGGGGCTCAGGGAAGGAGGGTGTGCTGAAGGGACACTGGGAAAAGTGTGGCATTGAGTCAGCTAGCAGGGACCAAGCCTGAAAACCTTTGATTCTCAGGGAGATGTTTCAGTTGTAAAAAGAAAAGGAGTATGAACATGACCAGATTAATCCTCCATTGGTTAAAAGTTATGGAAACAGAGTACGTGTTCTTTTTGTCTATAAAAGGGTACTTTCTAAAGCACAGTCGGTCTGTTTCTACTATCAATAAAAATAGTAATAACAGTTTTCCAGCATACACAAAACCAATTAAAGCTGTGGAATTTCCCATGAAGAACAGGTGGCCACTGTGAATATCTTTGTAGGGATGTAACCTTGGTAACCAAATCAAAATAATAACTATAATATGTATAAATAAAAAACATCTATTGATAAATCAATGTTCATTTTATATTACTGTTATTGAAACATATTTTTCCATACATTTTTGTAATAACAAAATAAGTTTAGGTAAAAAAATTGATGCTCTTAAGAGATTATTCTTGGTTTTAAAGTATTTGAGTTTGTAAATAGTCTGATAGAAAGTTATAAATGGAATAGTGGAAAAAGGAGATAATTTACTGCTACTGTTTAATAGCAACAACTTTTGCTATGAAAAAAAAAAAAAGCTAAGAAACTTTTTCAGGTTAAATATTTTACAAATGCATTGCTAAAGGGATGTGAAAAATTTGGTTTGTTCCTCTTATTTTTTTTACTATGCAATGGGGAAAGAAATGTTACCCCTGTCCTACCCCAAATTTTCAAATGCTTCTCAAGAACCCTAAAGGAAAAGAAATGGATGTGAGAGAAGGGGGAAGAAAGCACAGTACACTGGATGATATGCAGGCTATGTTAATTTCATTTTGTGAGTCATTTGCAATTTCATGCTTTCACTGAATTTTAAATTGCATAAAATCACAAACTGCAGCTAAGACCAGCAGTTATGGGTTTCAGTTGGGATAATCTAAACCAGCTGAAAAATGGTATTGACTAAGATAGTCTGTACAAAAGTTCCTCAAAAGTCAGATCTCTACACTTGCATTGACTCGAAGCTTCAGCCAGAGCCCCTTAGCGTGCACTATCCATTGGGGGTTAGTCATCAAGCGCAGAGTGCGTGTCGTATGAAGATTGAGAGGGAGTTAGCATTTCTTATCTGCTAACATGACCTTTTCTATCTCAGCCACCACTAGGAAAAAATAAGGAAAATGAAGGGGGGGCAGGGGGGAATAAAAAATAATAACAAAAAAAACCCACAAGAAAACCTTGAAAACCAATAAAACTGATGTACCTTTTTAACACAACTCTTCTGTTGAAGTTTTTTTAAGCCTCTATGCCAGATTTCATAGGATCCAAACTCCTGAGTGTTGCATGCGTGCACACATGGATGGACACACACAAATTAAAACCATAAAGTATAAAGAAAGAGGAAGAATTCCATGGAGAAAAATATATCCATAATTTTGGATGAACCTCATGTCAGTGCATGAGAGTGTACCGGCAGCATGCTGAAACTGTCATTAATGAAAAGATTATTTAGCTTTTGTATTAATTTCACAAACCTTCTTTACACAAAGTCTGAAAAGGCCAGTGTATCAGGGATGTGTAATGTTCCATTAGTTTAATTCTTTGCTAATGGATTAATTCCATTTATGACAAAAGAAGCACTTAACTGTCCAGTTTTGTTTGCCTTAAATCTATATAAACTTGAAATACAGTCTCCTTGACAAATGAGGTTACTAGAAACTAAATGGAAAATCTTATTTGCCACCACAGTGGTGACATGAAGAATTGCAGCCTTTAGCTCAGGGCTACTAAGCTCTTAATAATGAGAGAAAGGTACTCCATCTTCACCTATAGCCACAATTACAATGAACAAAAATAGCTGCCAAGGCTTCTAAAAAAAATATTCATGACAGTGTGAGAAATATTGATTTTAAAAGCCAAGAAATGAAATATCTTCTAGAGTTCTCCATTCATTCTAGTTATTATTTTGCAAGAGAAACTGAGGAGACCAGAAAGCATTTTGCAGAGATCCTACATTAAAAATAAGTACTCCCAGAAACAGCATAAACAGGCAATCCCAAATTCTCCATAAATTAATGCAACTTGAGTGATCAGGTCACACACAAAATGTGCACCCTGACCTGGAATTATGTTTGAACATTGAACCCTGTTACATTCCTCTTTTGTCCTCACTCTTTTTTTTTTTTTTTTTTTTTTTTTTTTTTTTCCCCCTACCGTAAATAAAAATTGAGAGAAACTTCTATATATAATGTGTGAACCCCTGGAATGCGATGGCACAGCCTATTGCTCTGAGCTGCTTGATGTGTCATGCAGTGGCACTGCATGCTGATTCTGAGCCATTGTAGTCATTGCATGTTGGATTTGCAATGTCCTGAGCCATTATACATGTCAGCTGAGATGGCAAAGCCTGCCACTCTGAGTCTCCATGCATTTCTCCTGATTAGAACATTTCTTTCTGTCCTTCCTACCTTAGTGCAGTATGTCTGTTTGATAAACAAACACAGGAAAGAAAGAACAGCTTAATTTTGAATGGAATACTGCTTTTATTGCAAACAGGGAAAAATAATGGTTAGGGAAGCATGCTATATATATATATAGTATATACACACACATATATATACTATATATAGTCTCAGATGTTACAAATCCTTTTGGTTACCTAACCACACTTTTCAAGTTTAACTTTGATAGGAGTTAGAATTTTGAAAGGCGTCTAGGAACCTTATTTCCACTGGAAGATCTTTAACAAACTACGTCTATGTAGTTTCAGAGCCTAAGCCTTCATTCTGAAAAGGGACTTAGCAGCCAAATGTTAAAAGCATTTAAGTTGGGAGTGTAAAGATGTAGACAGGTACCCTAATGAGATTTTCAAAGTGACTAACTCCCACTGAAATCAATCTAGTCTAAGTCCTTTTGGCTTTCAGTAGGATTAATGATCCTCTGTAAGTAAAGTTCTTTTGGAAATGTGACTTCTATAGTTTTAAAAATCTTAACTAGTGCTCCCTAAACTACAGTGCTATTCTTTTAGTGTACAGTTTTAAGCTTGTTTGATTTAGCTTGCTTTTAGCTTGTTCTTATCCATGTTAGCCGGATACAGTTTCAATAATCTCCAAATTGTTCATCTCTTTGAACCAAATTAACTCAGGGCTCCGTTCTCAAGAAACCAATAGTACTGCGTGTACCTTAGCTCATAGCTCACAGGTTAGAAAAATGATCAGTCATGTTCACATCCTTCCCCTACTGAGAGCATATGGATACACGGGCCCCAATTTCATACATGTCCTAGAAAACTAGAGGATCACTAACATGCTGTTTTGTTACCAGGTACTTGTACATGGCAGAACAAGAGGAACTGACAGAATAAATGTGTTGGAAGTCATTATACTGTGGCAATTAAAATTAGCTGTTATGATGGACAGATTCCAGTTGAAGTCCACACCATTTTCTTTATTCTTCCAGACTGGAGTAGATTTACCAGGAAGTATATAAACTGGCGCTGTCTAAGTGATATCTCTTAAATATACTGATGACTGTCCCGTTAATCTTCCTGAATGGCACCTTCATCTCACACATTCCAAACCTTGCCAATGGCTGCCTTGAGGGCATGAGGGCATGATTCATCCCACATGACCTGAGATTCATCCCACTTGACTTGATGATGTTTGTATTTACATACATACGCATGTGCATACATATATATGTATACATACACATGTCCAGAACAGCTGAAATATATCATGGTTTAATTACTTCTTCATTGTGCACTAGCTAGGTAATGGAAGCTAAATCTCAAAGCTAGTGTCCCCCTGTGTCTCTTCATATTGTAACCTCCTAGGATCTGAAAAACGGTGTTTCCATGCAGGGAAATGCAGGTCCATGCCAGATGTGCCTCTCTGGATATGCTGAAACAGGGTCCTCCCCAAACCATCTTTAGTGTGGCAACTACTTAACCCTAAATATTTAAATAGCCATCAAAGGACAGACAGACAGTGACTGGTTAATAAATTTAATTCAGAAATGGACTTCTTGGTTCCCATGGCAGTTTAATTGTTTATACAAAATGATACAACTTCATCAGAGGTGGTTGTGAAAAGCTATGCCACAGTACTTAAGAAGTCAGATGCTCCCTCTTGATTATTTTTTTTTTAGATGGAAGCCCAAGTTAAGTTTTATTGTGTTAATTGAGAGGGATGCGGGGGTTTGATCCTTCTAAGTGAAGAAAGAAAAGTGAGGAATAGATTGATCTATTTTTTTCACCTTTTGTTTGCCACACTTCAATACCTCAGTGTCTGTCTGGCAGTGAGGGGCCCAAACCTGCACCCAGGGTTCGAGGGGCGGCCTCACCAGTGCCCAGTACGGGGGGACAGTCACTGCCCCGGTCCTGCTGGCCACACTGTGTCTGACACAAGCCAGGATGCTGTCGGCCCCCTTGGCCACCCGGGCACACTGCTGGCTCATGTCCAGCCGGCTGTTGACCAGCACCCCCAGGGCCTTTCCCCCAGGCAGTTCCCAGCCACCCTTCCCCAGGCCTGTGGCGCTGCCTGGGGCTGGTGTGACCCAGGTGCAGGACTCTGCACTTCTGCTTGTTAAACTTCATACAACTGGCCTTGGCCCCATCGATCCAGCCTGTCCAGACCACCACCACCACCACCCCCCAACTTGTTGCCGTCTGCAAATTCATGCAAAAAGAACCAGGCACGTTTTTTTTTTTTTTTGTCCAATATTAGATTATCGTATCTGAATAAAAAACTGTTGAGTGATGAAGAATTACATTAAGCACACTGTTGTTAAAGCAGTGCTTTTTGTTGCATTCATTCCAGGTAACATTAGGAAAATGCTTTAGGCCTGTTTTTTTTTGTCTGCTTGATTGTTTGTTTTTCTTCTCAGACAAATATTCCATACAAGTTCAGTTCTGTCCCAAAGAAGTCTTACACAAAGCTGGTACAGAAGAAACACCTAAGACATGAATGACATGTAGGCTGTGCACAGCACTTCTGCCACAGAGTGAATTCTATTCTTGTTTAATATTGCTAGACAACTTTTCAAATATTTCTATTGTAGTCTAATGACTTTTGTATTAAGTCCATTACCATATGAATATGTATCAGGGGAAAGCTATAGGCAGATGCTTTCTGACAATAGGAAGAGACAATAGGAAGTTAAAGGACTGTATCTTTAGTTGATGTCAGATACCGTAGCTCCACCAAAATCAATAGTTATACTGCCAGCTGTGGGTCTGGTGCAAGGACTCAGCCTTGAGGAACGTCATGTGTGATGCAGTGTCACAAAATGCACTGCTGGAAGCAATAAGCCTCACCCTGCATTTTTTTATTCGGGATGCAAGATACAGTTTTCACTCTGTCATCTTTTGAACTCAGCAGGCTGTATGACATGAAATTAGTAAGAGTTACAGAACTAGCTTTTAAGATAATACGCCTTTCTTTGTGGTGGACCCAAATCCTGTTCCTGCTGAAGCCAATGAACATTTATAGCTAAGCAGTTTCACCATTTTAGCTTCAGTTTTACAAGTCTTGGTGTTTTAGCAGTTTTTTTTTTTGAAGCTCCAGATCCTCTGATTACTTGTCAGTCTCAACATCTTTTATAAAAACAGCATGTTTTAATTTGTCACTTAGTCCCTAAAGACTTGAGTGTATAAAAGCAAGTATAAATAATTCCTTTAAAAAAAAATAATATAAAAATCATGATTTTAAACCGAGCTCAGGAGCCAGGAAGCTTGAATTGTGATTTTCTAATTATCTGGTATGGCCATTTCCTTTCAGACTGATCCACTGATATGACAAACAGCACATTGAATACAGCTGCATTAGGAGGACCCAGAAGGTATTGCCTTTCAACTGCACAGGCATAATTCACCAGACTTCCTGATGAGCCCGAGAGTGTGTGTGGGTTTTGTTTTTTGGTTTTTTTTTTTACTTTTAGAGAGAATTGGAGGGTTTATTCACACCTCTCACCTAGCTGTTGTGTGCCGTCCCAGTGATGTGGAGGAAAATAAGAATATCACTCTGATGAATATTCATGCCTGATGAATAGTTTTAACATTTCCACAGCTGGACTCTGGCTGAGCAATCACAGCAGCAGTCAGAAAGTAATATATGTGAAATGAAGCTATTTTCAGGCTATATTTTCTAAATCAAATTGCCAGCTGAATGCTGATAGCTATGGATCAAATACTGTAGTCTGCAATAAGTAGGCTTATACTGCATGAGCAAGCACATGTAGGTATGAGACTATTTTGCACAGAGTGATTCTGCTTATATAAATAACACTATTCTTGTCGATAACATTATGCAACGCCTGTAAACAATGTCTTCAGACTGTTGTAAACAGGAGTTTCCATGTCAATGCAACATCAGTGTCTACAAGCAGGAAAATGGATATGTTTTATGTTGGTACATTTGATTTTTTAACAGATCAATTTTATTAACTGCTCAAATGTTTTCCACTTGGTATGTTGAATTAGGCAGAAAAACCTGATTTTCTCCCCCTCTGCTTTTGTTAGAAAGGAACAGCTACCCTTGTTAGATCTACAATCATGTTAGAAATGAATATAGTAACTAGTAAACAGAAAAGGGCTTGTCTGAAATTACTCATATTGATAGCAAAGTTTATGAGCAATAATGAGAAATAAAAATTTAAAAATAAAAAGGGAGAAGAGAGATGGACAAGAATAAAGGAAAGATTTACTTGACATAATCTAATAGAGTGTTCGTTCATAATTAAGACAGAGTCTCTTTCATACTCTGTACTTCCTCATCTACTTCTTCAGATGAGAAAGGCCATGCTACCATAAACACAAGGACAAGAGTTCATCACAAGGAGTTGGTGTCATGAGGTCATTAATTAAAGATCAAGTCTTAAGCACATTAAATTGATTGAAATCAACTTTCAGACATGTAGTAAAAAGCTTTTTGTTGGTACCGATCTTTGTTTTCTTAATGAAGAATACTCTTCTGATACTTTCCAAGAGATTTAAATACAGATGATATTCTATTGTTAATGATATGTTGCTCTCTTCATCGTGGGATTTGTACTTCTCTAGACTATTCTGTTTTCAATAACCTATTATTTCAATGCTAAGAGCTGGAGTAATAGCTTTCCTGGTGAGCTGTACTTGTGGGTCAGCATTCTTCAAAACATTTTAACAAAAAAATTGGACCAGATGTTTCCTGGGACATAAGAGAGGAAGGGAAAAAAGTTTGACATGAAAAAATCTGGAGACTTTTATTGACAGTCCAGAGCAGGGATTTGGAACTAGGCATGGGTATGGTCTCCATGAAAATCAGCCTGTGTTTTTTCACTAGGTAAACCTTTGAGGAGCACCATTTCCCATGTGAGCAGGATAGCTTTGGCAGAACTTCATTTCCTCATTCTTATTTTATATTGTGTGAGCACCTGTCAGTGCTGAAAAAGTAGGGGTGCAGACATAGATGGGAAATAGCATACAGGTGATGACTAGGCAGAAGTTCCATTTAAAACAGAGGTCATGAAGGTACAGTCCTTTCAGTGGCAGAAAAACAAAATCCTTAGTTAGCACTTTAAAATCAAAACTTATTATTACTATAATAAATGAATAAGTAGATGATGACCATGTTAGGTGGGGACAGACAGTTCTTTTGAAAAAAAGGAGTGATTTGAGGAGGAGCAAGGAAACTCCCCCTGCGCCTCCCCCCCCCCCCCCCCCCCCCCCCCCCCCGATTTAAATGCAGTCACAATTAGCTGTTTTACTAATCTGAATAAATAATTAGATTTTTTCATCCTTAGCAATGTATCTTGACCATTTTAACTAGATGAAAATTAACATATTTTAATTTATTTACATTTCAGTTTAGAAATTCTAACTTCAGAAAGGAAACACAGGTTTATTTTTCACACTGAAAAAAAGAAAAAACAAAACAGAACAAAGATGATTATATCCAGCAGTTGCATGAAGAAAGAAAAGCTCTTGTTCCTGACTTAAGCAAAAAACAAAACTAAAATCAAACCAAACCAAACAAAATAAAATAAAGCAATAAAAGTAGTAAAAAGCTATTATTCAATTTCAAGCCAATACTGTTTTCACATATAAAGCCAAAATTGCACAAGTGAAAAACAGTGGGCAGAGATGTAGAACAATGATACAGGTTTGAATGATGCTCAGATATCCCAATAGCCTTACCTAATTTACTCAAATGATGAACAGTTTTAAGCTTTTAGAGTAAAACAGTAAAAGAGAATTTTTTTATTATTATTTTTTGTCCATGCCTGTTAAAAGATGTTCTACTCTAAGGCAGGCTTGCAGCTTGTCTTGGCTGTGTACATTGTTCAGGATGCAAGTATTCACATGAAGTCCCTCCTGTGTAATTTTCATATAGAGTTTTGCTTTAGAAGGAAATAATAATAATAGTAATAATCATCATCATCATCATCATCATCATCATCATCATGACAATAAAATACCCCAACTTCAGAATGTTACTGAGGGAAATTAGACACAATGAAATCTATATTATCTGAAACAGAGGCACAGTCCTATATTGTTTTCTATGCAGATTCCCATGTTTCCTCTTTGTTCTTGTTTTTCTCCTAATGAAACATTTAATTCAGTTTAAGCACTCAACTATTCATTTCTGAATCTGCATTTGATGTCTGTTACAAAACACAGGACAGGAGCAAGCTATGGATTGGGATAGCCAATATATATAGGTTATATCTCCTTGTGGTCCTATTTAGGTCACATTGTTTCTAATATGCTTTTAACTACTTAATGAACTAGTTTCATGAGCTGGTACATGCTGAAAGCTTTTGAAAATAAATCAAACAAAACACATTTTCCTTTTGAAAAAAATGCTGTTATCCTAAATTTAACTCTGAGACCTGTTCTATAGGTTGCCTTAAAAATAATCTCTTTCAGTTTTCTTTTTGTTGTTGATATTGTTACCTTTTAAGCCAGAAGGATTTAATTGTAGAATAAGCTATATAGTTGTAAGGAGATGAAGAATGAAGGTCACAGCCTTTCTATTTTACCTGTATATTAACTGTAAGCCTCAAACTAGCTCCTGAGATAATGCCTGTTTCTGCAAAAACATCTTTCCACTGATCTTTTGTTTGCTGCCCTTATAATGAGAAGTGTTCAAGAGCATGGGAGCATCTCATGCACAGAAACTACATCATGTGAGAAGAAGACAGCTTACTGTCGTCTTTAGTCTTGCTGCAAACACAAGAAGCCCTGGAGTACAGATATTCAAATAAATAATTTGCTACATTTTTTTAACTGAAGTCCTAAGAGATTATTAAATGTTTACTGTATATCTTGGTTAATTATAAAAGTGACCAGCTTATGGCCGTTGCTTGGGCTCTCGATCTCTGTCATTTTAATGAAAAAAAAAAAAAAAAAATTACTATCACAGTTATCCCATGGTGGCTGGGCTCCATGCTGGCCCAGAACTCTGAAGTTTAGCATATTGCCTCATGCAGGCTTGCTGAAAGTTCTTGTTGCACTACATTTCCTTAATGTGAAAAGCATCTATGACAGTCTGAAACTGGTAGATTTTACAGATTCTGTGGAATTCATTTCCATGCTAGTACTACATAAACCCATTACAACTGTCATTCCTGTACTAAGACTTCAATCCTTTATTTGCTAGGGATAGCCAAGCAGTGTAGCACTTTCAGGCTTTCTATCACAATTTCTCTGCCTCTGCAGTTCTTGGGTTTCCACTTTCAGCTTTAATTCTTGCCAGCATAGGAATCTCCTCCCCATTTTCTTCCTAGGGTAAGACTACCAGAAAATTCCATTAAAAGTATATGGTCTTACAGCTTTTCTCCAATGTTCTCGTCTAGTTTTATTTGATTATTTCTACCTATAATCAGTGGATTCTTCATGGAATCAGTTCAGCATAATAGCAGATTCAGAAAATCCTAATTCCTGAATTCAAACCCCAAGACATTCCAATGTACAATTGCATTGCCAAAGCTTATTAAATTACTCCCCAGATGCAGGTGGATTCATAGCAGCATTTAGACTCTTGAAAGCTTTGAGGGTTTTTTGGTATTGCTGTTCTTTAAACCCTACAGTATATTTCACAAGTTGAACATATAAAATATCCTTTTTTTTCCTCACAGAAATAAAGATCGAAATTGTTAGTGGGTTAGTAAATTCAGTTTCCTGAAAAAGACTCAAAGCAGCACTTACAAGTATTTCATCAAGTTCAGGTTCCTATTAGCTACAATTTCTGAACCTTTCTAACAAGCAGTTTCTGGTTTCTACTATAAACTGTTCTGAAAATTTGCAACTAAATTAATGGAACATTGTAAAACTAGATAGTATCTGTAAGACATTTTTGAAGTTTGAACAGCCTCAGGACATTTTTTTTAAATCAAGCCTGACTGTAAAGATATCTAAATTTTGTACAAACAGCCACCTAGTGCCTGACGAAGGTTCTTGGGCTTTGAAAAGGGGGAAAAAACCCAACCCAACCCAGATTTTGCATGTCTATGAGTCTCACATTTTTGTGTGAATCCTTCTGTTGATGACTTGAGAGTCTGACCTGTTTGGAAGTATTGATCATATACGTCTTAATTAGCAGGATTAAAAGCTGCAAAAGGTGAGTGGCCTTATTCATACTTTGATAGCATTTCAGGCCACAAAAGACCATTTAGTCTGATTTCCTGAAGATCCCAGGTCATATTTTTTTTCTCAGAATACTCCTACAAAAACCCTAAAGATATTACTTTGACTGGAATGCATCACTCCCCAAATAGACAACAGATGAGAAAGAAGTTCTGTAATTAAACAGTACTTCTAGTACAAACAGATTTGGGCAAGTAGGAAATACCTAAGTGACTCCACCCACCCAACCATCGGTGATTTTTCACAAAGTTTGATAGAGTTTTTCAGTAGTCACATTAAATAGTCCAGTTTCCTTGCCCAAGTGGGGCTTTTTCCTTAACTGATTGCAATCTTGTTTGTATATTGAGTATGTGTTGTAGAAACAATTCATCCTGTTCTTGAATGAGATTATGCAGATGGTAAAAGGTGCCAGCTAATATCCAGTCCTTAAATTTACTCCCTTAGAAGTCCTAGGTCCAGTGACATTGATTTATATTTACATTACAATTTATATTAGTGATAAAAAGTGTGGAAAAATATTTGGCAACCACAAGTTGAAAGCTCAGTCCTACTCATTTCTGAGAAAGCTTGTACTGAACAGTAAGTTAAGTGTTTAGAAAAATGTTCCCATAATGAGTTAAGAGTGTGGCAGCAGAATTTGAGCCTAACACTTCAGGTAAAGGATTAACATACTACACAGGATTGATTTAATTAAGGAAAAGGATGGCTGCTGAAGTCTGTCATGTTCTTTCCCCACCAAATCAAACTTACATATGCTAAACATGCATACATGCTTTTCTCGTAACACTGGTGTAATTATTAATTGTATTATAGTCGTGCCCAGAAGCCTCAACAAAATCAAAGTTTCCTCATGTTACTTGCTGCACAAAACTGCTGGAGAGTCTCTGGCCTGCAAGCCTCTGATGTAAATAGACAAGGCAAAAGAGAAACAACATGATTTGCACAATTTCAGAAGGGCTGAATGGGCAGTGGACAAGAGCCTTCAGCAAGACATCCACACCTAGTCTTGGGAAAATTGCTGTCCTGGGCCTTCATGATGGCTATATATCACGTCTTGTACTTGGGTCAGGCTTTTCAAGCAGCCGTAATGTGTATTCACACACCGGCCAATTTTACATATAGTAGGGAAGGAAAAAAAAAAAGAAAAAAAAAAGGTGCAAAATAAATACAGGAGCATACCATTTGTCATGCTTTGTTTTCCAGTGTCACACTAGCGAATGTGCTGTATCCATTAACCTTTCTGCAAAGAGCAGAAGGTAAGCTAGTTAACATTTGACAGGTTTACAGAGTCTATTGACTTCTAATGAAAAATTCACCACTACAAGATATTTTCTTTATATCTACTTCATACAGTTTGTCTCTGAGACAGCCCTTAAAATCCTCATGCTTCACTCTCCCAGCTTCCCATATTCCTTTAGTAAACACAAGAAGATGTTATTGTGATGATTTATTTAGTACATGAGCTTTAATTTGTTCTCTCTAAGTTCACTACATGCGGAAGATGACTTTCAAGTTGTTAACTGATAGCTTATGCTGTACAAAACACATACATTTGGTTGCTTGGTCCTATCCAGTAGCTGACTGGGCCTCTGTCAGACTGCTGGATGCAATGAACACGCTTTGTGCGGAAAGGTTAATGGGTACAACATGTCCTTCTTGCACCTTGGAGAGCACACAGCACGTTCCCAAAATTACAGGAAGATTAAAAACAGTGATGGTATCATTGAATGCCTGTGTGAGGGTGCAGGTGCTCTAATGATAAGTTTGTGGCAGAATCTCAAAGGGGAGAGGGTTAAGAGCAATTCCCACTCCACAGGATAATCAATCATTGGACTGGCATATAATTAATACACCAGGTATATCACATAGCAATTTCCCTTTTCAGAAAGCTTAAAGTATTTTCAAAGTAGTTCAGCAATCCTAGTGCCTATCTGATATATCTGTGATAAAGTAAGAAAGAAAAATATTAAGCGCCCCCTAAGAATAAAAGAATGTAAAATTTAGGGTAACAGTAACTTCATTTTGCTCTTAATTTCAGGCATATATGCGGATCTACTTGTCCTGTACTGCATTCTTAATTATTATAGGTCCAAAAGATAAAAGTGTTGAGAAGTAGATAAATTTTACTCTATGACAGGATAAATTTTACTCTACTGTGGCTCTGCAGAGCAAAACCTAACAGACCCAGAAGTATCCAAGATGAGCACAAAAGTTGTGTATATGCAGAAGACAATGTGAAAGACAGGGAAAGAGTGGATTCTGCACATTCTAAGAAGTTGTTTCTAAAGCTCCCTAAAAAAAATTGATTATGACTAATCTGCTTGGAAACACATATCTAGAGTCTTTTTAACACTGATCTAGTTGCAGTATGCAAAAAAGCAAAAGGTTGTAAATGCACATATTAAGACAGGCTTCATGATATCTTTGATTGCAGGTCAGAGGCAGGTGAAGTATTACGTACCGTGACCATTTGATTAAGGGTACAAAAACCCTCTGTGAATGAGATTTGAAAAGAGTGTATACCTATATAGCTTCAGGAAAAAAGTCCTGAAAAACCTCACCTCTTTTTTTTTTTTTTTTTTTTTTGGGGGGGGGGGGGGGTTGTGGGGGGGTAGGAAGTTTGCTTTCTCACATCTGTCAGTCTTTTTCACAGACATAAAACGTCAGAGTCAAAAAATAAAAGTTGACAGTCAGTAGTGCTATTGCTTTCCACCTGTTACTCCACACTGGTTACGTTGTTCATCATGTATGATCAATTACATGAATTGTGATTGATGCATTCAATCTCTGTTTTACTGTACTTTGAAACTTGCTAATCTATATGTGAAAAGCTAAAATGCTTTTCTGGATATTGAGGTTTTTTTCCCAGTCATTAAAAAAAAGTGTAGGAAGATATTTGATGCTCAGATAAATCAAGAAATAACAAGTTTTTTGCTTAAGTACAAAAAGTACAAAGTGTAACTAGACCATGTACATGAAGGGAGCAAGGATTTCTTCAGCTCTTCTGCAGTTTTCAGAACTGGTAACAGCTTACGTAGCAGTATTATGCACTCTGTCCTGTGCTGCTGATAGTGGTATGACTCACTGAGAGTGGGATCTGTATGTTGATGCATTCAATGAACTGTAGATTCTTACTCTGAGTGTCAGTAGGCCTTCTACTAATGTCAAACGTAATACCAAGACAGGCTCTCGAGATTATTTGCCTTGTTGGAAGTAGTCAGATGGTGAGTATGTTTAACATAGACTGCTGGAGAGCTAAATATTTGCTGTGGCTTGCATTTGCATGCAGTTTGAAAATGGCACGTAACCCAGCTGCAGTTCATACAACCGCACATGTACCAGGATGACAGTCCCGAGCGTGGTAAGATCACACCATGAAGGACACTGTGGAGTGTCATTAGACATTGAAAGGCTTGTTTGCAATTAATATGGATTTCTAATATCTTACTTGTGGCAAACCTGCCTTCTTTCTGTTTTCTGAACCTTCTTACCTGGTCTATCTTCCTACCTTTCTGCATGTGGTTACAATAACACATACTTTCTGTTACTCATATATACTAAATTGCCTATTATTCTATGTCTAATGTTTATTCACGTTATTTTCCATATTATCTTATGCCAGACTTTAAGTTTAGATCTCCTTAAATGAGTTAAGTCCAAACACCAGATGAGCAGCAGCAGCTGCTGCTAACAGCAGCTCACCTCTCTGGTTCCTTGGGAAACCTGTCCCCTCCTAACAGACTCAGAAGAAAAGCTCGTTTTTTATTCTTCCCTTGGCTACCTCTGAGCTGGGCAGCCACTAGTAAAGGATACTACAGCTTGTCTCTTCAGCTGCGTGATAGATGACAGATATATCTTTGCTTTCTATTGAGCTCCCTAACCCACATTGCAGTCTAGGTTTTAAAATACCTACAGCTCCAACTGGAACACAAAAAGAAAGGTCATGATGTACAAATCTGCTTTATTGAGGCAGCAGCTAGGGCAAAGGGAATAGCTCTTTGGCAAACAAAACTTTCCTATATGCTGTCTTTTTGTAGGAGTATATGCTCCCTAAATAACCAAGGGGCTGTTGCAGATCTCATCATTTGTTGCACATGCAGGGCATGTTTCTTTGACTGTTTATTTTTCTGGTGTTATATCCTAGACATGTGTTTATGTGGACTGGGGGGACAGGAAGGAATTATAAAAAAAATGAAAAACAATCCAAGCATCTAAATCTCAACTGAAAGGGGAAACTACTGCAGAGGAAGAAACAAACAGATAATGACCATTGTTTGATGAGCTATCAGGGAATTCTAACGATACTTATAACTGTAATATAAAAAAAAAAACTAATGAAGCAGTGTACGGTAGAATATTGTTTTGGAGGTCATTCTTTGAGATCTGTAGATCCTAGAGAAATAAAAGCATCATACTCCATAGGATGGTTTTCTACTCTTCTTTTCTTGACATTACTTGTCTTCTCACGTATTATTGTGTATTATATAAACTTATAATATTTATGTAATTCTATTGCATATTTTATATAATTATATATAGTTATTGTGTATACCATATACCAAATATCACATATTATTTGTGTATTACTTTTCTCACATATTTGTGTTGACCGGGCCAATTCCTTTTCCACATGGATACTTCATGGTATTTTACTTACACAAACCCATAAGTTAAAATTATTCACAAAATTGCACTGAAACAATCAAACGTATAAGCATCAAATATAGTAAAGATTAACGCTCCTTGATCTTGACTGCTCATTTGACATAAAGCCTTCCATGTCAGGTTCGCAAACATTTAACAATAGCACTGAAAACCTTCAATTCTAAAGCTGCATTTGTTTCTTTGTTCTCATATATTTTCCTTCAGAGACTCACAGGAAAGCAGAATGGTTGAGGCTGGAAGGGACTTCTGGAGTTCACCTGGTCTGACCCCCTTGCTCAAGCAGGGCCACCTAGGCCCAGTTGCCCAGGACTGTGTCTACACATTGTCTTTAATATCTCTAAAGATGGAGACTATACCATCTGGGCAACCATATCCAGTGCTCCATCACTGTCACAGTAAAAATTTTTTCTGATGTTCAAAGGGAACCTGTTTTTCCTTTTGTGCCCACTGCTTCTTGTCTTGTCACTGGCCACCACTGAAAAGAACCTGGCTCTATCCTCTTAGCACCTTCCCTTCAGCTATTTCTATACATGAATAAAATTCTCCTCAGCCCTTTCTTCAGGCCGAACAGTCCCAGCTCTCTCAGCTTTTCCTCATGTCTGAGGTGCTACAGTCACTTTACATAATTCTGTTGTTTTGCTACCAACAGCAACAGCGTTAAAATACCTTGGCCTTATTCCAATCAGCTCAATAAACGCACAAAAATGATGATAAGAGTAAACAGAGACTGGTTGTCACGTTAAGAACGGGGGTTTCCTCAAGCCCTTTATATTTGATCAGCCTGTCAGTTTCCCAAGGAAGAGGAGACCCTTCTGTCCGACTAGCCTGCCCGCTACCCGCATTTCGACAGCCCACTGTATCGGAGAGTGGTTTGATGAACCTGTTCAGGGACCCCTGCTGACAGCATCGTTGAGTCAAGTCCCTTATAAGAACTGCTCAGACCTCCGGAGACTTACACCAAGTGAACTTCAGCTGAAGATTTTTATTACACAAAATACAAGTTTGTGACAGAGTAAGGTTGGAAGATTGCTGGTGATTGCAGAAAAGGTTGGAAGGTTGACTGTGAAGCAAGCTTAAAACATCACACCTAATAACAGCTAGCGTCAGTTAGTCATAGAATAAAGCTCTTACCCAACAGGCATCCCTGTGGGGGAGAAGACAGGCTCAGTTTCTCAACTGATCCCAGAAGTTGTGATGGAGTCTTCCCTAACTTGTCCCCTCATTTGTTCACTTTTTATACTTCATAGTAAATTGCGTGCTCGTTTATCATACACAGGATTGGTTACAAGTTTCTTGCTTCTAATATAAGTTAGCACATGTCCTCAGATAGCACTGCTGGAGTTCTTCACTAACTACTCATGCTCTCCAAGCGGGGTTGTGCCCTCTTTTGAGAGGGCTTTTTGAGTTGGAGGCTGCAATCTCCAACTACCACAATTACCTTTGTCCTACTTTCAACTAAGTTTCTGTTGATGTGTGGAGGTACTGACACCTTATCAGCTTGTCAGCCAGAACTTACAACTTTAGAGGGTGTGTCAGGTTGACATAGTTTGTGACACTAAATCAAAGTGTGTTATTTCAGGAGGTTAGGCAACAATTCCCTCCCTTTAGATTTATTTCAGTCCAGGACCAGTCCGTTTTCTTTACATTTAAGTGGAGCTTGAATGACTCCAGTCATACATATTGTTGTTACTGATTGGTATCACATATCCAGTGAGGTGTTGTTGTACCTTGGAGGCAGGTAGCTTTGGGATGGAGGTGTGCTTTAGTATTGCAATGAGATTATTTCATCTGAGGAAAGTAATTCCACCACAGTGGTCAGCTCAGCAGCAGACATCGTCTCATGTATTCTTCATGTGACAGCTGCTATTCAGTTTATCAGACTGTCAAGTCCCCATTCCTGCAGGGAGTACCACAGAGCCTGGCCGTGGGGTCTCTACCCTGCTCCACTCTCTGTTACTCCTATCAGCAGGTGCTGAGTTGACAGGGTGTGTTGCTTAGAGAGCTGGGGTAAAGTTGATTCTGTGTATGCCAGCCATCCTGAAAGTGATAGTTGTATTTTACCCTAAAAAGCCTTCTGCAATACTACGCTTCTATTAGGTCCCAGTTTTCTCTAATTGCCTCACCAAAGTAATTTTCCCCCACTGGTTAATGAAACATAGAAAACCCCTTGTAAAACTGTTGTGTCAGTTGATCTTCTGCCCTGTTTTATATCATTGCAATACACTGCCACTGCAACTGGAAGGGCACATATGAAGACACAGAGTTTATGTTTTATCCTGTGTCCTGAATATCTCCATCCACTCCTTTGTGGGACTATAGCACTCAGAGCTGTTCATTCTGTGGATGTGGTACGCTGGCCCCCCAGGTACCCATGAACTTGAAAGTACATGACTACAAGATGTAAAAAATGGAACTATGATCTGCATCTTTCTGATTTTGGCAGATATACGTGTGTTTTGAATCTTTCTCAGACATTTCTTAGAATCATATAGCTCAAATCTGAAATTCATAAGCCTTTGTCACTGAGAAAAATGGCCCAAGAGGAGGGCATTTCTCTCCTTTCTGAGGAGAAAATTCATCAGTGTGTGAATAAGAACACAGCATGTATCTCTACCTTGCAAAGTGTAAGGGAATAGCTCTCCATTAGTAGTATTTATTAGTAATTAAGTACTACATTATATTATTGCTGTCAGACAGAGTCCTGACAGAGGACAGACATTACAGTCTGGTGGTTTAGAGAGCTGATGGAAACTCTCCTGATGAAACTTTTATATCTGGTGGAAGAAGATTTTAATACGTTTTGCAGAAATTACTCTAAAAGTCTTTCAAGGCACAATTTCCAAAATAGAAAGGTAACCTCTTTCTCTACCTGTCTTAAATGGTTATACCCACTCGTTCTCACAGGTTCACATGCTCTCTGTTCTTCATTTTGAAAAATATAAAAATCCCTAGACTTAATCCAAAAAGTGTCTCATTTTGCAAGCAAAACAGCAGATCTTTCTTCTTGCCTTCATGTGTAACAAAAGCTACTCTTTAGCTTTCAAAAGTTGATACAAATAAGTGCTCTGGTATTCAGCATGTTGCCTGCATCAGGTAGTTTGGATTTAGTGAGCTTTTAACTATTCTATTAACTATTGTATTAACTATAATGGCCAAGGAAATTTGGCATGAAATCATTCACCCACTTTTGTCTTCTCCTGCTCTTTCTTTTGCAAATGTGCAGGCTGTTGATGCAGAGGCTTTAAAATGTAATGTAAGAATGAAGAGCAAACACAAAACCTTTGGAACAGAAAGGCAGAATTCTACCCTAATTATTTTTCAAATTTTGATATTTTTTATTTTGTTTTCTTCTATGTTCAGCTTGGGCAACTGAACACGACTAATGAGGGAGTATTATTTATCTCTAATACTTAATTTCAGGACATGTATTCACTTCTGTTATCTGCAGATCTTTAAAAGGCACCCTGATACAGGTTTTAAAAGGCCATTTGACCCAAAATCCCTCTTGTCCTTGCACACTTAAATGTATAATCTCAAGCGTGAAAATGAACTGATTGATAGACACACACACTATGAGTATATGTTTTAGAAACTTTCATGTGCAAGTGGATTTAGAACTGTGATGGTGGCTAGATTTTTGTTCAACCCCTCTTTTTGTTGGGCAAGATATTTATGCTAGCTGGAGTGAACTCTGTTGGAAACCCTAAATAACAGAACAAGACTTTTATAAATTTAATAAATAAGACAAGCTTTCATCTTTAACTCGGGATTGATTTAGTCATGTTATAGATACTGCTTCCTTATCAGTCCTTTCCTTTCTGTTGCAGATATCCTTGCTCAAATTTGCAAAAGGATGCAAGGATAGCTCTGCTGAGCATCATCACATCCAAGTTTTTTTATGCTCACCTGCCAGGGCTCAGGTAGACACCCCAGATCCATAAGTGGTGGATGAAGACAGCAGAGTCGAAGCCTAGAAGTTGCAGTCTATTTACACAAGCAAGCATGTAAATCCATCAAAGGAAACTACCAAGTGAACATGACCCTCAGTACCCATCCCATCAGGTTCAGAGTTTTGTCACTGGAAAAAAATTCACAACCCAAAATATTTCATTAAGAAGAAGTATCTGACAAAGCCAAGATAGGTTTAAAGTTTTCCTCAGGCTGGAGTAGTACAGTTCCTGAAGTCAGGCACTGAAGCATGTTCTGCCTGATAGACAAAGAATCAGGAGGAAACAAAACTTCTCCGCTGATGTCTGAAGCTGAGTATGTCAAATTAATTGTAAAAATCATGATGCCGAAGAAAGAGTAGGCAAGACAGAAAATTACGTAAGAAAGAGAGCTCCAAGATGTAGGACTTCATATGTGTTTTCATTCAAGGGTCACTCAAGGACGCTGTTTCTTGTTGCTGACCTTAAAACTTTGCATTGAATTGAAAACACGATGCCAGGAGCATCAGAAGTTCAGGAGACAATATCCCAGGAGACTGAGTGTCATCTGTCATTCCGCCCGCTTGCATTGCTTGGTTTTGGTATTTTTTTCTAATCAAGGCTTGAACGAAGTGTTGCCTGTCAAACTGAACCCTAGGGAAGTTTCATCCATCTATTAGTATGCACTTATTTAACAGAAGTAGCATGAGGCGATACTTACCTATTTTCATCCTGAATTTTCACAAGTCTTGACAGTTTAACCTTGCATGAATATTTTAAAATGCATGTTGAACTTCTCCTTAGAAATTATACTGGCCGTGGCATAGGCTTCAGTATTACAACTACTCTGCTGTAATTAGGAAACAGATATCAAAATCTTAAGACAAGAACACCTGAGGTAGCATATTAAATATTTATTCAGAGTAACACATTAAGCACAAAAATTTAGACGGTGAGTTATTCTAATTAGATGTCCACAATAACCAACTGTTCAAATCTAAACATTAAACAGTTCATATGACACAAAAAATGTATTTATAAGGAAAATAAGGACGCTTTTTTTCAGAGAAAGACTGAGAAAATTAATTTTCCCCTATTTCCATTGGTAAACAATCCAATTTAGCTGAGATCAAGGCACAGCAGCTTGCCAATTTGGGATAGTAAACCTTGTTCATGTGCCACAGCATGTTACTTTTTTTCGGATTAAGTACTATGCAAGTGATAAGTTATCAGTCATCAGAGTTTCTATTCCCTTCTTGTAACAAGTTACTTTATTTTCTAGATACACAGAAGTTAGTTCTATCTCAGATAATATTACTCATGAAAGCAAACACGTTGTAATTATTTTTATTTTTTCATATTCAGTTACTTAAGGTTCTTACTACCTACTTTAGATTTACAAGGTCTCTCTGTACCCTCTGAAGATAAAAGGGAAGTTTTAAGCAGAACTCAAATCCAGTGATGAAAAGTCTGACAGTTCATTTTCAGGGCGTCTCCACATACCTGCTGCTCTGTGCAGTTCCTTCCTCAAGCCTTTTGCTGTCTGTGCCTTTTTGTATTGTAAGTCTTAATCGTCAAGGGAAAATTGGCTGTTTTTTCAGGTCTGTTTTTGGGGACGAGTTCTGAAAGTCCCTTACGCAGTTTGCATCTTGTTCTGAATAAATTCAATCTAAATGATAAATTTACCCTTGTCAGTACTCACTTTATGTTACCATACTTTTCTGGTCAGCCACCATAGATACCTTCAAAAATCTTGAAAAGAAAGGCACAACCTGTGTAAGTTCTCATTACAATATAGGTGTGTTAGAAGGAGAACAAAGACCCCGGCCCCTCACCTTCCCCAGCAAACACACAAACTAGACCTCAGTTGTGGATTGTGTTCTGACAAGAAATTGTATTTCAAAATGGTTTTGTTAATGATACATGCATAGCGCCAGGCGTGGCAGAAGTGGGCACTTGCTACATGCACATACTGAAGACTGAAATGGCCTCAGGCCTTCACGCTGCTGCTTTTGCTGCCAAGGAACTGAGACTAGCCTGATCATGGTGTGCGGGGTTATTATGGTGCAACATGACTGGAGAATTCACTCTTCCATGTGGAAATGCCTGCCTTCTTTCTACAGCTAAAATTTTAATTCTTACACACACATCCATGAAGCATTCTTACAGTAATTCCATTTCTTATTAAAAAAAAAAAAAAACAAACAACCCCAAAAAACCAAACACCAAAAATAGGAAAATGTTAAGCTATGATTTTTTCCCCATTGTCTTCCTCATTACTGCACAGACTGGAAGTTAATTTATCATCACATGTTAGTTTATGCATTCTTGTATGTTCCATGAGTTGTATTGTGCATGTATATTTATCAAAATAAATAATCACAATGGTGATATTTACTTTTAAATGGGGAAAGGAAACAATATGCAACATTAAAGTATTTTTATTGCATTTTAATCAGAAAAACATTTTTTGTCTCTTTCACTTTAAGATCTCAACCTCCTTTCCCAGAAACATGAGCCCTTGTGCCAGCATCCAAAGGAGGAAAAGTAATAACCAACTGGGACAGACACATTCTGTCATTCAGCACTATGTATCTGCATTAATCTGGTTTTAATTTGCTTATTGTTCAGTCTGAACGCTGGGGACTAAAAGTCTCAATTTTTCTTTTAAGGAATTCCAAATATGGTCAAAAGTCAAATGGAAAAAGTAACAAGGAATGTAAGTCATGGAAATTCTTAACTGGCAAATTCCTGTCATCTGTGAAAGCAAAATATGTCATGGAACCACTGTATAAATACATTGATTATTTTGTGCTTCATTTGCTTCCTCTGTCCTCCTTTATGCTTAAATTAGAAGCTAGATGCTAAAAATTTCACTGGAAACTTAAGGACCAGACTTTGCTGTGTGAGGAAGTTTCTGAATAAGACATCAAGTTTCTAGCCATCAGAGGATAATTTATTGATACTTGTCAAAAGGAAGTATCAATCTAACAGAAATCAAGACAAAAGGAATGCCTGATGAATTTCCTTTGAAGTGCCTTTTATAAAAGTCCTTGGTAATACATATTGATGAACTCCAAATTGTCTTGCCTGAAGGGAAAAGAAAGTAGACTGCTTTACACTGTCTTATAAATATTCATCAAAGGAACAAGACTTATGTTTCCAGGCGTGAGGTGAATGATTACGGTTGTATGATTGCCTTGGAATCTGGATAATTAGTAAAACAGCCTATGACAGTGGGAGAATTTTAAACTTGGTATCTTGCCATCAGTCCTTTTGGATTTAAAGACAGTGTCTGCTATTCTGAAAGGAAGCAAATTTAGGGCTTGATGGATAGATATAATTAAGCTCTACATTAGTTTCATCTACTGTTTGTTTGCTTGTTTGTTTAGCCAAAAATTAAAGACAAGGTTGTGTAGCATGTCCATTCGGACTGGAATGAAACCACAGCATCTGCACTGTGAATGTCTTGCTGGAACGAGCTAGTGGAAAGGGCTTTTCAATTAAGACAGGGAAACACACAAAAAAAGCCCCCCAAAACAACAAAAAACAAAAGACTGCTGGTGGTTGATCTCAGTAAGTCTTTTGCAGAAATCTGCAGACTAGTACCCTTCCCACTTAGCTCAGCTCAATCTTGATTGTTTCGTAACAGAAAGTCAACAGTTTACCTTTCATGCTTACTTAGTGCGTGTGATAAGGATATGGGTTGCATGGGAAAGATTCACTGTGAGTCATTTGGGAATAAAAACCTGCCTGTGCTCAGTGATCTGTGAATTTTCATCTGTTACTCAAACTCTCTGTAGCTTTCTATTGACCCCTGTAACAGGCAGCTAGCCTTCTACTAGCAAAGACTCAGAAAAATGCCATTCCCAGGAAACATTATCCTTTACAGTATTTAGCACTTAAATGCAATTAGGCAAATATAATATCCTCTTTGAAGGGAAAGAGTTGCTCAGTTTAAGTAACTGAAACTAATGATCTCTGTTGAATGAAGGACACATTCTATGAGTATTTGAATGGTGCGCTGTTTCTCAGAAGCTGAAGAGGGCAAATAGATTGTATGTCTGGGTGGAGAGATATGGGAGAATCTTACAGGAGATTTATAGCATTTTATAGTCATATTTAAGTGCAGAGTTCTATGAAGCAAGCCAAAATGAGGTGGCAGTCAGCCCAGAGCAAAGAAACTCAGATTGTAAATAGCATTTTCCAAGAAACAATTTATTATGGAATAAATGGTGTAACTGCTTACAGTACTGGCATTCCAAAGAGATTTTATTACCATGAAAATTGACTTGACCAGAAACATTTAGAAGGACTTAAGGAAACCATGTAGGACTGAGTTGGGTTGAATACCTAGGTGATGGTGATGATGGTAGCAGTACATTTGCACAGAGAGCAGGATGATTTGGTAGGTGTGTTTTCTTTGTGGGACAGACTATGAACTATCTTCTTTTATTTTGTCCTGTTCTATTTAACATGTTGTGTGATTCATGCTACTTATGTCATGAAATATAGAGAGCCTACGAAAAAATTGGAGTTGAGAACATCTAAGTCTGCTATACAGAGGCTCAAGAGTTCAGCTGGCAATGAAACGAACTATAGCAACCTTGCAAATGTGCAGAAACTGAGGAAACGGATTTTTTCCCCTTTTCTCCATAGAGTGTTGCTGGAGATTTCCATAAATGTTAAAATAGTATCATCTTTGTAACAACTTCCCACTTCTCTGTGTGGGAATGGCTCACAATTTAAGTAGTAAAGGCTGCAAGATGTGTAGAGCAGGAAAAAGAATAACAGTAAAATATCTCTTAAACTTTGCACCGCCTGTAGTATTAACCAGAATCTCTGTCATGTCAAACACTGAAGTACTGCACTCTAAGAAAAGGGAGAAAATATACATTGTGACATTGCAGATGGTACAAATGTCATTCAAATCTCCTTATTTATACATTAAAAACTTGGTGTCAGAGCATACCGAATACAGCCATAAGCAGCAAAGAAAGACACATATGCCTGTAATTAATCAAATTACTGCTGTATCTTTAAAGTAATACAAAGAAGGAAAAGTGCTGAACTGAAATATCCTGACTGTTAAAAATTGTTCACTGAAACACCGAAGCGTCTGCTTCACATGGTCTTTGCAAGATTCCTTCCTAAGTGGACAGGTAGTCAAATTATCTTTCCTTGCTAATAATATCAGGCAACCATTTACTTTTAGGATTACTTTTCACTAGCCAGGCTTCTCTGCTCCCTTCCGCAGCCGATTATTTCCAGGCAAGGGTTTCTGTTAAATAGTCAACAGTTACTACATTGTGATTCCCTCAGGGACCCTGGCTTCCACTGCATGAATAATATTGATCCGAGGGGATAACCACATGGATTGTAATGGCTTTGTCTGTTTTGGATACTATGCTGTTTGTTTTTAAAAACTCAAATCAAACCTTTGTTGCACTGCAATTGCGCTATTTTCTAGCTCTTATCTGCGACTGTAATAAGGCAAATCCATGGCCTTTTCCTTCCTGTGTGTGTTTCAGTAATTCTGCAATGTTCATGGACAGAGTGTGAACAAAAGGGAAATGGTCAAGACCTTTGGAGTGCTTCATTTTGAGTTGGACACAGCTCAAATGCGTACCGAGCCTATGTTCAAGTAGACATCCCAGTGGCTTGATAACTTTTTCCTGTTCCATGGAGGGAACAATTTCTCTGTCTTACATATCAAGGCTTTCTCCTCCTTTAGTGTATAATAGTCTGTTGGGAATTTGTCTTTTTATCAACATTGCCACTATTGTCATATGATTTCCTCACAGTTCACTCATAAGGATTCTGTTGCCTTTTTGAATCTAGTTTTGGAGAATCCTGTCATCTAAGATGTCCTCTGTGCTGGAAACACTATACCGCTATTTTACAGTTATAATTTTTGTTTGACTCTTGCTCTTCTTCACAACCCCATCTCCTAGTTTCATATTGCATATATCCATGGCTTTCCCAAATCCTTTTTAGTTATTGTCTTTGGCTTTAATGGGTGCCAGATTGGATTTTACCGATGATTCTCTTATTCAAACACATCTAGTGAAACTAGCTATCAGGTCCAGTAGTCCTTACTGCTTTCCGTCTTACTGCAGCTGTTTCAGGTTAAGAGCTGGTGACATCTGAATCTACTCAGACACTGCTAGGTCACAGATTTCACCAGTTAGAGCTGCCCTACCCGGTTTCCTCATAAGCTTGGTACAAGTTGATCTTCTTTTGATGATACCACACTTTTCCCCAACTTATAAATCAGACAAAACTACTGATTTCGGCCACTCTCACTTCTGTAAGGAATGAACTAAATTGTTTCCTGAATTTTCTTCTTTTCTTCAACCACAGAAATGTTTTGTTTCTCAGGCCATTTCATAGTGTTTTGGAGAAAACATAGGAAGAAAGGCTGCATACTGGTTTTGAGACAACATTTTAGTAGGCAAAAGTTTTAAGCCCCAGAAGGAAATTTATCATTAAAAAAGCAGAAAGAAAAATTCCTGTTGAACAGCACAATGGTGAAAACTATACTGACCTGGAAAAAAAGGTTTTGGTTTCCTATGATTTTTTTGTTTTCTCCTGCTGGGGCTATGCTCAAATATTCAGTGAAATAAGGCTTGAGAATAATTGTTAATATATTAGAAAAATAAAATCTCAAGAATATTCCATGGGACAGGTGAAAATATCTCGTGCTGATTTTTATCCACTCCAAATTCCCTTTTATAGGGAAAAGAATTTAAAATGAGAATGGAATTTCTAACTATCCACTGCAACAAAGATAGTTTAAATATAAAATAATGCCAGTGAACATTTGGGAGGATAAAGAAGTGGCAGAATATGAACACAGTTATAGATTTGGGGTTTTAAATATTAAAAAGGTAAAGAGCTATTTAAGCAAAGATCATTAATTCAGGGAGAAGCTAATGTAGGTAGAAAGAATGGTCGAAAATAAATAAATAAATAAATAAATAAATAAATAAATAAACAAACAAACTAACAAACGATTAAATAAATAAATATATATGGAAGGATTATACCTGGTTGGAACTAATTGCCAGGCATAAGAGAATCCTCAACTCTGTTGCTCATCTGTGACAGATGCAACTTGTGACTTGGATGTCCTTTCCCCCTCTTCCCAAACCTTCCTTTCTCATTGAGATAAGTTGTGTTTACTGTATGCTTATGTTTGTGTAGTTACTAACGTAATATTTTTATAAATCCTTCTGTAGTAACACAGTCAACAGGAACCGAAGCCACCCAGAGATTTGGATGTCTTTCACATATAAATGTATTTCATAAAAGAACAAAGTAATGTGTAGTGATCCTTTAAATGGCATATTTTAAAAGTTCACTAGATATGAAAAAGATTTCTGAGGACCGAGAAGTGACAAATATAAGTCTGTTATTAGAAAAAAGTGTCTTGAAAGATAAACCAAGAAAGTGCAGGCCACATAGTTTAACATAAGCTTAGGGGGAAAATCTTGATAGAGGTCAGTAGGAGAACACTTGCTAAAGTACAGTTCGCTAAAGGTGGCCAGAATAGCTTCAGTCAAAGAAGGTCATGCTTAAATAACCTGCTAGAATTCTTTGAAGATAACACTGACATGATAGATAAGTGAATTTTTTTAGATATAATACACTTGGATTTTCAAGAAGCATTTGGCAAGGTTCCACATCAGAGATTAGTAAACTAGGTAAAGAGTCACAGATAAGACAAGGTGCTAGACAGAAAACGGCATAAAAATCAAGAGGCAAAAATGTAGCCATGCATGGAAACATATTAAATTGGAAAGGAATAATGAACAGAGGACACAGGGGTCAGTTTTAAGACTGCACTTAATTATGCAGTACATATCACTGGAATGAGGATATTAAAAACAAGATCTCTAAGGGTCTGATTCAAAGGCCACTGAAGTTAATGGTTTTGGATCAGAAATCAAGACTGAACACCAGTCTACCAATCTGTAGCTGTACTCACTTTGGAAAGAAAAAGTCAGAGGCAGATGATTTGCAGTTATTTAAATATTTGGACCAAGTAATGATAAGTTGTTACGGCAAAATGAGAAAAAAAAAAATGTTTGAAGTTTCATAGGTTTGAAGTAGTCTCAATTCCCAGTGCAAATAAGTGTTCATTAGGTTTAGTTTCTCTTCAGCTGTATCTCTACAATAAGACAGGTGTATTAAATATAAAAACTACCCAAAATATTAACCATGAAAAGTATTTGGGATTTTTTCCTGAACTGAAACTGTTGTACCATGATGCTTACCCCCAAACTAGGTATCATTACATCGGGTGAATTACAAACCAGAAGTGGTAATGCAGCTAGAGTCTAGACCATTTATTGAATGTGACTGAATTACAAAGATTTAGTCTGAACTTTTGGAAGAAGAGTTCTAGCTCACCAATGGATTTTTGGTTGTCTTTATAAAGTAAAACTTTTGCAATGTATTAGAATGCTATTGCAGTAGTAGAAATACAATCACATCACTGTTTATAAGAATAGACATATTAACAGCAGTTACATACCAAAGTCTATGTGTTCTCTTCTGTGGTTCAAGTTACTCACTAGATCAGAATATTTTTCTGTTTACTTCTGCTCTCTTGAGTGACAGGACTATTACATGGTTAAGTCAGGACTACGCCTGTCTTGAGTACCAAAACGTTGAAAGAGAGGATTCAGAAACTGGTCAACATAAAAGCTTGATACAGAAGAAATTCGAGGTAATATCAGAAGATTTTTATGAAACCGAAAGATTTCTGTTAATTTTTAGGCTCTGTTAAGCTGTTAAGATGTTAAGAACACTTTTATCATAACAAATGTAGGTTTGTGTGGGCCAACAGTAGCACTGCTGAAGTTGCAATGATTTCCTCAGGAAGAAGATGTTTGAATGGTGGAAAACGGTGAGAATCCTTTTTAGAAACTCCATCACAGTAGGGAAAAGGAATCCCAGACAGCTTGCGTAGGAAAGTCACTCAATCTGGACTCCCTACCACTGTTTATCATGGTCAGAAACTGCTGCTGGCGTTGGTTGCACAGGTGACGGGTAATGCAGGGTATCTCAAAGACCTATTAAGTCCCTATCACTGAAAGATTTTTGGGGGGTTGTTTTTCCAAACATAAATAGTATAAATGGCTTCAAAGTAGTTCTTCTCCATGGAACCCACCTAGCCATTGTTCTGAAGCAGTAGGTAAGCAAAATCTACCAGCAATGCTTTCCCTAACAACAGCTTCATCAAGCATCGAGAGTATTAGAGTAGTACTGATGTGATGATATTGCTGAATATAATTTCGAAATTTTCAGAAGTCTGAGGATCATGACGATAAATGCAAATGCACATTTCTGGTCTAATGTCCAAAGGAAGAGGAAATATTCCAGAGTGTGTGAAAAGAACATGTATCAACCAAATATTTATGTAAGTGTCTGTATGGAAATGCAGAATCATTGCACCACTCAAAAAAAAAAAAAATGTCAGACCAGAATCTTTGATGGGAGCAAGTAGAAAAAGCATTGATTTGAAATTCTGATCAGAAAAGAGCTCATATCTTTAAGCATATCTTGCTCCCTTTCCAACATCAAGTTTGAACTGGGAAAGCCATCTGCTCAGATTTCTTGCTCTGCCATTTGTTGAAGAAACAAACTTTCACTCATCCTCCACAGAGCTGCCACTGCTAATGGATCCACATAAATAGAAAGTGGCAAGGTACATCAGAAAGTACCAGGCTGGGTCCTTGGCTGTATGATACCAAAGATCTATAGATCACTGAAACACATTCCTCCTCAGATTCTCAACCTGCTCTTGTTAGGGAGACAGCAATAAAGACAAGACTGTTGTATTCCTTTGAAGAGCCTAAAAAAGTGAATTTCTCTTCAATACAGCAAAGCACTATCAGTGTAGGAAAATCTATGGCAGGAGTCAAGGTGTTGCAATATGGATCAGGTTTGCTTAAACTTCTTCCACGGCTGGCTGTGTAGATAATGGATTTCTGTGGCAGAGGTGCTTTTCCCCTCTCGTATAACTGGAAGCACATGTTCTCCACAGCACTGGTGGAGATTTTGTGTTTCTCTCACCCACTTCTTTCAAATAAACTCATGCTTATCTGTTACCCTGACTGTGATTCAAATATTGGTTCTGCAGGTAATATAATTAATGCCAGGAGTTGCTGAGGGTTAGGTTAGATATGATGGATTAATTGCTGCTGGTTATACTAATTGTCTCCTGGATAGCGGCACAGGTTTCTTCACTGTAATAGCAATAAATATAAAGCTATGCAAGACGCAGATATTAAATATTGTAGATGAGCTCAGCTGAGAACTGGTATCAGACTGAATAGAGTGGGTATTGATATACATTTCAGTTTGACTATAGATGTCTTAGTAAATATCTTTGATTCCTTACTTTGCTGAAAGCTTTCTTCCCCCTGAGCAAGCAGACAATATCCAAGCCTTGATATACCACATTCCTTGCATTCCATTTTCTTAGAGTAAGGACAGCACTTAAATTGGCTGGTGAGTTTTTGGGAAAGCAGAGCATTAAATAAATAATTCAATCAAGAGTCAGTCTACAGCCACTTGGCTGATCTGATAAAGTCCCTGCTGACATATTAAGGAGATGCAGTGGCTCTCCAGCTTCCCTTTTCTTACCGATCTGTTTTGAGCAGCCATCAGAACTCTGTGTCTGTGGTGGGTTAGTAGAGTGTTTCTTCCCCATTTAACATGGCAGAACAGTTTTCAGCAGATTAAGCAACAAGTCATTTTGGGCCTCTAAACAGATGAAAAGAAGGCTTTGTATCATAAAACTAACCAATACCAGGAATTTTATAAATTAAATAATCTTCTTTGATTAAGCAGGCTAAATCTAAAGAGAGAAGGAGAGATCGAGAGGGTGGATGGGCAGGGAGGCCGGCAGAAAAAAAAAGATGAAAGTGAACAAGAGGGAGAAAGAAGGAAAGAAAGAGCACGATGAACTAAAAACTAAATAGTAAACTAAAGTACAGGAGAAAGAGGCACTGAGAGGTGCAGCGTCAGAATCATGGGCAGTGAAGAGCCCTTAATGGTGACTGGGGCCATCTGCCTCTGGAAGGATGGCACAGCTACCCACATAGAGGTGAGTCCCTAAAAGAACCTTATTTCATTCATGCTGGGCCAAGAACAGAGGCTGAACTGAGGATCAGTCACTAAAGAATAACAGGGTATTTCTGGTCTTGTTTTGGGTATAAATTATATTTTCCAAACACTTGACTGTAAGTGTTTAATAAAGTCATTAAGAGAGCTTTTTTGTGCATGCTGAAAAGTTCTACAACATACTTTTTGTATTACAGTCTAATAATTTTGTTAGAATCGTTTGAATCCAGGTACTATGCTTTAGTATATCAAAATATCAAAAAATATTTCTTTGCATATTATGAGATGGGAGAAAGTCAGGTTGGTGGATCACTGCAATTGATTTTAGTCATTACATGTAGTCTGTAGAAATAAAAGATGGTCTGCATATGAAATATTTACATCAGGAAGATGGTCTTTGGAGTGATTGTATTAAATGTCTGTTATAGCTTTTTTCTTATATATTTTGAAAGTGAGTATGGGTCTTCCCATTTACTCTGGAGGAAAAACAAAAAAAAAAGAAAAAAGACGACAGTATCCCCAAGGTCTAGTTTAACTTTTTCTTTTAAAATAAAATAAATAATTCATTACTACTGTATGTATACACATTTTTTTATTAAATATATTATGAATAAAATAAAAAATAAAGATTGTAAATTAATTATTTAATTTTGACTTTTTAGAAATACACAGTGAAAGCAAGATGATTTCAAATCTGATGCAGAAATATCTTAACAACCCCTTTGCTGCATAGAATATACATGATCAAAAATCAAAATCCGTTTTCCCCTGCACGTACTAACCCTGATGTACTTTCTGAACTCCCTCATTCTTAACCCTCGCCTTCTACAGGAAATAATTATATTCCTATGTAATGGATGGAAATATCATATTACTGGATCTCAAGCCCTCCCTTCTTTTTCAAGGGGCACATAGCTTGGGCCCTCAAGGGGAAACACTGCCGTAAGATTTTAGCAAACATTAAAACAACTAGGTATTTAAGTATTTATTGATTTGAATTTTCTACATTATGCTTGAGATAAATAAGTAAAACTGGTCCGGTTGATAGTTTTTCCATTCTTACCTCAAACTAGACCCTATACCATCTAAGGAAGGACCCCTATGACTAACACTGGTGGGTATCTAATGGGATACTTTGCTCCTTCCTTTTGATGGAATCTAACTGCTGTGTTGATATATGAAGAATAAATTACTAATTCCTGCTGCCAATGCATTCTGAACTAATTTCTAATTTGCCCATATCTCCTATGGACACAGAATATCACTGTGCACCTTGGTTGCTTTGCACAGCTGTCACCGGGCTGCTGAGCCTTGCATCATTAGCTCCTCCCGCGGCTAAACCCTTCATTGTTCATTTCATCATCGATCCATTCATATAGAAGCAATGGTGGTTTTAATCTCAGCCTGAGAGGCAAACTCTATCAGTAGAATCCCCACCCCCAACCTATATGTATATATCTATATCTATCTATCTATCTATCTATCTATCTATCTATAGACATAGATATAGACATAGACATAGATATAGATACAGATTAGATATATAGATATAGATATAGATAGATATAGATATAGATATAGATATAGATATATAGATTAGATATAGATATAGATATAGATATAGATGATATAGATATAGATATAGATATAGATATAGATATAGATATAGATATAGATATAGATATAGATATAGATATAGATATAGATATAGATAGGAGGCTTCAAAAGAATTTCACTGTAAAATGCAAGAGAGGAATTAATGGGTCACCATATGTGGATTTTCATTGCTTTTGAATCTTTTAAATTTTAAAGTAATTATTATTTAATTTAACTCAATGTAACAAAGACAGATTACCATTAACCTTTCTAGGCCAGAATATGCCTGCTTGTATGGCTATGGTAAGATGAACACTCACTGTTTCAAGACAAAAATATGAGAAGAATACAGTTGTGTTTAAAAAGCAGACATCAAAGTTGTTTCATCTGAGTTTAAGGTTGATTGATTACAAAACAGGAAGTGTGTTGGCAGGACACTGAGCTTGCATAAATATGAATTTTATTTATTTTTTTAAAAAAAACATTGATAGATTAAAAGCTTCAGTAATCCTACAAATGCTACAGATTAATTTTTTATGGGCTGGCAAAATGAGCTTGGGATTCATCCATGGCAGTACAAAGAAAGCCATTTTATTCCGCACAACCTTTATGAGGCTTTGAAAGGGAAATTCAGAGGCTACTCATCATCATCAATGTATTTGTCAGCAAAAAGATGATCTTCCTGCCTGTTTTATGTAGCTAGCTCGAATGAAGATTTATTGGAGAAAATTATTGTCGCTCTTTTTTTATTTATTTATTTTATCATGTTACAAAATTCACCAAATATGCAAAAGTCAAAATAAAACTAGCATGCTTATCAATACAGTTTACACTCCTCCCTAGTAAGCCTAATCAACCAATTCTTGGATGCTCTCAATTTTGGCTTTGTATGTAAGAATAAGACTTTATTTTTAATTCCTTGTGATTTGAAAGGAGGAGTTGAAGTCATAACTAAGATTTTTTCTGAGTTTAGAGTGAATGCATAAAGGTTTTTCCCTCATTCTTTCAGAAGCTTTAATAAACTGACTCATAAAAATGTCTTATTTTAAACAAACACCACAATTTTCCCTCCACTTGTTTTTAAAACATTTGGCAAGTGAGCTTATTTAAAGAATAATGTTATTTTAATTGTTTATATTTATCACACACAAATGTTTCCAAACAAATGTTTACAATGTTTTAGACACTGTGTATCTGGATTGCAAATGATTGGCACTAAATATGTCAGATCTGCTGCTTTGTTCCTGTCAGCACATTTGCATGACTATTTTAAGGTGCCTTTCTTTGGACTACTGGAAAGCTGCTCTTTAAATGACAAGGTGATGTCAGAAAAAGGAACAACACAAGTTTATAATGAACCACCAGGAAGGAATACAAATTAATTAGAGAACTTTATTAAAAAGCTGTGCCATCAACATTATTTTAGATCTTATTTCTGTCGTGTTTTTCTCACTTACTTAGCATTTCCATTTCTTCCCTTCTGTGTGCAGAGGAATGTCTGAGCCTGCACTGCCTGACCTAACGATATGATCTGATGCAATTAACTATATTTCTTTCATGCTCTGCTCCTTTTTTAATTTAAGGTTATTGGGCTATATCAGTGTTAGCTGGCTCGTATAAATCAGTATGCTCAGATTTGCAGACAATAGCTAGGATAAATAAAAGCAATATAGAATTAAGTTTTGACAAATGATTGTGTCTTTTAAAGGAAGGCAGACAAATTTCTTAGGAAATTATATAGACAGATCAACAGTTTCATATTTTAAAAGCAGAATTTATGTAGAATTGGATGTAATTTTGATGAAATGTAGATGAATCCCTATAATATAAATTAAATAAGAAGTCAATAGTATTGCTGCTTCATTAATCCTGCTTCTTTCCTCACTTCCAACACCCCTGTTGATTTACTATAAACATTCAAAACCTAGAAATCAGATTCCACGTTGTTCTTTTGGTCGATGTTCCCCCTCCAAATAGGTTATAAAAGGTAGAGATTAGGCAGACGTAAATGATATCCCTGCCTCTCAACTTTCCTGAGTGACATGTTCTGCAGCAAGTGATTTTTACCTCTTCTTCAGTACCGATTTGCTGATACTAATAGGAGAGTGAACACAATTTTCCTCATGATACCCTATAGCTTTTAGAACATACTGAGCTAGTAGACTATAAAATCTCAATCTGGAGGTTGAGATAGTCTGTCCTATTTCTTGTCTACTTCAAAACCATTGCTCTGCGCTTACCCAAAACATTCATGTTACCAAAGAGAAGAAAGCAAAATTTCTTGCATTTTTTTGGAGTGCCTTAACTGAGGTCACACAAGGTTACATCTGGGAACACAACCTAGTTCAATGCAACAGCTCCAAGTATCCGTCAGCCACTGTGCCTGTCAGAATTAATGTTCCAAACTGGTGTTTGTTGCTGTCTCATCTGGTATAATCAGCAGATGCTGTTTCCCTCTCATAAATCTTATTCTATGCCATTCAGGGAAAAAAAGGAAAAAAAAAAAAAAAGGAAAAAAAACTTTCCTAAACCACTGGCAAAGCACACATGTTGCTGCTAGATAATAACAATACTTTAATCTATGTCATGAACCTTTAATATGTACAAGAGCATTCTTTTACAGTGCAATTTTCAGATTTTTTTTTTGTGCTTTCTTCTCCTTGCCAACCACATATTTCAGCAGGTGAATTACTTGCCTCATGCAGAGAAACCACTGCTAAGATAAACTCCCTGTTTAAAACAAAATTATGTCATCTTTGTCATAATGTGCTACAAAACTCCAGTACAGGCCTTTTGCCACATTTCAGGTGGTACTGACAGACACAAGTATTAAAAATTACAGCGGTCTGAGAAATTATTCGAATGCAGCTGGAAGGGCTCCTGCAGCCCAAGAACCACCTCCTGCCTGAGACACCAGATGTTTCTGCCTTGATCAGTACAAATAGTTCAGACCTGTAGCGTGCCTAACCCTCAACTGGATCTAGATACTAGTCATTCTTTACTTAAGTTTTCTACCAGGTTTCTTACATGATGCAGAACATGGTTCAAACTTTTTTGAGAATTGAATTCCAGTCCACAACTTTGTAGTGTTTGCAATTTTCTCTTAAGTGCACAAAAGGATGCACCATGAAAACCTGGAGATTGTGTTAGTGCCATTCTGACTGTTTTGGGATTGTGCTTCATTTCCTTATGCAGATGTTCCTTTTTATGCCTAAATTCTAAAGAAGGGAAGATTTTGATGCTCGTCTCTCCAGTGGTGTTGCATGGTACATCTCTGTCCATCATTACAGAAGACAAGAACCATGCACTGATGCTTACATACTCTTAATGGCTATGCCAAAGGCCATACAAGAAATCTGAGTCAGAATGACAGCTTGAACTGAAATTTCCCACAATTAAGGCTGTGATCCTGCTTGCCAGGTCTTCCTGATTAGTGTCAGAGGAGAGCTGACTGGCCTTTAACATGTGATGGCTCTATAAAAATATAGCGCAGATTGTGACTTTAAGAGAATACACCTTGTGTAAGGAAATAAGGAACACTATGCCCGTTACTTAGTTACTATGTAGATGAGGGACCAATAGAAAAAGCAATTTCAATTAAGCTCTAAATTATGTAAAAAGGACCCACAAATTTAGAAATGGGTATACGTAAGAGGAAGAAGATCTGCTGCTCTCTGCATCCCAGACATTACTGAATACATTAAAAAATAATAATAATAATTAAAAATAACCCGTGGTTGGTGGAGTGGGAATGGCTTTTATGTTGACATGGGTTTTCTGCCACAAGAATATATTACAGAATTTGTGCTGTGGTGTGTGTACATATATCTATCTATCTATCTATCTATCTATCTATCTATCTATCTGCTTGGAGATGTATTATTTAATTCAGCAGTGAACTGGGGCTAGACTTTACATGATAAATGCTATGGCAACGAAGTGATGCATGGAATATCTTTGTAGATTAAAGTGCTTTGATTCATATGTTGCAGCTTATACAAATGGATGCTAACATTCACACACATAATGGACATTTATTCCTTGTAAACTCCCACCATAAGAAACATTTCTATTCATTGCCACATGTACACATATAAGGCATATATACATAGACATGCACACTTATAAGATACTTGCAAGCACGTAAGAATATTCAGAGAAGAAATGTGGATTTTTGTGCTTTTTTATTCATTTTAAAGACTAACATGTTATTTTCGCATATACAAGTACAAAGAATATGATTATGGAATATGGAAGTCAAAGAAAAAATTAAATTTATGTCTCCTCTGTAAATTATTCCTTATTAAACATTTCTGCTCACTCCTTCCATATATGCTTAGCCTGTTAAACTGCTTCACTAATCTAATTAAAAGTTACTTTTTTTGAAACCAGCTTCTGTAAATAGTAAGAAGTAATTGGCTGGGGTTGGCTGAAATACCTAACTGACTTAGAAAAATTAATATTTTTCATAATAAAAAAATAGCAGATTTGTTTAAAACAGGTATGTATAAAACAAAATGTCACACTAGCAAATTTCTAGAATTTTCTTTTTTTTGGAACATAACATCACCCCAAAGAAAGAAAAGAGAAATATACCCCCTGCCTATTCAAGAAGCACTTTGCCATGTAGAAGGGGGTAGGGGAAATAAAATAAAAATTAAAAAAAAATCTACAGCAGAATGCCCTGTGCTACCAAATTTTTATTCCATTTTTGGATCATGTGTAGGTATGCTTAGAGGTGGTGGTGAATGATGGAAAAAATACATTTCCTTGTACAACCTTAATGTCTTTCTGTACTCAGGGTGCCGTTCTGCTTGGGTGCCTGGCTGTCCCTCCCAAAAAAGTGAAACTGCAGTCCAGAGGTGACATGGAGGGGTGGGAGGCTGGTGGGGCATGTTCGTATGCAGCTGTGGGAGTGCTCAGTGTTACTGCTTCAGGGTCCAGAAGGCTCTTCCAGAAGGTTGTGCTGCCAAGAGAAAATCAGCATTTGGATCTTTGTTTAAACAATGTAAAACTAGGAGTAGAGGTGACCTGGTGTCCTGGTTCCTGAAGTTTAGCAACAGGAAAAGCATGCTCGCTGTGGGGCTCAGATTCAGAAAAGGTGCCGTGGAATTGTGATGCTCAGTGCTGTGGTGCCTGAAAGCCAGGTGCTTTCTCTGGACTTGGAATTCACAATCGTGACTTAGGGCCCTAAAGTTTCCTCAATATTAAATGGAGAAGAGCCAGGCTCCTTGGCTGGAATTCACAGCAAACAGTACACTCACTTCTGGAACACTTAAACCAGCCAAGAGGGAATGTCACTGAAGAGAATTTTTGAGACCATGGTTTTACAGTACTTTGTTCTAATATATGTCTGTGCAGTTGTAAACAGAAGAAATCCCTTTTTCCTCATGTCTTCTGGTTGCTCAATTCTTTTTCCTTTGTAGAAGCACAAGTACATGTATGACCAGAGGAAGCAACCAATCCAGATTGAAACAAACTTTTTTTATTTTTTTTGGTGTTGGATGCATGAATTAAAGTCATGGCTGTGCTTGAGGTGGTAAGAGCTGGGGACAGTGGTGATGAAAGCAAGACTATCTCCATCTGTCCAGTGAAAATCAGACAGAATTTTTCTAAACAGCCTTATCACCTTCAATACTCAGCTCAGCAAAGAAATAAATTATTCAGGATGAAATTCATCTTATCTAACTTTACCCAACTGAAAGTACAACAGTTAATCCAAGCTAAGTCCAAGGTAATCATCTATGCTAATCTTCTTCACCTCACAGTCACTGGAAGAAAAAGCCTTGCAGATGATGTTTCATTCTTTATCTCCTGTATTTCTTCCCATATGAATGGGAAGAACTGGCAGCTGGAAGTGCATATTGCCAGTGACCGTTTAACTCGGGTTAAAGCCATACTAAAAGTGCAAGTGCGACTAGAGCATGTATGTTCAACATCCACATACCTTCAGCCTTTCTAGGTCAGGTATAGTAGTAGGTAAAAAAGGTGGGATAGCTATTTAAACACCCAGTGGCTCAGGAGAAAAAGCGCAGTCACTTCTGGAACACTGCAGCATTTCTCTTGGTACTTGAGCCAGCGAGGGAAAAGCTACCACAGGGAGGTTTAGGTGTGTAGGTGTCACACTTCTACCTGCAATATAGATATGTCCTGAGAATATGACTGCACTGCATATAGCAAAGCAAGACCTAGGTACCCAAGATGGCTCTAAACAATCTAAGAAAATCCAAGAAGGAAAGTTAGACTGGAGATATTGCCCACACTACTGAAGGAAGTATCGCATACAAGCTTGTAAATGCCAGGGATTTAAAAGCCTTTTGCTGGCCTAGCCTCAGAAATCATGCCCTTAATTATAAGCCTTTGTGTAATACTTTTAGGTCTGAAACAGATAATCCTTTGAGAAGTGCAGTCTGTTCCAAAGAACTCTATATAAACTGCCTACTCAGTGGAAGATGGCAAAATGCTACTACAAACAAATGAGCAACAAATATAAGCAGAAAAATATTAATTTTGTTGCTTTAGCAGAGTATTTATGCAGTTAATTGTTTAGGCGTCGGATATGTGCAAGATATTTTGTGGTAAGTATGTAATTTCTCCTTAAAATTGAAGGAAAAATGTCAACCGGAACTGTGTTTCACTCTCATGTTGTGGAAATTCCATGAGGTAACAAAAGCAGTGGAAAAAATCAATTTGTTTTGGCTTCTACAGCTTTATGCAAGCTTTCCTCTTTTTGCTTCATTTAAACTGTCTTCAAAATGAAATAGGGGAGCCAGTTCACTACGAGTGGTCAACAGCTTTTCTGCTTGTTTATGTTATTTACCACAGGAATACAATAAAGGTTCATGACCTACCTGACATAAATCTAGCTTGCTAAAACGTTACATGTGTTTTCAACTGGGAAAGTTGCTATTTGAGCTAATAATAGGTTTCTTCAGCTGAAATAAAGATGTGGACTGGAACAAATTGACTATCTGGGCAAAAGCCTCAACTTTCTCCTATGTGCGGATAGTTCACAAGCATAATAAAGAACCAGAGCGTTAATACTGAGAGTATGAGAATGGTTTTGGCTTTACTTTTAAATCAAGGAATATCTATTCATTTCCATGGCCTGACACAGACCTTGAAGTCTCTTCAGACAATTCCTTCATGCCTATTTGGAATACTTTGAACCCCCTGTGAACCTGCTTTTTCAGGGACTGATGTCACCAGCTTAAGAAGAACAATAACAGTGAAGCAATATTGCAAGCCTAGATCTGAAAGAGACAGCAAGTTTATATGACTGTTTAGAATATCTTATAATTGTTATAGTGGAATCTTTGACAACTGTGTTCTTAGTGCCACGTACTTGAAAATTAGTTTCTTTATTTGGGACATTAATAATAAACTGTTACATTGAACATATTATAATCAATGCATTGTAATCCTTATACCTCCATACATATTTACATGTGGTTATTAAATTCTGCTTCATATTGGTTTGTGCATTTTGGTTTTGGGTTTTGTTTTTTTTTTTTGGGGGGGGGGGGGGTTGGTTGTGGGTTTTTTGTTTTGTTTTGTTTTGTTTTAATGAGAGCAATGGCACCTAATAAAAAATCATGTTACCTTCCAATGACTTTATAAAAGGAATTTGGTATACTACTTTGATGTGGCTTTATTGAGCCCTGTTATACTTCAACTTGGATTAACTCTAGCCTGCTTTTGAAGGTATACCGTATCCCTTGGTAATGGCGCTGTGTTTATTCTGCTATGGAAAAACATTTGGGGCTACCGTGAATAACTTGCTTGAAACTTTAGTCTCCGATACACTGACAAATAGGGGAGGGTGATAGCTCCTGGCTTCCACTCTTTGTGCCCAATGAGAAGAATTAGACTAAATTATGAATTTGAAGGGTGGCGGGGGTGGTTGGTGGGGCACAAAACAAAGAAACACAATATAAAATAAAAACCTTTTGCCTTAGTAGTTTAATCAATGCATTTCATCAAAATTTTGCTTCTGACAACATATAAAACAGCCATTATTAAAACAGAGCTAAATGGGAGTAGAATATGAAGAAAGGCTAGACTTAGAGTATCTGTAATGATGGTGAACCTATTTCTTCACTGTGAATTTTTATCTTCGATAAACCTGGAGACAGAAAATTGTGTTCAGCCTAAGGGTCCAAGAATACATAAGGACCTCATACATTGCTGAACTGGACCTTGCAAATGAAATCAGGGGGAGAATTCATTGCCAGGTGACATGATGGGTATCAACATTTACATCCACAGAGGTCATAGAGTTTCTGTCTCCTTGTAGAATGATCCCCAAAGCCTGCATGTACAAAATATTTCCCAGTTAACTTCAAAAACAAGAAAACAAGCAAGAGAGAACACCTGCTCAATTTTGTTACAGAAACAACACAGATTTTCTTCCACCAGTCCTTGCAACCCAAAACACATTTACACCTTCGCATCAAGCAGCCTCTGTCCCTAGTTTAGTCCTAATTTTTCTGTTTTCAGGGACCACTCATTCCAAAATTTCCCAGGTGAGAATCCAAATTAAGACTCCTGGAGCTGTAAGGAGAGCAGTACTAATCATAGACCTCCTTTGTAGGGACTGGCAGCTCAGCCAGATAAACCACGATCTGCCTTTGTGAATGACAGTTGCTGTCTTTTATAACTCATTTGACATTATATATCAAGAAACAAAGATAGTTCTGTTTGGATGGTTGTTTTTCTATGATTTCTGTGGTAGGATACAATTAAGGAAACATATCTTAAAGAAAGATTTTCTATACATACTGTTTAGATTCTTAGCCTGTAATTCCATTTTTATACCCAGTGGTTTAAACAGTTTTCCATTGTTTAAATCTTTATACTGTAACACTATTTTCCTGTTGCTATAAATTCTATTTAATTATTAATTCTAAGAAAAACTGATAACTCCTAGCCCACTGTAATGCAATCCTTTCATCTCTAAATAGTGTAGAGGAGGTAATATGCCACTCTTTAAAATCTTTCTTTAATCCTTTCTTCTTTTGGAATACAGAGCCATGAAGATTTATCACAGTCCCATAGATTTCAAAAGAAGACTACGGCTTTGTGATGTCAATCCATAGGACCGTAAAGATGCTACTTTGCCAGAGCTATATTGTACTTCTAAAGTGGAATGAGGAAATTGATTTGCAGTAAAATGTATTTTATTACCCAATCACCATATCAGGCAAGCAAATCCCTCGTTCTACTTTTTTCTAATTTCAGATTTTTAATCAATTAATTATTTTCAATAATGTAAGTATTTAATAGTTTTATTTTTATCAGCTAAGGTACGAGATCTTTTTTTCCCTTGATTTCCATTGTAAGTGTATTTTTCTTTAAAAATATCTTTGTATCCAGTTGTAACTGTTCACTTCAATTAACTTTCTTTTTTGCTTCAGGAATAACATAATTTGAAAAAACAAAACCAAAACAAGTCCCAAATGCTTTATCATGCTAATGTTCATTTATCTGAGCAATATTTTTGTCACTTTTATTTCCCAGTATTACCATGACTGGCTTTTGACTCTTCCATGGTTGCATAGATGTGGAGTAACAATGATGGAAAAATCCAGGTAGCCTCCCTGTACTCACCACATACCAACATGCTTTCAAAGGGCTTTGCTATCCCTGAATCAACAATAGTATTCTGCAGTTTCACATTTACTTGCATGTAGCAAAAAGAGACCTCTTAAAAAAAAAAACAAAACAAACAAAAAAAAGAAAAAAAAAAAACCACCACAGAAAAAGTAACTAAATAAAAATACCACACATCAACCGTACATTGCATGCCAAACATTTTCAAAAATGACTGAAAGAACATAAATCAAGTGTCTGCACCTGAGGAAAGACTGCCCACTTAAATAAGCTTAGGTGAGATGTAAGCTCCTTTCCAAAGGTGAGTTAGTTGCCTTGGATGACTAAACTCATATAATGTCAGGTAACACGAAGATTGTTGCTCTTTGGAATTCCCTATGTGAACCATGAAACAACAGATCCCTGTAAGAACAACAGCCGAATTATCTGGCTCCGCTGTTGATACAAATAAATTTATTGCTGTTGAGATAAGGCTTACAGAAATATTACTCCAATACCTTCAAGCTGTAGATTTCTTAAAAAAAAAAAAAAAAAAAGAAAAAAATCAACCCACAGACAACAAAACCAGATAGTGTCTCTTTTTCTTCTCAGCCTGGGAAGCCTCTCCCTCTCTCTGTCTCTCCCTCTCTCTGCAAGACCGCCTTGCTCATACAGTTCCGATGCAGTGGAGCATGGCGTCATGAGATGCTTATTCCTGAATTTAAATGGAGTGTAACGATAGCGATCCTCCGCGAAAATAAGAACAAGGTCCTGGTCGAGCTTGGGCCACCTTCAATGTCATCAGAAGGTGAATTAAGAGGATTTGGCAATTCCATGGTCAGCTTCGATGCGGATCTTCCCAGTTGCAGCTGTTGTGACCAGCTGGGTACCGCGCAGGGCTCCACACAAGCACATACGCATAGACATACATATAGACACAGACGCACGTAGAACTTCCTTGCATGCTGAAGCAAACTCCTCCCACGCTCTATTCCTGGCACACATCTAAATGGCTGTTTTATACATATTAACCCTGTGAAACGCTGTAGGACTTTGCTATTCACCTCCCAGATAATAAACTATCCGTTTGCAAGCCTGTCACACAGTTCACAGATCAAAGAATCAAGGTGTCACCAGCCTTCTTTAGTATAGATATCACTGGTTCTTTACTGCCTAGTTATGCTCGCATAGCCCTTAGACATTTTTTGTCTTGAGGTTACTTACCCCATTCAAATACTCTATTTTCCTTTTCACTGCATCTGTGCCACAGGCTTGCTGGCTGAAAAAATATCACACAAAAACTGTAAGTGTCCCCCTCCCCCTATTATTTAACTCACTTTCCTCCCATCCTGCCTGTCTGCTTTTGAACATAGTCCATTTTCCTGTTAAAAGAAAAAAGAAAGAAAAGAAAAAAAGAAAGAAAAGAAAAAAAGAAAGAAAAGAAAAAAAGAAAGAAAAGAAAAAAAGAAAGAAAAGAAAAAAAGAAAGAAAAGAAAAAAAGAAAGAAAAGAAAAAAAGAAAGAAAAGAAAAAAAAGAAAGAAAAAGCAATCATAATGATAGATTTCAGATTAAAATGTAATAAGGGGATCTTTATTTTAAAAAGAGTTTTATAGAGGCTTATTCTCTTTTACTGTATGTTCAATAGCTTTTGTGATATACTTTAAATTCTGTGTCTCAGAAAAAAAAAAGGGGGGGTGTGGAGGGGAAACGGGGAGCTGGTTGGGGGTAATGTTTATGCCTTTAGTATAAACTCTTTAGTAGAACAAGAAATTCCCTCAGTTTTCTTTCTGTGCTCTTTGGACTTGGTCTCCATCACTTACTTAAAAAAGAAGGACAATGAACGAGTTCTTGTACAACTCTTTCTGCCAAGATAGTGCCTGTACCAGTAATTTATGAGTAATGGGCTACAGCTGTGATCTCCAGCTTTTAGGCTGTTTTGGTATTTCAGTAATTACAACAGTTTCATTAACATTTAAAGGGAATAGTCAGCTCAATTTCAGTAAGAGACTATTTTATACAGCGTGGATCCATTTTACATTTGCATTTGACATTTGATAATCTCTACACATAAGCTCTGAGCCATAGAAATGAGATGTCACACAGAGGAAAAATTAACCCAGATGTAACTTCTTAGCAAATCTGTGAAAATGTAGAATAAATGTCCAAGACTGGTAGTGGTGTGAACAGCATATCTTTCCCAGTCTTATATCAGTTTGAAACACAAAATTTCCTTTGTATGTCTTTATTTTGTACTTGTGACATCTGTGGATACTTAAAAAAATAGAAACAGTAAGCTGGATGAGTAATAAAATAATCAACAGGTCAGTTATGTTAGTATATTATCTGTATGTATCTAATAAAATCAGACAAGCTTCTAAGATGTCAACTTTTCATTTCATAGCATTCTTCATTTTAGGCTATGGTTCTCCTTAGCAACTGCATCTCTACCTTGCACAGCTGAGCAATTAACTGGACTCGGAAAGAAACATCATTGGCATTAGCATAGTAGTAATAAAGGCTAAGCTGTAAACAGTAAATAAAATTCAGTGTAGAAAGGCTGAGGTTGATGAACATGGGAATAAACAGTCTTAAATTCTGCATACCCTATGAACTTAGGAGCTAGATTCTGTAAAAATGCTAGCTCAATGTTCAGCAGCAGTGAAAAAAAGCAAATTAAATCTTAGGAACTACTGGGAAAGGAGTAAGAAACAAAGCATAAAATATCACTGGCAAATTGGATTAAACCATAGCTCTCCCATATCCTGAACACCGTACACTTCTGATCCCACATCACTGCAGCATGGCAGAAATGGAGAGGGATTAACAGAAGGTGACCAAAAAAATCACAGAGAGTGATTTTCTTCTGAGGACTAGTCATCCTAGGGAACTAGAACTAGTTATGGAGGAATGATCTAATAGAGGTGTTTGCAGCAATGAGTGACCTTGCAAAAAAAGTAGGGTTACCAGGTCTAAAATAAACAAGATGTGATGCCTGCTTCTTCACACAGTGCAGTTCAACTTTAAAATTTCTTGCCATAGGGTATGTGGATGCCAAAACTTTTTCCGTGCACAAAACCAAAGCCTCAGAAAATGCAATGATGTTTCTATGCTGCTGAACAAAATAATTACAAGTAAAAAGCACAAGGATTTTTTAAGAGATGATCTGTGATTATTTTTAGAACAACAGCACAAATTAGACTTTCATTCTGGAGTGTCAATGTAAACATTCCTTCTTTTTCCTTTGGAGTTGAAATATTTAATAATTTCTTGTCAGTTGCAAAATTGTTTCACTCAAGGCTTATTAAAGACCTTTCTGAAAGCTAGTTTAAAGCTTTCTGAAATTGCTTTAATTTTTCAGTTTAAAAATGCAATTAATTTACTTTATCTTTTATTATACTGAAAAAAAAAGTATAACCTAAAACCTGAGAATGATCTATTTTTGATAAAAAAAATATATTGCTTACTATTAACATTTTTCTTCTGGCTTCACAGAATATTTTTTCTAATCCAGAATGAATTCCCTCTTTTTTTGATATTACAAACAATGGAAACATAGTTACTGATGAATGTTTTTTTTATTTCAGAAATAAAAATTCTGTGCTTGCTCTGCCACAGACTTCAGATGCATAATTCTAAAAGGCCTGCAGAATGCCTTCGGTGCTCATGGATGTAATAGAGATAGAGATGCCCTTTGGTCATCAAAAAAGATAAAACTGTAGGAAAAGTAAAGGTGAATGTTTTCAGGTTTTTCTCCCTCATTGACATTTTATAAAACATTGCACCAAAACACGTTTTTATAAAAAGAGTATTTTAAAATATAGTCTTCCTGCCTTGAGAAAAGTTTTTTTTTTTTTTTTTTTATGACTTAAATAAAATCAGACCTTAATTTCATACAGCATTTGCAAAATAGGAGCACTCAAGTAGTGGGCCAAAATCCCAACACTTGAAATTCTTGATAGTAAAAGCAGTTCAGACAAAGAGCTGCTACCAAAGGTGGGAGTTTGTGTACCACATCCTTCTCTGCCCTTCCCATCTTACCTTCTGCCTTATGCATACACCTATTTGGAACTCATAAGGCTTTCCTGCTACCCGGAGACAGGGATCAACGTTTTAGAAGTTTTTCACTAATTCTATTTTTAAGTCTAAGTCTTAAAGGAATGGCCCCTTCCAAACATGCTTGGAGACTAATTTATTCTCAATTTCTAAACAGTTAATAAACCCAAGTTTTTGATAACAGATTGTAATTTGTTGGAGTAATGATATTCCATTAGCAGAGGAAGATATGTGTATTGTTTGTCTTTAATTATGTCAGTACAGTATCAAAAATTGTTTTGATTGGAACTAATATATTAATACAGCTCACTGTTCATAAAGTAGCAATAAGACTAATAATTAAGAATATTGTCAGGGAGGCTGAAATAAAAGAGAACTGCCAAAGTAGTTGACATTGTTCTGGCTATTCTTTTTCATCATGTCTGTGGAGTTAAAAGGCTATCTTTAATACATTTTCAAATAAAATTAACTTTGTCTTATATTTTCAGTGAAATATTTAAAAACAAAGAGAAAATAAATAAAATAATAAAACCAGCAAGATTTGCCACTGGAAATCTCTGGAAACAGAAACAAAGCTCTGAGACAGAACCCCCCTGATGATAATTTAGTTGTGTCATTAATTCTGTCATTAATATTGGATCATCATTAATATGGAGTCATCTTCTAAAGAAAGATTGACTTTTTTGCAGAACAAGTTCTTGAGTCTTCTTGAACGAGCTGCTGGTTTGAGCCTAACTGAAGTCTGCATTAAATCCTGGTTGTAGTATATTTTCTCCACTGAGCTTATGCCCTATCTAGTCACCTTTGAACAATGCCTGATACTGTGATTCTCAGGACTGTAAATAACAAATCAATGCAAAGCATTTTTCTGTTTCTGTTTGTCTTTTGGGTTTAATCAATTTAAGCTTCAGTGAGAATCACAGGGAACGTTTCCCGGAATAGGTTTCTTGGGCAGATCAGTGTTACCATTATCAAAGAAAATAAGACTTGCCATACTGGATTTGACCACACATCTATTGGTTCTTGCCTTGGGCAGCAGATTCATAGTTCAGAGAAAAACTAAACCTTTAAAGTACATTTGCCAGTTGAGAAACGGTGAAAGGACAGAAAACAATTTGGAAAGGGAATGCAAAATTTTTACTTTCCAAGACTTATACTTGAAAATGTTATATCACCTCAGTTCAAAGCTGCACATTTTACATCATTAAAATCAATTACAAATATTTCAAAAATTCTTATCTGTTAAGCTATTATTCATAGTATATACAGTGTCTATGACTTGGTGAAATACCAATTCCATGGGTTAAATATACGAATTTGAAAGCAAGATTTGATCCCTTTTTGAAGTGTACAGCTCTTTAATTGTGTATCAACTTGTTTTCACCTTCAGCACAAGTTCTCCCCTACTGGAGAACTGAAGCCTGCTTTCCTATAAAGTAGGTCCATGACATTCATTGCAGTCAAAACTATGCACATGCTGATGAACACCACAGAGTGCTGAGAAAAAGTCACAAGGGGTAACTCATCACCTTTCTATCCAAATGATTGAACTGAAGACAAAGGCTCTTCCACACAGAAACAAATGAGTACCTGGGCAAGAGAAAAAAATTCCAATTTTTCAAATGTAAAATAGGACTAAATAAACAGAATAAAGCAAAAAAAAAAAAATAAATTAGGAACTTCAGGCAAAACCCTAACATCTGAAAGTCAGATGTTCCATCTTTTGTCCTCCTTGTACTGAAATTGCTTTGCTATAAATAAGTGGATTCTTTTTTTTTTTCTTGCTACAAAGCTGTTTATATCCAAGAACAAATTTTCTATCTGCTCAAATGGATAAAGAGAAGGTTCATTATCACATCAGCTCTAACAGAATAAACTTTTCTACAAACTAATGCTACTACAATTTAAATTCTTCTTGCTGATGTAACAGTCTGCCAGGAGTTGATTAGCAACGGCAAGGGCTGGGTTCAATTTCAAGGGGTCACATCAAATTGAGCCCCATCTAAAAATCTGAGAAAATTAAATTAAACTGTCTGGGTGCTCAGTGAGCTGTACTTCTCTACTCTCAAATGATGAATCAACTGGCTTAATGAAACAGTGAGATGTTGAAAAAAAAAAAGGAAAACAAACATAAACAGCACAGCAGACAACAGTTGCCTATCTCTTTGCTAAACAAGAGACAGCACTCTCTTTTGTTGATGAGAGAACTATTGTGGGAACTGATCTTCTTGCAGCCTTCTCCCATAGCACCCAAATATTTACCGTGTTTGCAAAATCTGGTGGGTGTATCGTGTTCTGGTAGGTAGCCAGAGCTCAGCCAGGACCCAGCTGTCTCGGTGCTGTGAGCTGTGCACTAGCCACTCCTGTGGGCCAGGGAGCTGCTTTTCTTCTGCAGTGCTTTCTGCTCTTTGCCAGGAGGACACACAGTACACAGAATGCGACACCTTCGTAAGCCATCTAAGATTAATGGTCTGGCAACTAGAACACATTTCAGGAAGACGGGGGAAGCGGATTTGAAAATTTGTAGGCAGAGGGATACATCAAACTCTGGTCTCCTACGTTCAAGGTATTTGTTGATGCTATTCAGTCCTCAATTGTACAAAAGCAGCAGTCATATCCTACATCTCCAGGTTTAAAAGAAGCAAGAAAGAAACTCCACTAGGGAAGGTTTTGAACTATTGCCAAGAAAGTCAGCAAGTGAAGGTTCTCCTTTGCCCTGAATAATGCAGCCAGGCACTCCTTCACAGTCTTTGGCAATAGACAGCTTTCAGGAGCTGGTGAGCTCCTCACTGTTCTTATGATCCCCAGTGTAACACATGAAACTTTCTTCAAGCATCACCCAATTAACCAAAACATCTAGTGCAGAGCCTGGAAGCCATCTTCAGTGCCAGAAACCCAGAGGCTTACATTGCAAAAACTAGCTTGAAGCTCCTTTGCAGAACTAACCTTAGGTTCATATCATTTAGGGATCCCTACTATATCCAAAATCCTTTAAAATAGCTTCTAATCTGCTCAGTCAGTAGTGTATTGGACTCTTTCATCTCAAGGCATTGAAATCCACAGACTAGCCCAGGGAACTATTTATCTCCCTTATCAATGGATGTATGAAATATTAATGAACAATATACGTCAAATAGCCATTTGAAATCAGTAGGTCGTTGTGGAAAAAAAAAAGCCCCACAAACTCCCACCCCACACCTCTAAAGAAAAGAAAACCAATGCAGCCTCAGTGATACTGGTACCTAATCAAATATATCCAATGTGCTATAGTAGGACCTATAGTGAGATCTCTAATAAGGCCACACACTGAAAGGCAATATCAGCTTCATCCTAGGTGGTAGCTGTATTTATCAAAGCCAATGTCTGCAGAGTCAGAAACTGCTTTTATTCCGCAAAAGCAATTATTCATTTATTCATATGGGTCCTGACTATATTTTATCTCTAACACATTTGGCTGCATGCAATGTGATAGTTAGATCTAAAGCATTCTGAAGTGCTGGCAAAAAATTCCCAATTATTAATGCTTCTTTAAAGCATTGCCCGACCTTACCATACCTTCAAAATTTTAATAATAAATATGATGGAGTTATTAGAAATATAATAAAAAAAAAACCTTCCAGTCTGTGGCACATTCAGAAAAATAAGGATCTCTCTGTTAAAGCTTTTTGATACTGGTTCCCTCTCTGACCTCTACATAAGTGAATCTTTTTTTCATAGGAATAAGGCCTGCCATTACCAATTTTAATTTATGCTACATAGGCCAAATACGTATTTTTACTATCTTAATTTTATATAACTTTGACTATCAGATTGAAATATGAGTTTCATTTTTAAATTATTTATTTTTCCTAACTAGCTCCTCAGGGAGTGAGACATATAGTTACAGATGTCTGGACTATAGATTTTTACATCTAAGCTAAACTTCCTTGATTTCTCGTATGGTCATTGAAGAGACTGAATGAAAAAGAGCATTTCTGTTGGGTGTGGTTCTTTTCAGCCTAAAGAAGATGCTTGCATTATGATAAATTAATCACTTCTGAAAATGTGATGTTATCCAAGAGGAATATGTGCAAAGTTCTTCCTTTAGGTATGACTAAACAGACAAGAGGGTAAGGAGCCACTGTATAGACACATATCTACAGAAAACATGTAGGAATTAGAATGGATTGCTAAACAAAAATTGTTTCAATACCCAGCCCCAACTCAAATTTTCAGCAAAAAAAACTGCTTTCCATTTGAAGCCTAGGATAAGAAAGGGCTTTCCTTACAACTGTGATATTAGAGAATTATCAAGCCAGACCAACACTTATAGGAGGTGCGATAGAGCATGGTCAGTCACCTATGGGGATACACAGACTGGCCCATCGAGGAAGAAATCTTTGAAAGAGATCAATTGAACCCAAAATTGAAGGAATCTCTACTGAGCAAACGATAACATTAGAGATATTGATTTTAAACAGGAGATATTTTCAGATGGATGTCAAAAGGCATATGAATGATCCCAAAAATACACCTATCTAAACTTCAGTTTTGTGTGTGCCATCATCAGAAAAAAAAAATCAATAGAATATTTTTACATGGATAAACAAATTATATTTCCCTATGCTTGAATTAGGACTATTATGACTAGGTTGTACAAAATAACAAAAAAACCAAACAATTTTTAAAGCTTGGGGATATGTCTAAATTTAATCTTAAGGAGCTGACTTTTAGCAAACCTGTAAGCTAGGAATATGTAAGAATGAGAAAGTTTTTATAGTCTTCACAGAAGCATGGCCAGTGCCATTATGGAAGTGCAATTTTACAGTTTATAACAATTATGAATTTTTATGTTTGGGGTTTTTTTTAAAAAAAATTCTTGAGCATTAACATATTTCTCTGTAAACTGCATATGAGTACTTTTAAAGTATGTATCCTAGCTTTGCCACTCTTCCAATCACATGGAACTGGGATCAAATTTTATGTAGTGAGAAGTGGCTCAGGTGTATGCCCCAATTTTTATTTGCAGTGCTAGAGCCAGAACTTGATTTGCAGGGAATAAAAAAGCTTTTGACACCAAAAAGAGAGGGGGGTGGGGGGTGGGGGTAAATCCAGGCAAGAGGGGAATTTCACAGACATAAATAGCTCTGAAAACAAGTGGTTATGTGGAAAGCAAGTGAAAAAGTAACAACTTTTAAAAAATTTTAGTATGTAATCAATATTCAAAATCAATTTTTCAAGAATAAATCAGGTCAAACGTCTCTACTTCCCTTGCAGGAGATGGTAACAGGACTTGTAGATAGAGGAGAAGCACTATATATATATATATATATATATATATATATATATATATACTTCAGTAAGGCTTTTGACATTGCTTTACAAGACATCTTACGAGCTGACTGTGAAAACATGAATCAGATAACAGAACCAGAAAGCTGCGCAGAAACCCGTGCTAAGAGCATGATTATCAATGACTCCTTCCTAAAACAGAAAGATGTAGAAAATGCATCTGTTTAGGTCCGCTAGGTCCTGAATAATACAGTATTTCCACTAACAGCCTGGAAAATAGAATCAAGAGCTTGCTAATGACATCTACAGAGAGCATCAGGCTCTGTCTGGCTGTAAGCAGATTGGGGAACAGATTTCAAACTCAAAGTGACTGTGACACACAGGTTTCACTCCACTGAAGGCAGGTGCAAGTTCTTTCACCTAGGCAAGAGTAATGAACTAAATGATCCTGGGTGGGGAAGAACTGGAAGAGAAGGCAGACCGCCAGACATGAACATGAGGTGAGAAACACAAATGTAATTTCTGACACTTTAATGGAAGTATAATTTATGAAAGACATGGAGAATCTTGTTCTCGATCTGTTGGAGATGTTGAGAGCTCACCAGATCAGAGAAGATATTGACACATTTGAAAAAGACCCAGAAACTGAGAATGACCATCAAACTTAAAAGTGTGCCGTACAAGGAAAGATGGAGAGATTTGGATTTGCTTAGCTTTTCCATTTTAGAGAAATATTTCCCACATTCGTATATAAATTTGGTCTTTTAGGTGAATAATTTTGGTAGATATGGTGAGGGCATTTCTAATAGCACAAACTACTGCAATTATTGTATTATGACTAACCTTTTCTACTTTTCGTCTTATATAATTTTTTTTCATTTGTGCCAAAATATGTGAATGCTCTGTCACAAAAGATTAAAACAAAATTGGCAAGCAAAATTAGCTGAGGTATATTTGCATATCTCATAATTGTTAAGTATGGCTTTTTTGACAGCTTGAGATTCGTAATTCTGGGAAAGACATTTGTTTCACTGTTTAGAACACATGGGCCAATTTCTTTGCTGGGTAGAAACTCTTGTATCTCCATTGCCCTAACTTAGTAGAAAAAACAAGACAAATAACATTTTTTTATTTCTTAATGGTCCTTGCTTGACAGTTGAATGAATAAATACTCTATAGGAATTGCAGCATGAGGAAAAGCTTTATATAATTAAGATGCTTATACTTTTTAAAATAAAGAACAATATAAAATTAAGGATATTTGGGCAAACACACAGAAGGAACCACTGAACTATATTTGAGATCTGGTAGCTTGGAAGAATGTGATGCTACATCCTCCTGAGGAAGCAATTTGCATATGATTACCACTAAACTGGGATAAATAACTTCCTCCCCTCTAGGACTTAGAGGAAGGAGCAGGAACACTAGGGACAGGTCTTTTGACTTTGTGCAGAATTGCTAAAGATCTTGGCTCTTCATTTATACTTTAGCAGATTTTGTCATGCCAACGAAATGTTATTGCTTGGGTTGAACCGAGCCATGGACTTTGCCTTCCACGAAGGATGAAGTAAGTGTGGAGTGTTTACAAAGACAACCAGTGTGCTACTGGAGCCCAGCTGTGCTGGAGATTTCCTAAATATTATGGAACAGCTGGAATATGGGAGCAGGCCTGAGGCAGAAGCAGTAGGTCTTCTGTTATTAAGATGTAGTTGCCATCCTTTTGCAACAGATGATTTCCTCTGATGACGCTTCAAATGTGGGAAGAGAATGTGGTTGAACAGATAGTGTGTATATTCCCACAACTACATTAATTTTCAAGCTCTGGGCCTGTGTGCCTAGATATGTCCTTAGAATGAAAAAAGATATGCATTGATCCCCTCCCTGTTCTCTTTCCTGTACCCCAGGCTCCACAGAAAGAGATGGTGGCATTCAAAATTGATCCCTGATCTGGGTCTTAGGATGTCTTGTGATAGAGTCCTGCAGGACTAGCCCAATTTAAGTTTACTTTCCCAAAAGTCTCATTCATTTTCTTGGTGCAAAACTATGATACAAGTATACAACTTGAGTAAAAACCAATTTATTAAAGTTTTTTATGTATGTCCCTAATTTCCATAAGTTTATAAAATTCTTAAGAGATAGAGAACAAATGCAATTGCCACAGGCCATCAAAATGCTCAGAATTGAATATAGTAAATCTTAATGGGTGTGAAAAACATGGAATTTTGTAACAGAGTAGAATATATAGTCCTTTTTTTTTTTTTTTTTTTTTTTTTTTTTTTTTTACTGCATAAGCTACCTGACACTTCACGCTGTGTAGATGTTTTTTCAAAATTGTGATTGTGGCATCCTCTGCACTGACTGAATTAATCCTCTTAATCTGATGGTTGTTCTGATCCTGTGAGGACAGGACTAGATTAATAAAATCACTCCTCCAGTGTTTCCCTATTATTCATGGAGTCCACCGGACTGATTTTAGGGATCAAACAAAACACAGGGCTCCAAATAAACACAACTGAATGTTTCTCGGAAGGTCCTTTGCTGTCTGTTACATTCTTTACTGAATCTTACACCACCAAACCGGGAAAGCCAAATAGCACTGCGATTCCTGTTTGCCTGTTATATTTCATTTACAGTCTGTCACTCATGTAACTGTGACTTCTCTGGAAATAGTTCCTTGGTCAAGATATCCATGACCTACACCACAAGTACCTTGTAGAACTTTTACTAATGGAAATACGTGGATAATAATAAATGGTAATATGTAGAAATATAATGATTGTTCATGACTTGCTTCAATGAGGAATTTGTGGACACATTTCAGCATTAAGTAAATGGATTCATGGCTCGTTTAGATTAGACATGTAACTCCATGACTGGCCTCTGTCTGCCTCCCCTTTCTTCGTGAATTCAGAAAAGGAACTTACAGGTGTACATTTTCTCTTTCCCACTCCATTTTCCCCTTTGCTCATCAGACAGATTCCCTTTTTCTCTTCGTCTGCCTTTCTCACCACTGTCCATTTATGTCTAAACTTAACATTATCCTTGGACCTTTGTATTCTTGTAAAAGTTCCCATAAAACTAATGTTTGCTGCATCTCTATCTTGCTACCTGCATACTTCCATGTTAATTGTCCCATTTCTTCACCTCCTACCTTCCACTTTTTGCTTGATTGCTCTATTCATACTTATGTTTCTTCACCTATCTCTGGAAACCTTTAGCTGTTTTAGCTGCACAAACATTCTACACAGTTTGCCATTTCACGTTTTCCTCAGTGACTAGGTTCTCAGTTCAGTTTCTGACTCTCCATATTATTCTTGAACATGCCTTGCCTCCAGGAAAACATAGTCCTTATACTTGTATACCATATCCAATTTTCCTGCTCATAGTTCCTCCCTCCTTTATGCATTATTCTCTACCAGTCTGTACCCTCTTCTCTTCCCATATTTTTCTCCTTTCCTAGTTGCACAAATCCTTCCAGATACCTCCTTCATTTTTGTGCCACCTAAATTTCTTCTTTTTTTTTTGGCCAAAATGTTACCTTATTGCTGTCAGAGACCAAATATTGTCAGACACCAGGTGTTCACCAGTTTTTTTTTATCTTCAGCGATGGATCTCCAAAAAGTCTAGATGTTTCAGCTTACTTTTGTTGCCCCTGTGTTTACTCTTGTGTCTTGGTTTGCAAGATGGTTAGCATCTCAGCTCTCCATATCTTTGCTTATTTCTCTTTTAGCCCCATTTCACAACATACTACATTCAGACTAACACTAGGAGTTCTCAGTTATATTGATACATCCCATCTTCCTCTTCCACCTTTACAGACCAACCTTGAATTCTTCCACCATGCTCTCCTGCATGCTGTTCTTTGCACTCCTTTTGCTATTTCAGATTGCGTTGTCTTAACTCCCAGGTCTAGTTAACTGAAATTATGTATTTATTTCTGTGTATTGAATTCTAAATCCTTTTCTCACCGCATTTAATTTCTTTCTATATCATCATTCAATTAACAACCTGCTGATTAGAAATTTTTGGCATCATTTAAGCTTCAAAAATGCTATTGAATATGGAAGACTCCTATTTTCTTTCTTGAGTTTCAATCCTCAGAACTCTTTAGCTTTCTAGGTGCTCCCTAATATATTCATATTATATCTTTAATTGACAAATTATGCAAAATAGCAGTGAATACTGCTGATAAGAAAGGTCAGTCATCCCTACGGAGTGTCCACAAGCACATATTTATTGATTAATCATGCTATTGCCACTTCACTTGGGCTATAACATAAGAATAACATTGTCCAACATCTGAGTTGACATCTGTATAGCACATGTACATTAATGTAATCTTCATCATACTGGGGAGTATGTATATGTTCTGCCCAGATGGGTAAGTCTTATTATATATATTCTTATAAACTTACAGTCATTGAAGAAAAAGAGGTGCATCTAGAGAAGATTCAGAACAATTCAGAACACTTGAATTAGTCTCGACTCTGAACCACCTGTTAAATTAGATTCCTAAAATTACTTTGGGTAAACACTATGAAGAGGATTTACAGAAGGCAATTGTACTCGTGAATATTTTGGGAAGAATATTTAAAGGTCTGCAGGGAGAATCATAATTAGGAACTTACTACATCTGAGAACATTTGCTGAAAAAAGAGGTGATACTAAAAATGACATTATTTTCTTAGGACATCCTACTTCTAGTGATGGATGTCAAAAAAATTAAGTAAAAGCAGTCTTCATACTTGCCTTCTCTAATACCTCTTGAGTGAAAATAGCAAATTAAGTATTTAATGCTATCAAAGTTCAGGAATTTAAGAAATCTTAATTAATGCCAGCAGAAAATTTTCCACACAAAAATGTCAACACTTTCATTCAACTCTCTTGAATCGATTTCACTCACACAGAAAATGTCAGAATATCTAAATATAAATGTATAAATATTGACAGTTTTCAGGGTGGGATTTTTTTTCATCCTACACCTAATGAAGGTGAATGACAGTGAATTCTTGAGTCCCAAGCAAACCTAGAGGAGCTTTCTCATCTCTGATGTGTAACTCGGCAAAGCTCTAATGTTTACAAAATGTGTCAGACTAATAATGTTCTCTCATGAATTCAAGTATATTAAAGAATGGCAAGTCTTCCAAAATTTTTTATACCCTAATGATACTTGTAATATGAGTGCTGTATAAGGATACCACTAATAAATACGTATCCAATGCTATTATTGGTAAACAGCTGAAAAAAAATATGGTACATAATGTCTAATTAGCACTTCAAAATATGATGGATGGTTGAAATATTTTTCTCCGAAGGATGATGAATATTTTTCCTTTAATTATTTTGCTAAATAATTTCCATTCATGTATCATCCCTTTACAAGAAACAGTGTCTGATGAGAAAAAATAGAAACACTTGCTTGAAATTTACTTACACATAGTGAGAAAGCAAAACCTATTTATGATTCAAAGATAAGCTGTCAATTCTCAAGGTAAAACAGCTTCACAATTTTTTTTGCATTTGATATAAAACTTTCCTCCTGCAGACAACTGCTCAGGTCAGAGCCCCTTAAAAATGTTCCTGACCTCGAAGCTGCAAAGCAGAGCCTGAAGACCAGAAGGCCTGGATGTACCTGGAAGATTCAAAAGTAGAAAGCCAGGGCAAAAGATCCTGAATTTATTTGGTCTTTATCATTCCGAGCTTATCCTCTGTGACTGCTGTTAACATAGCATATCTACGTCCCCTACAGCACAGCCACAGACAGTGACACTGTGACTGACTGCGTGGCTTCAGTCTTGAATCTGGACACATACAGTCACCCTTTGAACCGGACCAGATGCCTGCTCGAGGATTTGAGGGAAGCAGCGTTCCCAGTTAAACACTGCAGGCCATCTAGGGTGTGGGGACAGGGAAGCAGGTAGGGACGTGCTCTACATGAGCAGAAGAGTGAGCTGGGTAGGGAATGACAAGAACCTTGCCTTTTGCACTTGCTGCCCAGTAGCACTGGCTGTGTTGAGCAGGTTCTGGGAATGCACTGCTGGGATTTAACAGTCCAACAACTCTTCAAAGGGATTCCCTCTTTGAAGAGCACTTCTATTCCTTCCCTGGAATAGTGACTTTCTGATTATGGTGCAGGCAGTTATAGCGGGTGCAGAATCGGGCAGTGATAATAAAAATAATATTTATTTATATTCTGAGAATTTGTGCTTTGCTTTCAAATATTGTAATGTTTTATTTGACGTCTTTCAGACAAATTTGGTACAGAGATAATGTACAAGAAAAAAAATTAATTTTAGTCTGAGTGAAATGTGTTTGGAAAGCTATGCTGACATGCATAGTATTCATGTTTGGAAGTTACCCTAATTTGAGTAGATTGCCTAGATATTACATCAGTAAAAGGTAACACTGAAGAGATAGAACAATGCTACTTTGCCAAGTTTCAGAAAAAATGCAAGCAATCCATTTCCCAAGACAAACAATTGAACACATAGATATTAATTAGCTGTGGAACTTTTTCTGTGTGTTTTTCCTAAACTGTTGTCTTAACATTTCCTAAAGGAATCTTACTGAGGATCTAGAAAGTTTGTAGATCTTTTATTTTGGAGAAGTAATTTGATGATTCACTAAAACATTACTGAAGTTCTCTGCATTCAGCATCACACTGTTATAAATGGCCACAGTCTACATGTCTTTAAAATTAGGGGAATGGTCTTCTTCAATCACAGTCTTTCTTAATCTGTCTTACAGCCCCTCTTTATATTTATGCTTATATAAGTATGACATGCCTATATATGTATGTGTGTATATGTGTGTGAGTATATATGCATGTATACACATGTATATATGGAAGATGCTTAATGAAGAGTCCAGACAAGAATAGCAACTATAGAGCAAGCACGTCAAATAATGAAAGAAATTATGCAGCACATGACAGTGAGTTATACTACCAACTTATAGAAGACCTGTTGTAAATTAATCCTTTCATCTAATATTTGTAAGTTCAGAGCAGGTACATCCTCTAGTCTACTGCAGAAAGTTTTATTGATTCACAGAGGAATAGTAAATTCTACCTGAGGCAGCAGTTATTCCAAAATGTTGTTGGCTTCAGAAGAAAATAAAGGAAATCTCATTGTGAAGTATGACTTGTGGTACAATTCCTCTCGTGCTGAGTATTAAGGCGTTTTAAAGGATGAGATCTTTACTATTTTCACAAAAGATATAAGGAACACTTCTTGTAACAAAATCAGTCTTGAAAATTTGAGATTTCACAGTCCATTAACCTGTTATTAAAGACCAACGACAGGATTTCTTTCAAAAATGTACTTTGCATTGTGCAAAAAGGTAGCTATGATACCAGAAGAGAGAGAGAAAAAACAACACTCAAGACAGCAAAAAAAAAAACCCACCCAAAAACCATCCCACCCACCCCCACCCCACCCCTCAACAGGATTCTTATCAAAGTCTATGTTATTAAAGAAATAAAATTGCAGCTATATGAAGCTGAAGATACCGATTATGTGTAATGATGCAGAACTAGGTTACATCAGCATTGAATTTCAGGCAGTTCACATTACATTTTACCTGCATTTGCAGAAAGTTGAGCCAGTGTCAACTCCCACTTAGGATGCAGCTGATCACAGTGTTACAGAAAGTCAAACTGACAGCTAAGAGGAAGCAAAAGGTTCTGGGTCATGTCTCTGCTGGGTTTTAATTCGTTCTCATTAGGAACAATAACAGAGTGTGTATTAGATTCTGAAAACGAAACGCATGCATATGTATGGAATATGGTTAAATTGTTTGTCTGGATATAGGAAAGGTAAGTAAAAGAATTTTTGGATTAATTTCAGTAAGAAATGTATGCCTCTGTTTAAACTGAGTTACTTTAGCATTAGGAAACGTATTGTCTGGGCTAGGTGAACAAGGCAAGATAATGCCATCAGGTGTGCTGTCTCTTTTAATTGTGTTCATTTCAGAGGGAGCAATAAACATTAGGATGCTTTAATTCAGTTCATTTCAATGAGAGCAATAAACATTAGAGGCCCTTTAGTACCCCTTTCTGAAGTGTCCCACTTGACTAATTTTGGTGTAATTTAAGCAGGAAAGAAGGGACACAAGATTAATTTAACTCTTTGTCTGGCAAAGCATTCATTTAGAAGTTGTTACCCCAAAAGAAAACACTAATTACAGTAATAAAAAATTAATATTAATTGCCACTCTAGATAGGACACTGTAGCACCAAAGGCTCCTGCCAATGCAGGCTGAAAAACTCACTGAACAAGTACAGCACACAAGGGATAGTTCCTTAGTATTAAGTGACTGGTTTTACAGATCTTAAAATATTATGCACAGCTATGCAAGACTACATACGTGTTAAAATTAGCACTTTCATATGGGTTGTGCAAAGAAGCCACGATAAAGCAGAGTACACAATATCTAATACTGAGATCATCTATTTTGAAAATGTGAGACTTTTATTCCTATTCTGTCCTTAGGCACTTGTAATGGGTTGACCCTGACCAGCAGCTAAACACCCACACAGCTGCTTGCTCAATCCCCACCCCCCATGTGACAGGTGAGAATCAGAAAAGCAAAAGTGAAAAAAGTCATGGCTTGAGATAAAGACAGTTTAATAAGTGAAGCAAGGACATTTTTTAAAAAGCAAGTGATGCAGAGACAATCACTTACCACCTACTACAAGCAGACCGATGCCCAGCCAGTCTCATAGCAACTACTACCTTGGAAGACATCCCCCACCTCAGTTTTTATTGCTGAGCATGATGCCATATGACGTGGAATGGCCCTTTGGAAAAATTTGGATCAGCTGTGCTGGCTGTGTCACCTCCCAGCTTCTCTCCCACCCCTAGCCTATTTGTTCACGAGGCAGAGTGAAAGAACCAGAAAGCTTTGAGTCTATGCAAGCCCTAATCAGCAGCAGCACTACTCAGCATCAGCACCTGCTTGGCACTGGTGAGGCCACACCTGGAGAACTGTGTCTGCTTCTGGGCTCCCTGGCACTCCCTGGCATAGAGGACACATAGAGATACTGGAGAGGGTCCAGCAAAAGGTCACTATGGTAATTAAAGAACTAGAGCATCTCTCCTACAAAGAAAGGATAAGAGAGCTGGGACTGTTCAGTCTGGAGTAGAGAAGGCTCAGGGGGAATCTCAATAACAGACATACCTGAAGGAAGGGTGCACAGAGGACAGAGCCAGGCTCTTCTCAGTGGTGCCCAGTGACACTGCAAGAGGCAAAAGGCACAAATTACAGGTTCCCTCTGAACAAGGAAATGCTTTGTTACTTAAGAGTGATGGAGTACTCTCACAGGTTACCCAAGGATATTGTGGAGTCTCTGTCCGTGGAGATATTCAGAAGCTGTCTGGACATGGTCCTGGGCAGCAAGGACGTTGGACCAGATGACCTTCAGACATCCCTTCTAAACCAGCCTATGTTTCTGTGATCACCAAAATATTGCTGTGTTATCAAGTCTGTTTTAGCCGCAGATCTAAAACACAGCGTCATCCCAATGGGCTGCTATGAAGAAAATTAACTTTCCAACCAGAGCTAGTAAAATGCTGGAAGCAAACTAAATCCAAAGTTACTATTTAGGTACAGAAATCTTAAATTGCAATAGCAATGTTTGTAAGAAGAAGGAAGGATGCAAGGAAGGGAGGAAAAATGGACTGTAATTAAGAAAAGCTACCTGTTTTAAATGGTATAATATCCATCCTGTTAGGAAAAAAAACAACCCAACAAAAGACAAAAAGCAAGAAACTGAATCAAACCCTCCTAATAATTTTGTCTTGATAATCAAGTGTGCAAGAGTTTTGTTGCTTTTCTTATATAAGGGTAACAGATCCAGATAAATATAGAGAAATTCCAATGGGTTTAGATATTTCTATTTTGCTTTGTGTTATGTTACTTCTTTTAGAGCCTTCTCCAGGTGACAGAGATTTACTATGGACTTATTTTAGCTCCTGTTGAAGTTGATGCTTAACTTTTGGGGGTTACAGCAGTACCACAACCTAGTATGCTATAATTTAAGTGTGTCCTAAGATTATTTCTATTGTCAAAAATGTCAAGCAGTCGTTCTGTCTTTTTATGTATCATATATGGTATTTCATATTTAAAATAATGTACTCAATAGGTGTCTGGTAGAGTTAATCTTAAAATTAATGGGAATTTTCTCATCAGCTTCCCTTGGATCTGGTTTTAATCTCACATACTTTTATTCCTTATTTTAAGTTCATAGTGCATTAATATTACTTGGTCAAACATGTCCTATCTATCTATCAATTAATTCAATCCATCTGGACTCTATTAACATAATACCTCAGCACATCACAATATTAAATGAATGTTATCTTTAAAATTTTGTGGCAAGAAGTCAACTAAGAACAATATCCTGGCTCTACTTTTTCTCCTAGGTCAGGAATTTAAAACCAGTTTTATAGGCAGTTGCAAATGTCTGTATCTGAGAAATGTGTTTTTTCATTTATGTTTGAGTCGTTTTCAGTAACATTTTCAGTCATTTTTCAGTATACATACACAACTTATATTCCTTCCAGAATATGTGTATGCTCTCTCATGTTGTGACTGCTGACCTTGAGCTTCTGATTTCTAGGAAAATATATGAAATCACATCGGTTTATATTAGGTATATATAACATCTCCAGACAAACATTTTAACTCAAGTAGACTGTGTATCCTTAGGTAGGAGAATAAATACCTCAGTATGCTGTGATAAACTGTTTAATAAAATAAAATAATAATGAAACCCTTCTTTTCAGTCCAAGCTACTATACTGCTATACATTTTATTGGTCTGAAAGGTAGAATTCTTGGCAGAGAAATCGTCCCATGGGCCACATAAAGGGCACATGGTACAATTCAGCCTGGTGTAACTATAAATGACCAGAATAGAGTCCGAAAGGTCTGCTCAATTCAATATCTGATTTATGTTTCATGACAGGGTAAGGAGGTTTTGGAACTGACCCAGACAGAAGGTGAGCTTCATGCTGCAGCTGTAATTGTCCAGGTGAGAGGCGGTACGTGGAGCAGGAGTGTTTCCCAGCGGTTAATTCAGCCAACACTATTCTTTAATGGCAATACATTTATTTCAAAAATTCTTTGGGTAGTTATATGCACTAGACATTTAAAGATATCTATGCTATCTGTTACATTTTGATTTAAAGTGTATTTTTCTTCGGTAACATATATCTGTGGAATTCCTTGTAGAAGAAAGGTCAAGTCTGTTGAAAGTGCAGTTAATGACAAACTATGCAAATCGGGTAGAATGGAGGGGAATTTTGTCTTTTTTTACACACTAACAGGAGCTATTGCACAGATGATCTGACTTCATTGGACTTGGTTAGCAGATTCTGACCTCGTTCTTCAACTGTTCCAGGTTTCGGAGTGTTCTGTATGTAGCATCTAGGTACATACAGGCATAAGCAGACTATGTATTTCACAACATATGTAATACAAACCTTAAACAGTTCTAGTGTATAACTACTGATCGGGAAAAAAAAAAAAAAAAAAAAGTCATACTGATATCTCCTGAAAATGAAGTTTTTTGTCTTACAGTACCTTAGCTACATACATACGGGTGGGTGTATATACAGAGAGAGAGGATGAAAGAGAGATAGAAATGGCTTAAAAATGCAGCATCTTTCTGTAAACATTTTCATTTACTCAGAGAACATGATGGCACTTGAAAAAATAAAACTATTTTATAGGGGCAATATCCACCTTTTCCTACTTCTGACTGATTTTATAGCTGGGTGAACTAAAAATTCAAACCTCATGGGGAATACAGATTTTTCTAGAAACTGCATTTTTCCTAACATTAGACAGAGAGAGCTAGGAGAATATCTGATTTGATCAGTAGAACTTATTTCTTTGTGCTTTCCAGAAAGAGACTTTTTAACCCTTAGAAATATGCTTTTACTTTTATTCTAGACAGAAAAATAGTATTTTGGGAACAGAAGCTAGTTATTAAAATAGTAAAAAAAAAAAAAATCCCCTGAAAGTAATTCTTAACTGTGGCAAACGTCTCTATCTGAATCATGTATAAACTGTTTTCTTGCAGAAATATTTAAGTATAAAAATACCCTAAATATTCAGGTTTTGAATTTTAGTAATTCAGTTTATCTTGATAGCAAATATAGGGCATAGAATAATTTATTTATCAGTGTTTAGATTAAAGAATAATTGGGTAATTTTACTCTATAGAAATGCAGTAAACTTGACAAATAGGGAGTTGTTTGAAAAGCAGGAAAAATACTTCAACACTTTTCAGTTTGAATGGAAATTTTCCAGCAGGCTATGTGAGCAATGATATTTTATTGGAAAACACTCCAAAATGGTTGTACATTGGCAATTACTTTACTTTTTACATGGTGTTTATTCATGTATTTTAACAACCCATTTTATTTGCATGTTTCCTTGTACCTGAACATGTAAGTTGTCATGAATTGTAAGGCTTATCTGAAGGGGACTGAAACCACAAAGCTTGGATCATTTCTGACTCATTGTATCAACTTTAATGCAGATAAAGAAAATAGACTGGTTTTGTTTAGGTTTTGGGGTGGGTTGGCTGTTTTTGAGTTTCCCAGGCTCTTATTTTTGGTGTTGGTGGGTTTTCTGAACTAAAAAAACCCAACAACTAACCCAAACTAAACCTGTTTCTGTTCTTCAAAGAAACCAAGATGCCTCTAGCTTATGACAAAGTTTTGAAGAGTTCATGTGTTCCTGACATTGTGAGCTGTGAACTGTGTTGTAGAACAAAAACATTTGTCTTTAACAACTGTTTACTATAAAAAGTTCTGAAACTCCTATGATTTGATAAGGTTAAATATGACAAAATCTTTATTTTTCCTTTTGATGATGCTCTTTTGCTTGAGAAACTTCAGCTTTTATTTAGATGTGATAGCTGTCTTAAAAATTCCTGTGAAATCTTGGTGCTTCCGGGGTCTGTAAACATCAACACAGCACAGAATAACCCATTCTACTTCTCCCAATTCCTTTTTTGTCGCCATTTCAGTGGAGCTTCACCAGTGTATAATGTCAGTGGTCAATGGACCATGCTGGTGTCAAACCTCTTTTGCCTTAGGAGACTGACAACAAAAGGGTTAATTAGCTTTGCCAGACATTTGTACATTTGTCTTTTTAAAGCAGTGAAGAAGAATTAAGAGAATACTATTTAAATTTGGGCATTAAACATACCTAATGGAGTTTTAAATGGTATTTAACTATGTCTAAGTAGATCTCTAAACTCATTTAGCAAACAAAGAACTACTAATGCTTTAGATAAAAAGACTGCTGTATTGTGTAATGATCTTTGAAGGGAAAGTAACTTGTGTCAACATTAAATTCTCTATCATATTAGTTAACAATTTATGGTTTATTTTATCTTAAACATTTTGAGGGTGTACTGCTTATTGTGTACTTTCTTCATCCAGGAATAAGAGCTGCAGAAAACATTATTGTGTAGACTTCACAGCAAGAATCTTGGCACTGCTGATTATGTTTCTAGCAGGAAAAGAAAAAAAAAAAGTATGTGCAGGTCTTTTCAGGTGCCTTGTTTCATTAAATGCTTCACTAAAAATACCCTAATAATAGTAATTTTGTGGATGGACTCATGCAGCTGGAGACGGCATTAACACTTGCTCTGCCTAAATGTTTCTGGAAGGAATACAAAGCACATGGGTTTGGATGATTGTAATATTTTCTTTGCATGGCTTCCAGAAGCGCAACAGAAATAAGAGATCAGAAAACCGATAACAAATCACTGATTAAGATGGGGTATTGTGAAGCTTTTTTACCAGTTTCATCTGTCTATCCGGATAATACACCAGATGTAATTAGTTTTATCTAACTTTGTTCCATCTGGATATTAGTTACCTAAATCTCACTTAATATTAGCTATTTACAGTAGAGGTATCTAAATCAGAGCTAGGTGGTAGAGTCTTTCTCTAGTTAATAGAAAACTAACCAACACTGGCTTAAGTTTAATATGCAATTCATCTCATATTAAAAACAAAATGTATATTTGAACAGACAGTTGTATCCTAAGCTGTTAGCACGTAGATTTTTCGCTCCAGCACATGTAAATGAAAGCTTGACAATTGCCTTAAACTTGATGACTGAGTTATGGGTGAACGTAAATTTTAACACAAACCTTTAGCCACAGCAGGGGGAGTCTTGTTGCAGGACAAACAGAAAAAAATCACTAGCTCCTTTGTAAGTGCTAATGAAGGCAAAAAACAAATTAGCTGATACACTTGTGAAGAGAATGTACTTATTAACATATCATTTAGTATATACTTGACTAAGAGTTCCGGTAGTTTACAATTTTACTTAAATAAGAAAAATTCCACCACATCATCACCATTACAACAGTTTCACAGAAGATATTAAAGTAGCATTCACCTTTTGTAAGTGTTCCTTTGTTCAGATTTGTATCACTTTGTTTTAGCTTGCTATTTAAAAATATTCAGAGACCACACCCTCATCACAGCCCTTAGAAAAGTATACCTATGTAGGTGGCCCTTTTTTTCCCTGCCACGTAGTCTTTATAATTGCATCTGCAAATATGGTAACTATGGTTGCAAACAGCAGGTTAAACATTCCAGTCACGACCTTTATTGGTTAGCTTCTACTAAATTCATTGCAGTTCACCAGGAAATTTCTGCATATGCATTTTCTGTCTCTTACTCTCCTTCTCCACCCACCTCTGCAACCTGTCTGCCTAAAAGGAGGCACAATAACACGCCTTCACACAACCATACAGGCAGCCATTTACACAAATATTCCCATGCATAAACCGTGATAGCCACAGATCTCATTCTTCTTTCCACTAGTCTCCTGTCACAGCGCTGTCAGAACTAGGCAGCTGCAACAAGGCTTTTACCACCCCATGCCAGGGTAACTTCAATAAGTAGTTCCCACACCTTGCCCCAGCACAGCCACCAATCTCCCACAAGTTCATCTACTGTCCGTGCTGTTTCTTCACCCTCTTCAGACCAATCCACCCTGCTTCTTGCCTCTGCTGCATCCACCTCCAGACCCACTGCTTCTCCCGGGGCCTCTCCTACACCCAGGGCACTCTCTCTCCTCCCTCTGCTTCTTCCAGGTCTCCCTTCACCCAGTTCTCCTCTTCATACAGCCCTTCTCTTCCATACCCCTTAGAGCAGGAACCAGCCACAGCTGCACATTACCCACGTCAGCCAACCCACCGCCCCTGAAGCCAGCCCACAGCTGCATATTATTGATGTTAATTAACCTGCCTTCATTCCTCTACAGTCCCGCTACAGTCTCCTGTGTTTGCAAACACTTAAACAGGTTCTTATTCACTTTAACTGGTTACCATACTAGGAAACTTCCCATGAAAAGGTCAGGTTTACGTTTGTGTTGATATTCATTGTGAAAAATAAAGTAGGCTGACAATGCTTTCTTGACGATTTTCTACTTCATGTTATCTGACATTGAGAAACTGGATGAATATATGTGTGATCGTGTATTTGAAAGTGGAATTATGAATTTAACACGGGCAAAACACAGAAAAAATTGAAAAGGACAAGCAGCAGAACATTTTTGTAAAGGGGCAGGGACTTCTAGTGCAATAAGGTAGAGGAATTTGGTAGAGGTATTCCAGAGGGATTTGCTAAGGTTCCTTAGTGGAGCAGCAATATTCCCACCTCCGGGGAAGCATGGTTTACCTTGTGGGGAGTGGTCAGGTGAAAGCATTGCGATCTACAGCAGACCCCAAAGCAGGTAGGTGTAAGTTGCATGGCAGCAGTGAGGTGAAGAATGCCACTGGCATCACGACTTTGGTATAAAGTGTTAAGCAAGTGGGAAAATATCACCAACAAATTATGAGCAAAACAGTAGTGACTTGGAAATGGCACATGCTCCTGAGCCCAGCTGAAGGGAGCAGTTAAACTTTTTTTACAGTTTTGCATCACAGCAGGTATGGGTTACCAATGCAAGAGCTCTGCTGGAGCCACAGCCAAAGAAGATGAAAAGTTGTGCCTGAAGTTTGTATGGACACAAGACAGAAAGGACACAGGACAGAAAGCGGATTCTTTTAAGAGGAAACAAAATTCACACTGAAAACCCAAAGGAAGAATAATATCTAATTACATTTGAAAACGGCTGACCATGATGTCTGTTGAGAGTGTAGCGGTACAACAGCAAGGCAATATCACAACGAATGTTGCGGAGAGCGCTGAGTCTCCACTTTGCTGTCTGCTGTTGGTGTAAGGAATGTGCTGAAAAGCAAGCAGTAAGCCGAGCTGCTAAAACTGTCTTTGGCTGGAATGCCTGGATGTTTAACTTAGGCATATTTTTTAAAGTGTGTCAAAATACGTCAAAATACGAAGCACAGCAGACAGCTCAGCCATATGTGAGTGGTCATGAAACTGAAAAAAACGGATGCTCTGTGTTCTTTGCAATGGGAATGTTCCTCTGCTGCTTTGGTTACCAGCCCTACCAGCTCACGTGCTCTGGCTTCAGGGAGTCACTTGCGTTCTCTAGTTCCAGACACGCTAGGTAAACCCCTGCCCTGCTGGAAGAAACGGGAGTTTAACTGTTCATTTCAGTGACTTTCTCTAAATGGGTTGACCAAGATTCCCTCCTTCTGTGTGCCAGGTGGAGCTGTTTGTGCTGGCTGCATGCTGACCCTTTTTCCCAGCAAGGGAAAGGAGGAGTGCTACCAGCCCCTCCTTTCTTAGATATACTGTTCGCAGAAAGAAATTCTACACATGGAGCCATTGCCCAGGTCTCTGATTTTCTGCTTGGTCAAGATGTGATCAATGGAGTTAAACATTTGCCATAAGATTAAACCCTCTTTGTTACAGTTCTGTGTCTGTCTCCAGGCACTTGCAGTGCACAGACATACTTGCATTGCATGATTCTGTGACTATTTGCTACGCAATTTTCTAATCTCTTTAATTCACACACCGAAAATATCTGAGTTCACTGTAAGAAGAAAGCCCTCAAACCTTCCTCCTAGGAAAAGGATGTGAAAAACTGAAACCAAATTCTTCAGGTTTTCTTCCATTAATGGCATGGCAACCACACCTTTGAAACGCTGCCTCTTCTTTTAAATCTGTGTCAATGAGCACCTTCTTTGACCAGAGACCTGACAACACTCTGCATACTCCTTCATGATCCAGAGAGATCCATGCTGTACCTAAAAGCAAGAGTAGACCAGAATAGAAAGAATGATGGATAAGTTGGAGATTTTTAGACTGACAGACTTGAAGGGGAAATGAGAAAAATCAAAACAGTATTTGTGAAATGATGTAAAGACAATGATGTAAACATGTTTTTCACATCTTTTACAAGGTGCAGGACTGAAAAAATACAGAACTATTGTTATAGCTATAACGCTTTGGCCCAGCAGAGGTAGCCCAGTGCAGGTTTTTATTTTTCCAGGTTAAGTGGCCTAGAAAAACTTAGCTTTGGCATCAGGAAATGGAAAGGTCACAGATTATTGGAGGACTGAGAAAGCATGCATACCTAGATCCACCTGGAAAAGATTGAAAATGCTGTCCCTAACATATAACAGATATGTACTCCGTGTATTTTCAACAAATGCAGAGGAAGTCAAGCAATATGTTTTTAAAGAAAGAATTGTAAAGATTCCAAAAATTTTCTTCTTAGTGTGAATAAATCACTTTAGTGCATTATATTCCACGATTATTTGTATTTATTTTTATTGTTTCCACTCAGAAAAGCTAAATGTATTGGAACAGTTTCCTCCTGCTGTGTTTGGGTCCTTTGAATTGTTGGACAGGTCTGAAAGAAGCTGGAAGCTGGCTGCTGTTGCCCATTCAAGATTTCCCCTGAGGTGAGAAGAAAGGGAAATCTTGGAAAAGACAACATAGTTGTTGTTACATTTCCATGTCAGCTTAGTGATTATGTTAGGTGTAGCAGAAGACTTGCCTGCTTTCGCTTGTACCATGGCGAGGGCCCCCACATCTTAAGAGCTGAGGAGTCTGCTCTTAAGGAGTTGAATGGTTTCCCAACAGATTTCCTTACTCAGGCGTTATTGCGTGAGGACCAGATGTCATATTACATGCAAAAGGGTGAGACTGAACGATTAAATTAAGACGTGTACAAAGCAATAGGGAAAATTACATGTTAATGATTTCAACCCTGACCATCTCTGAGCTTACTTGGTTTTATTTCATGAATGTAAGATATTTGTGACCTTGAGTAGTGCACATGCATTTAGAATAAAGAGTCTTATATCAAGTTGATCTGCACTGCACGACATCTAAGGAAAAAACAAAACATAAAATGAAATGGATCTGTGCCACAGTTGTGGCAGTCACTATAAATGTCCTTTTAAAAATGTCTTTGGAGATTTTAAAACCATGATATCAGACTATGGAAAGAAATAGCATTAAATATGGATGAGCAAGAAAAAATGAAACCTG